>NC_090389.1:15450583-15757043 GCF_036365525.1 Heterodontus francisci | reverse complement strand
TAACCACTGAGCAAAGCCAAGGAAATTGGTGCGAATGCTGTCAAATATGTTTGGCTTATCGATCACTCAGTGTAGATGTCTGTGGAAGTTTGATTTCAATATGGAAGGAGCAGCGTGTGCACAGTGGCTTGTCTGTCATCGACCATGTTAAAATAAGCTAGAGTTTCTGTAATGGGCTGTGTGCCCGACAGCTGAGAGATCAAAAGGCAGAAGGCCTGTCCAGCTGCTCTCAGTGCTTGTAACATCCCCTAAGCTAACAACAGTTGTGTGAAAGCTTAAGGTTGGGTTCAGTGTGTTAGACTAATGTTATTCTGGGCAGTGTAAACACTGGGATTAGTCACCCTGGATATACACGGGCCCTGTTTTGCCCATCCCCCCCAAAAGGGTGCCTCGATGGGTGAGTACCAGAGTTTTTAAAAACTCCACAGTGACATTGATGCTTGTTCTACCTTTGTATAAGTGAGGTCCCCTCTCTTGCTAACCCTGCAAATCCTGGAGGGCACCAGTGGGTGTGATCCTGGCCTGCCTTTTGGCATTGTGACCTCTAGCATCTCATGCCAATGTACGAACATTGAAACTGCCTTAGTTTGCTCACTTGGTGGGGTGGGTCGCCTTTCTGAGCGCCTGACCCAATCCCCATATTAATTCTGTTGCATCTGTATTTCTTTCAGGACCTAGACCTTTATTTTACTCACCGTTTTCTCTCTTTCAGATTACAAACATTCTCTTCATGCTTAGTGACAGTTTGATGACCCCTGACACTGAGGTGCAGACGACAATGGATCACACCGATTACAGTTCTGATGGAGGGCTGCACGTTACACTGACACTGCGACTGCTCATGCATGGCAAGGTTTGTGACTGAGGAGCTGCTGAAACCCACCCATAGTCCACAGGCACTCTGTTAGCCATGTTTCATATTTAGCCCCCAGCACCATTCTTGGACTTCTCTCTCCACTGTCGCTGGGCAGGTACTTTACATGTGCTCTGAATGTCTTGCACATGCCAGTCAAGGGCACTTTTGTATTACAGCAGTGTGGCAATGCACGGGGACAGTGGTATGGAGTTTGTTACTGGGCTGATAATCTGGAGAACATGAGTTCAGATCCCACCATGGTGGTTTAAGAATTTTAAATTCAATTTAATAAAACTGGAAGCTGTCAGATTGTTATTTAAAATCCCACTTGGTTCACTATTCTCCTTTAGAGAAGGAAACCTGCCATCTTTACCCAGTCTGGCCTATACGTGACGCCAGTTGTACACCAACCTGGTTGACTCTGCCCTCTGTAATGGCCTAGCAAACCACTCGGTCATAGCAAACTGTTACCTGTGGTTAATGAAGGTGGCCCACTGCTATCACCTCAGGGTGGGTAGTAAATGGCAGTGGTCCCCAATGAAAGTGAACTTTTCAAAGAAATCCTGATCACTCTGCTTTTGGTCCAGACTTGCTTCTGATACCCGTGTAACATCACAGACCCAAACCAGGGCAACGAGGCCTCAAACACTGTTTCCAATCTGATAACTGCTTTTCCCCTTCTTTCCCCTCACAGGAGGTTGGCAGCATCATTGGAAAGGTAAGTCCCCATCTCCTTCCTCCACTTTTATCAAACAGGTTTATTTCTTGCACTTCCCTGGCTGTTTTGGTGATTTCACTTATTCACTTCTTTTATTTTTCAGAAAGGCGACACGATAAAGAGAATGCGGGAGGAGGTGAGTTCTGTCAGGTCTCTGGTCATTAAATTTTCATTGTAGTCATGGGGGACTGGAGCTCTACTAGTGACTTGGGGCCATGAGGTCACACATTACGGTGGAATTCAATTCCACTGTTGCTGCCACAATGTTTGATGGATACCCAATTTTGGGCTGCTAGACCTGTCCCACAAAGCACAGTGGCAGTGCTGCAATACACGATAGAGGGTGTCCTCGCTGTGGAGACAAACGTTTGTCTTCACAAGATCCGTGCACTGGTTTATCCTATTGGATGTGTTTGCAAAAGGTTGATTGGTGGGGATAAAGCCAAGTAGATTACTCTCTCTTGGAGGTTCCCTCACCACCTGATTTAGACCCAGTCTAGTAGCTACATCCCTCAAGACTTGACCTCCAACTTTAATGGGAGAGGGTTTTAAATATAGAATAATATGAGTGATTCACAGACTAGATTCTGATCAGTGGGTTCATGTGGTTAATGAATACAATAACAGATACCTGGATGTGAGTTACAGGCTGGAACCAAGTCGGGGGGTTTATATATAAATATTGTTTGGCTTGATCTGTGTATCCAGGTAGATATTTCCTCTTTCTTTTCTGCAGAGCAGTGCCCGTATCAATGTGTCTGAAGGTTCATGCCCTGAACGCATCATCACAATCACTGGTTCGATGGAGGCTGTCTTCAAAGCGTTCACGATGATCACAGGCAAACTTGAGGAGGTATGTGTGTGACGCGACATGCAGTGTGAATGGAGCAGTGCAGGGTACAGAGTGGGTGGGCCTCGTGGGCTTTTCCAGGGAAACACTTTGGAATTCAAGTCCAGTGAGGGGATGATTGTACATCAAGTGCCCATTCGTCAATTCTGTCACAGATTTCTTGTCTTCTCTGGCGGAATCTCACTCGGTGAACTACAGCTTTGAAAATGGCAGTGATTTTTTTTTTGATCTGAAAAAATGAGAGCTGCTGGTGTTAGGATATGGTGAGCATTCCTATCTTCATCCTTATCTCAATTCAAGTCATAACCCATCACTCGCAGCGCAGGTACAGCATGGGTTAGATACAGAGTAATGTTTCTTTTCATTACACTAAAGTTCAGTTGGTGAGGGCAAGATGAGGAAGGTGACTATCAACAATGTAGGCTCCTGCATTAAGAATGGCCATTTGGGTAGGGTATTGAAGGTATCATGTTGATGGAACTGTATTTGGTTGCTAGTATTCTATCCTTCACGTATTGTTCACCGCTCCTGTCCTCGCTGACCTACTTTGGCTCTCAGTGCCTCAAATTTAAAATGGTCATCATCTTTGTATTTAAATCCCTCCATGACCTTACCCATTCCTATGTGTGTGCCCCCGCCCCCCCACCATCCTTTGCCGCACTAGTGGATTCTGTTTTTAAATATAAATACAAGTTTTTCTTTCAAGTCTTTCTTCAATTGCCTAGATCACATGCTGTGGAATTGCCTCCTTAAAATCTCTCCATTTCCTCCTTTCCTTTACAAAACTGGCCACCTTTACCAAGCTTTTGGTAACATCTTGCGATATTTCCTCCTTTGTCAGATTGTTTTTCATTGTAGCTTGGTGAAGCACCTAGGAATGTGTTTATGTTTATATACAAGTTGTTTTCCCTCCCTCCCTTTCTTTCTTCCGTTCCTTCCTTCAGTGGCCAGGAGCCACTGTTGCTGACACTACATTGTGACGGTCCTGTCTGTCTTTTGGTTCCAGGACCTCAGTACGTCGAGCATGAGTGATTCTGCAAGGAGCAAGCCCCCTGTTACACTACGCCTGGTAATCCCTGCCAGTCAGTGCGGCTCACTGATAGGAAAAGGAGGGTCAAAGATCAAGGAAATCCGAGAGGTGAGTTATTTGGGAAGTTCAGTCACTGACTGCAGACAGTGTAAGAGTCAGGGTCCAGCTGAGGGCAGCTCACTTCTAGTTTTGTGCAGTCAAAACAATTACAGTGGAATGGCATTACTCATGCTAGTTCTGTACCACTGCTCAGTAACTAATGCCAAGGCCAACATTAACCAGGTACCAAGCCAAAAACAAAAAGGACTGGAAATACTCAGCAGGTCTGGCAGCATCTGTGGAGAGAGAAGCAGAGTTAATGTTTTAGGTCAGTGACTTTTCATCTGACAGGCTCGTCTCCGTTGGATTCTGTGCCTCCTGCAATTAATGCATCAACAGAGTGTTATATACATCCTGCTTGCAGATTGCTGGGGAAGAGGCTGGTGATTTAAACCCCTTTCCCACCAGGTAGTGCCTGTTTCCTGTTAAACCTGGCTGAGATCAGGAACTCTCCACATCATGGAACAGTGTGTACAAAGCAATACAAAGTGTAGATGAGCATCAGAACAAACCTGACTCCTGCTGCTCCCTATCTTTAATAAGAGCGGAGAAGGTTAATGGGAGATCTAATACAAGTGTCAAAAATATGAGGCGTTTTGATAGAGTAAATAAGGAGAAGCTCTTTCCATTGGCAGGTGGGTCAGTAAACAGCGGGCAAGGATTTAAAAGAACCAGGGTGGAGTTGAGAATTTTTATACAGCGAGTTGTTGTGATCTGGAAAGCACTGTCTGAAAGGACAATGAAAGTAGATTCAGTAATTTTCAAAAGGGAATTGGGTACATGCTTGGAAAGGAAAGAAAGGGCTATGGGGAAAGAGCGGAGGAGTGGGACTAATAGGATAGCTGGTTCAAAGAGGCAGCACAAGTATGATGGTCCAAATGGCCTGCTTCTGTTCTGTCAGGTTCTACGATGTGGTACTGTCCCATTGCCCAGAAGGTTGCAAGAAATTAACTTGGAACCTGTCACCAGTAGAGGTGAGAGTTTGACCCCAGAACCCATCGCAAGGAGGGGGGGCAATACGAGATTTCCTGAGACAAGATGCTGAGATTTATGTTTTCCCCAGCCAGATGTTCTGATCTATTGGTACTCATGTTGAGCCGTTCAAAGCAGCTCAGTTCTCTATTTTATTTCCTGCAGTCCACTGGAGCTCAGGTCCAGGTAGCTGGAGACCTGCTGCCAAACTCAACTGAGCGTGCAGTCACCATCTCTGGGACTCAGGATGCCATCATCCAGTGCATCAGGCAGATATGTGCAGTCATTCTGGAGGTAAGAGCATGTGTTTGAATTGTGAGGGGCCAGCATTAGTTCGAAACCAATTCCTTCTGACTGGTGAGCAGTATTAACAGCAAACAGGAAAACGGAGTAGTCATCAGTAACGGCAATTTCTATTGGACACTGGATCAGCAAGGCAGTGTTCAGGAAGCTGTGGAGCAGAGTGAATGTCTTATGTTGGCAAATGTTTGAAGAGTTGTGTAGCTGACCTGTGACTGGGGCTTTACAGAATCACAGAATTGTTACAGTGCAGAAGGAGGCCTTTTGGCCCATGTCTGCATTGGCTCTCTGAAAGAACAACTCCCTCAGTTCCATTCCCCTGCCTTCTCCCTGTAACCCTGCACATTCTTCCTTTACTCTGTATCTAATCCTTGCTGTACCTGCCCTGGGAGTGTTTGATGCTGACGCTGGGTGCCTGAACTAGAAATTGTTCCCCAGCAGTAATATTCCTGAAGTTGATGAACTGGAGTTCCATGAAATTGCCCAGAATGTGATGTTAGTAAGGCAACTGGAAAAGGTTAAAGGAGGGGACAGTGTGACGTGAGGATTCTGCTCTCATTAGAGATTATAGGACTGAAATGACCTGACCTCATAAAACGATGAAGGGGTTAATAAGGTGAATCATGAGAGGAACTTTCTGAAAAACTGGAGTAGAAGGACAGAGGACAGGAAACTAACAACTGTTTCAGTGCTGTATCTCTAAACTAACCAAATAATTGAAATATAAGGAATAAATCCTCACAATTAGCTACAAAGCTGGTGAAGGGCTAAGATTGGAAAGAGGCAAGGTACTGACACCAAGCTTAGCCTTTAAAAGCCTGTAGGTTTGAGGAGGAAAGGAAAGTTAGAGCTCCCAGGAAAGTGTGTGTGGAGACAGTGCAATGGGTCCCAATTTCGTTACGATGGGAGCGCGGGTGATATTCTGTACTTTCACCTTGGGGAGAATGAGAAGTTCAGAACAGCAGTGGTTAACACATGGGAAAGGTTGCGATGACATGAGAGAAAGGTTGGAAGCTAGAGGGGGGAAAGGAGGCAGCTCTGAAATAAGCTGCATTGCATTCAGTGCAGAGCCTCATGGGGCATGGGGAGAGTACTTGAGTGAGCCTTGATCTTTCTCGGCAGTTCCTTGCGATGGTAAAAGATGTCTTTGGGACAAAATCAACTTTAGTGGTGGCGGAACAGGAGCTTGAATCTCTTGAGAACTCTGCTGGTACAAGCTGTAGCTAAAGCAGTTGAGTGCTGCAGGATGCAAACCTTCCCTTTTCAATACAAGAAGGAACTAGCACCATGAACTCCACCTGGTGCCCTGACTGGAAGCTCAACCTATAGGGAGGCCTGCACTCCATCGCTCTGCTGAAGCCCCATGGTAGCAGGTCTCCCTTTCTGAGCCCAGTGCTGTGGACCCGAGAGGGCTGCTCTGTCGCTGAGTATATTCAAGAATGACATGGATAGATTTTTGGACAGTAGGGGAATTGAGGGATATAAGGATAGGCTGGGAGAATGGCGTTGAGGTATGATCTTATTAAATGGTGGAGCAGGCTAGAGGGCTGCTACCTGACCCGAACCCTACGGGACCCTACGACATGTGTCGGATCGGGTCGGGTTGCACTTCTGGGTCCGGCATTCGGGGTCGGGTTGGACAAGCTCTATCTCAGGTAAGTGGCTCCACTGTTGATGTAATGTTTTGACTAGAAAGATGGTTTTGTTATTTTAAGCTTGTGCAGATCAGCAACAATGTGAAAAACGGAAGGTAAGTTAACTGATGGTTGGGTCGGGAGCAGGAAAAAATGGAAGGACTCGGGCCAGGTCAGGCTCGGGTTGGATGCGGTTCTGTCGGGCTCAGGTTGGGGTTTTATTTGCAGGCCCGAGCAGGCCTTTAGTGTGGCCTACTCTCATATTTCTTGTGCTTTTATGGTACTAATTGTGTTTTTTGTCCTGTGTAGTCTCCACCCAAAGGCGCCACCATTCCCTACCGTCCCAGCCTCGGGCCTGGACCTGTTGTGTTCTCCGGTGGGCAGGTAAGCATGTTTGGCACTGGACCATCAATTCCTGGCCTGTGGGTATCACTCTCGTTCTTTGTTCCCTTATTAACGAGATGTGTGGTGCTCTGCGAAGTAACCTGTGTTGGCGTTGGTGACCATTCTTAATGTTTGAGTCTATTGGGGTTGACTCATGTCTTGATGGACCCCGGTGGGCCCCTGCTGCGTTAGGAAACCCGCCCCCAGGAGAAAACTCCAGTGCTGCCGGGATGATGGAGGCTCTCAGATGTTGAGATAGATATATCACAGTTACCAGCTTCAGGGGCATCAACTTGGCCAGGCCGGGGGGTTGGGGGCTATAGCACTGTGCTGATGCACGAGTAACTATACCAGTTTAGCTATCGGGCACTGGGCACTGTGTGGTTGGGCAAACAAGGTCAGATCTGTGCGGGTGATGCTCCGTCTCCTGGCTGAGGGGGAATGACCGATCGCTCTCGCTCCCTGTTGAGGCTGAGGGGACTGACCGATTGCCCTCACTGTGGCTGAGGGGAGTGACTGATCGTCCTCACTCCTCGCTGAGGGGGAATGACCGATGGCCCTCACTCCTCGCTGAGGCTGAGGGGATTAACTGATGTGCCACACTGCTTGCTGAGGGGAGTGACCAATGGGCCTCGCTCCTTGCTGCAGGGAATGACGAAAAGGCCTCGCCCCTTGCTGAGGGGAGCGACGGGGCCTCGGCCCTCGCTGAGGTGAGCGACCGAAGGGCCTGAGACTAGACTGAGAAACTTCCATTTTTGATAGGTATGGGATTTTCTTTGCATTTGTTTATTGATCCCTGTCCATACCTTTAGAGGTGTTATTCATTTTAAATAGCCAGGTTAATACTTGGGTTATAGCTCAGGCTTCAATTTTCGATTATTAACCTATACAGTTCAGGAATCCGGTTCAGCCAATACTACGGTCAAGTGGTGGCCCTGGATCCAATCCCATTGTACGCTTCAGCCCCCTCCCCCCCTCAATTAGAGCAGAGTCTGCTGGCTTCCGCCAACTCTGCATTTCATCTAAGAATACAAATGCCACCTAATGCTCAGTGGCTGGATATCTAGCCTTCATTCATGTGCTGTCATCTCTGAGCCCTTTGCATGCACTTGGCGCTGCTCTCCGAGTGAAGCCGGTGGCCTGTGCCAGGTGTTTGAGGAGTGGGGGCGGGGATCTGTTGGAAGTAGGTGCTTTAGGTAGCTGTCTGTGTATGATGATGCTTCACTCCTGTTGAGTTTTTTATTGGTGTCCCTCCCTTGACTGACGCATTTTCTATGAAAATAAACAGGAGCTGGAGAAGTAGGGCGAATTAGAATGAGAGATTAATTTGGTTAAGTGCTGACTCACTAATGGGATTTGCGGCAGCTGCTGCTCTCTCGGAAGCTGTTCTTATTGTGGCTGAATGTTCTGTCCTCTAACTATAAAGCTATCTGCTGGGTTCTGTTGCATTTACATACGAAACAGGAGCAGGAGTTGACCATGTGGCCCCTCGAGCCTGCTGCACCATTCAATACAATCACAGCTGATTCTTGGCCACAATTCCACTTTCCACCCTGCTCTCCATATCCCTTGATTCGCTGAGACCAAAAATCTGTCTCTCTCAGTATTCAACAATGGAATATCCACAACCCTCTGGTGTAGAGAATTCCAAAGATTCACAACCCTTTGAGTGAAGAAATTTCTCCTCAGACCTAAATGATCATCCCATTATCCTGAGACTGTGCCCCGTGTTTTAAATTCCCCCAGGCATTAAACAACCTCTCTGAATCTACCCTGTCAAGTCCCTTCAGGATCTTGTATGTTCCAATGAGTTAACCTCTCATTGTTTATTCAGCCTCTCGTCATAGCAGATCCTTCTCATCCCAGGAACTAACCTAGCGAACCTTTTCTGTATCGCCTCCAATGCAAGTATATCCTTCCTTAAACATGGAGACCAAAATTGAGCACAGTATTCCAGGTGTGGTCTCACCAAAGCCCAATACAATTGTAACAAGACTTCCTTATTCCTGTACTCCAGTCCACATGCAAAAAAGGCCAACGTGCCATTTGCTCTCGTAATTGCTTGCTGTACGTGCATGCTACATCTGTGTTCGTAGCAAAGGCAATGTAATAATTGGGGGGGTGGGGGGGGGGCTTTAATCTTCACCTAGACTGGATCAACTAAATTGGCAAAGGTGGTCTGGAAGATGAGTTTGTAAAATGCTTTCGTGACCGTTTCCTGGACAACACATTGTGGAACCAACTAGTGACTAGGCTTTTTGAGATCTAGTCTGGTTTGAAATTGCCCAGTCACTTTGATGGTTGGACGTAATTCCCCTCACAGTGACTGAGAAGCTGGGGAGACCCGCTCTGCAACGCAATCTTCATTCTAATGCTCTCTGATTCCATGGGCTCTGACTTCCTCGCTTTAATGGTTACATTCTGCAGACACTAATCTTTGTGGAAAGCTCACTGCGAATGAATCTGGTTTCACTATTCCGTCGAATTACATAGAATCTACAGCACAGAAACAGGCCATTTGGTCCAAACAGTCCATACTAGTGGTTATGCTGCACTCATGCTGCCTCTCGTCATTCCTCATCTAACACTATCAGCATAACTCTGTTCCCTTCTCCCTCACATGTGTATCTGGCCTCTCCTTAAATGCATTGATGCTATTCACCTCAACTACTTCATGTGGTATCAAGTTCCACATTCTCACCACTCTTCGGGTAAAGAAGTTTCTTCTGAATTTCTTCTGTGATTTCTTGATGAATATCTTCTATTAATAGCCTCAATTTTTGCTCTTTGCCACAAGTGAAAATACTCTGTTTACTGTGCCAAAACCTGTCAATTCTAAAGGTCTGTATTAGGTCACCTCTCTGAGGAAAAAATAACCAGCCTTTTCATCCTTTCCTGGTAGGTATAATCTCTGTTCTGTTGCCGACATACGTTAGTGAACTGGAGGAAAACGCATTCTCACATTCATTATAAGCTGCTGCTGCTTATAATCACAGACTGACTGAAGCCCAGTTACTTTTTGCACTGGTGTTGATGAACTTACATTTATATAGCATCTCAGGATGCCCCAAAGCACTTTACAGCCAATGACGTGTAGTCGCTGTAATGTAGGACGCTCAGCAGATAATTTGCATATAGCAAGGTCCAACAAGCTGCATTTTGATAATGACTCAATAATCTGCTTTAGTGTTCGATAAATATTTTCCAGGACTCCAGGGAGAACTTCCCTGCTCTTGAAATAGTGACATGGGATCTTTTGCATCCATCTGAGAGGGCAGCCAGGGTCTTTCCAGATTTAATGTCTGAACCGAAAGACAATGACCTGGATTTTCCTTTCCCAATAGCGGTGAACGCTGATAAGGTCGCCTCTATTGAGGACTGCAACGGCACCACAGCTTCCAGCGATCTTGTGCCGAAAGCCAGACATTGCAGTGCGCCCCTCCGGAGCCCATGCTGATGGCCCCCTCCCCACCGTTCGATTCTTCAAGCGGCAGGGACCATTAGTGCAAGAATTTTACTAATTTGCCCACAACTTGCATGGATTATTACTTGCAAAGAGTTAGGGCTGATGATCACAAGCGTAAGTCAGCAAAGAAGGACTAAAGTGAAAAGTAAATCTGTCAGGCAGGGTAGTAGAGATGAAAATATCAGCAACAAAATCACAGTTCTTCACAATTCATTGCCATGAATGACTGAGGGTCACGAATAAAGTCTGGCTCCCCCAGCCCGCCCACCACGCCCCAGGGTTTTGCTGTGTTTTTCCCCTCCAAGTTCTGTTTCTGATGGCGGGACTGAGGAGTTGGGGGTGGGTGGGGGTGGGGCCAGGTGGCATTGATACCCGAGGGACAGCCCCCGGCAGACTTTTAAAAACTGTTATAAAAGTGTTACAAGTATTTAAAAGTTTATAACAGTTCGAAGAAGTGTCATGACTTTTAAAATATTTAAAATCATAAAAAAAACTCACCTGTCATTGAGCTGAAGACTGACCTCAAGAGGGCGTGTCTTTAGTTTCTGATGTTACTAGGGGTGTGTCTTCACCTGCAATGCGCCACACTGCGTACGGGCACTCGGCCCTGCTGCAGCAAGAAGTTGTCACTGCAGTCTCCAAGCCGGGTAAGTAGGGATATTTTTGTGCAGTCAGTAGTGAATGCCACCGCTTACTGCTGACAGGAAAATCCGGGCTAACACAACAGTGCAGGACTGCACTGGAGCATTGGTCTGGATTTTTGATCAAATCTCCAGAGTCCAACTTGAACCTGCAACCTTCTGCCTCAAAAGCGAGAATGATCCCAACTGAGGCACACCTGACATGCTGTGCTGCCTAAGATTTTGTCACTCTTTATTTATCTCACAGCCCTGGGTTCTTTTTTTCCTTCAAAGAATCAAAATCAGCCATGGCTCAGTTTTCAGGTGAACATTTTAGGGAGTTGATTGCTAAGGGTGCTAAGACACGAGCCCCTTCATTCTGGCTGGAGGCTGACCCTCTTGTGGCTATTAGTATTCAAACAGTGCCTTATTCTTTAAAATTCTCTTTCAGGCCTACACCGTCCAGGGGCAGTTTGCAGTCCCTCATCCAGATGTAAGTGAAATTCAAATAATTGTAGCTTGTTATACAGAAGACCTTGTTTTGAGAAGTCAGTTGGGATTGGGAATTTGGCCGATAGTTGTCCCTGTCCCAACCCCCCCAGACCCAGAGGCGCTCAGTCCAATCGTGGGGCCTCAAACTGCCCCTTTGGCTGAAAGCACAGCCCCAACCCTTTCCTGGACGGTGTATTTATCCACTCAGCCATTGAGGGTGCTGCAGTGTACCTTTTATTGCCTGACCCACTCTCCTCCCACCAGACACTAACCTCATGATGCACAAGGGGCCTCCCCTGGAGGCAGACAGACACGTTCTTGACGATTGAGCTGGCGATTGCAGCTGCCAACTCGGTGCCGCTTGGCAATCCAGCCTGTTCACTGCTTAACTGAGAGACTGGCACCGCACCCGCTGGTGACTTACTGCTCGTCTGTTCAGGAAAATGGCAGGTATGGAGTTGCAGGCACCTGTCTTATTAGCTAATTTCTGCGGGTGTCCTCTTTGCAGAAAGATCAGCCCCGTTTCTTGCTCCTGAGCTTTGCAGTTTGTGTATGCTAGTGTTTTTCATTGCCAATTATCCTTATGTGAAGAATGGTTAGCTTGGGTGAGGGCAGATTGTGACATGCTCCCACGGTTGAATAGCCAGTCTGCGTTCACTGCCAGTAGTCCACTTGAGCTTCTGCCATCCAGAATGAGCTGCCAAATTTAGGGGAGGCAGACACCAACAGAGAAAAATTCTCTCAATGCTGCCCATTGAGGACAGAGTACCTCAGGCGCACACTGCCACTTGCAGCTCATGTCAACTTAAATCCCTGCTTTCTTTCCTGTGTAGCTGAGCTCTCATTCACGCAATGACACTTTCATCTTTCACTAAAGATTTCTATTTCTCTTGGAAAAAACAGAGAGGAGCAGAGGAGGATGGGTGGGGCAGTGAGTTAGATGCTAACTGCTTTTACACCAGGATTGTTCTCATGTGGCCTCCGGGAGACCGCTTTCTGTAAACCATGGACAGTCTCCTAGAATCCAATTTACAACAGTGCCAGTAAAAAAAAAAATAAACAAGATGCTTTACCAGCCTTTCAACCTCTGAAGCTGCGTTTGAATCCAGCCTCAGGTGTGAGTCCCCACTGAATGGCTGTAAGAGTCTGTTGTGAAATGAGTTTGGTAGTCTCAGCCCAATGGCAGAGGGCTAGGAGACCACACGATGGTTGGTACAGGAGACGCAACACAGCCAAAGAGGGAGTCGTCTTCTGTGGCTAGTCCTGAGGCCTGTTATTGGTTAGAGTAGAGGGAGCATGTAACAGTGGAAATGCAAAGTCAGTGGTTTAAGAGAATATTATTAGTGATTTTAATAACTGATTATTCCATCCAGTGACGGATGCAGGCAACTTCAGCTTCTACTGGAGTCTGCTGGGAAAGAACGGTTCAGTCCAGCTGAATGACCAGACTGGTTTCAATTGGGACTGTTAAGAGGTTGCAGCGTAGAGTTTCTTGATCTCTGCCATATCTCCGAGAACCAGCACTGGAATTCCAGGCACACCAGGCCAAAACTGAACTATGCTCATACAGTTAAACCCTGGCCCTGCCACCACCAACTGGCGCTACTGAGCAGGCACACTTGTTACCTCCCTGCCCACTCTGCTGGGAGGCCACAGCTGTCCTTCCCCCCCTCACCCTGCCCACTCTGCTGGGAGGCCACAGCTGTCCTCCCCCCTCACCCTGCCCACTCTGCTGGGAGGCCACAGCTGTCCTCCCCCCTCACCCTGCCCACTCTGCTGGGAGGCCACAGCTGTCCTCCCCCCTCACCCTGCCCACTCTGCTGGGAGGCCACAGCTGTCCTCCCCCCTCACCCTGCCCACTCTGCTGGGAGGCCACAGCTGTCCTCCCCCCTCACCCTGCCCACTCTGCTGGGAGGCCACAGCTGTCCTCCCCCCTCACCCTGCCCACTCTGCTGGGAGGCCACAGCTGTCCTCCCCCCTCACCCTGCCCACTCTGCTGGGAGGCCACAGCTGTCCTCCCCCCTCACCCTGCCCACTCTGCTGGGAGGCCACAGCTGTCCTCCCCCCTCACCCTGCCCACTCTGCTGGGAGGCCACAGCTGTCCTCCCCCCTCACCCTGCCCACTCTGCTGGGAGGCCACAGCTGTCCTCCCCCCTCACCCTGCCCACTCTGCTGGGAGGCCACAGCTGTCCTCCCCCCTCACCCTGCCCACTCTGCTGGGAGGCCACAGCTGTCCTCCCCCCTCACCCTGCCCACTCTGCTGGGAGGCCACAGCTGTCCTCCCCCCTCACCCTGCCCACTCTGCTGGGAGGCCACAGCTGTCCTCCCCCCTCACCCTGCCCACTCTGCTGGGAGGCCACAGCTGTCCTCCCCCCTCACCCTGCCCACTCTGCTGGGAGGCCACAGCTGTCCTCCCCCCTCACCCTGCCCACTCTGCTGGGAGGCCACAGCTGTCCTCCCCCCTCACCCTGCCCACTCTGCTGGGAGGCCACAGCTGTCCTCCCCCCTCACCCTGCCCACTCTGCTGGGAGGCCACAGCTGTCCTCCCCCCTCACCCTGCCCACTCTGCTGGGAGGCCACAGCTGTCCTCCCCCCTCACCCTGCCCACTCTGCTGGGAGGCCACAGCTGTCCTCCCCCCTCACCCCGCCCACTCTGCTGGGAGGCCACAGCTGTCCTCCCCCCTCTCCCCGCCCACTCTGCTGGGAGGTCACAGCTGTCCTCCCCCCTCACCCCGCCCACTCTGCTGGGAGGCCACAGCTGTCCTCCCCCCTCACCCCGCCCACTCTGCTGGGAGGCCACAGCTCTCCCCAGCCCCACCCGCCGGCTCTGCTGGGAGGCCACAGCTCTCTTTTCCACCGCCCACCACATCCTGCCCGCTCTGCTGGAAGGCCACAGCACTCCCCCTCACACTCTGTCTACTATGCTGGGAGGGGATAATGCCAAGCTGAGGATGCAAACTTTTGAGAGGTTTGAGAATGAGAGTGTCGAAGCCGCACGTGATGCCATGATGTTACTTTTGTTGGCTGAAATTATTTCCCATCCTGATTTGCAGTTATCTAAACTTCACCAGCTGGCTGCGCAGCACGCTTCCTTCAACGCAGTGAACCAGTCCTCCTCATCGTTTTCTGGTACGTATTCAACACGATTGGAGAGCGAGGCAGTAACTGTCCTGTCAGTGCAGAGTATTAGTGAGGGTGGGACGGTAACTGTCCCGTCAGTGCAGAGTTTTCGCGAGGGTGGGGCGGTGACTGTCACGTCGGTGCAGAGTATTCGCGAGGGCGGGGCAGTAACTGTCCCGTCGGTGCAGAGTGTCAGCGAGGGCGGGACGGTCAATGTCCCGTCGGTGCAGAGTGTCAGCGAGGGCGGGGCGGTGACTGTTCCGTCAGTGCAGAGTGTCAGCGAGGGCGGGGCGGTCAATGTCAATTCAGTGCAGAGTATTAGTGAGACAGTAACTGTCCCGTCAGTGCAGATTATTAGCGAGGGTGAGACGGTAACTGTCCCGTCAGTGCAGATTATTAGCGAGGGTGAGACGGTAACTGTCCCGTCAGTGCAGAGTATTAGTGAGACGGTAACTGTCCCGTCAGTGCAGATTATTAGCGAGGGTGAGACGGTAACTGTCCCGTCAGTGCAGATTATTAGCGAGGGTGAGACGGTAACTGTCCCGTCAGTGCAGAGTATCAGTGAGGGCGCGACGGTCAATGTCCCGTCAGTGCAGAGTATCAGCGAGGGTGGGACGGTCAATGTCCCGTCAGTGCTGAGTATCAACGAGGGAGAGACGGTGACTGTCCCGTCAGTGCAGAGTATCAACGAGGGCGGGGTGGTAACTGTCCCGTCAGTGCAGAGTATCAGCGAGGGCGGGGCGGTGACTGTCCCGTCAGTGCTGAGTATGAACGAGGGTGAGACGGTAACTGTCCCGTCAGTGCAGATTATTAGCGAGGGTGAGGCGGTAACTGTCCCGTCAGTGCAGAGTATCAGCGAGGGCGGGGCGGTGACTGTCCTGTCAGTGCTGAGTATCAACGAGGGTGGGACGGTCAATGTCCCGTCAGTGCTGAGAATCAGCGAGGGTGAGACGGTAACTGTCCCGTCAGTGCAGATTATTAGCGATGGTGAGACGGTAACTGTCCCGTCAGTGCAGATTATTAGCGAGGGTGAGACGGTAACTGTCCCGTCGGTGTAGAGTATCAGCGAGGGAGGGGCGGTAACTGTCCCGCCGGTGCAGAGTGTCAGCGAGGGCGGGGCGGTAACTGTCCCGTCGGTGCAGAGTATCAGCGAGGGCGGGGCGGTAACTGTCCCGCCGGTGCAGAATGTCAGCGAGGGCGGGGCGGTAACTGTCCCGTCAGTGCAGATTATTAGCGAGGGCGGGACAGTAACTGTCCCGTCAGTGCAGAGTATTAGCGAGGGTGAGACAGTAACTGTCCCGTCAGTGCAGAGTATTAGCGAGGGTGGGACGGTAACTGTCCTGTCAGTGCAGAGTATTAGCGAGGGCGGGACGGTCAATGTCCCGTCAGTGTAGAGTATTAGTGAGACAGTAACTGTCCTGTCAGTGCAGAGTATCAGCGAGGGCGGAGCAGTAAATGTCCCGTCAGTGCAGAGTATCAGCGAGGATGAGATGGTGACTGTCCCGTCAGTGCTGAGTATTAGCGAGGGTGGAGCAGTAAATGTCCCGTCAGTGCCGAGTATTAGCGAGGGCGGAGCAGTAAATGTCCCGTCAGTGCCGAGTATTAGCGAGGGCGGAGCAGTAACTGTCCCGTCAGTGCCGAGTATTAGCGAGGGCGGAGCAGTAAATGTCCCGTCAGTGCCGAGTATTAGCGAGGGCGGGGCAGTAAATGTCCCGTCAGTGCCGAGTATTAGCGAGGGCGGAGCAGTAACTGTCCCGTCAGTGCCGAGTATTAGCGAGGGCGGAGCAGTAAATGTCCCGTCAGTGCCGAGTATTAGCGAGGGCGGAGCAGTAAATGTCCCGTCAGTGCCGGGTATCAGCGAGGGCGGGGCAGTAAATGTCCCGTCAGTGCCGGGTATCAGCGAGGGCGGAGCAGTAAATGTCCCGTCGGTGCCGAGTATCAGCGAGGGCGGAGCAATAAATGTCCCGTCAGTGCCGAGTATTAGCGAGGGTGGAGCCGTAAATGGCCCGTCAGCGCCGAGTATTAGCGAGGGCGGGGCAGTAAATGTCCCGTCAGTGCAGAGTATTAGCGAGGGCGGGGCAGTAAATGTCCTGTCAGTGCAGATTATTAGCGAGGGTGAGACGGTAACTGTCCCGTCAGTGCAGATTATTAGCGAGGGGGAGACGGTAACTGTCCCGTCAGTGCAGATTATTAGCGAGGGTGAGACAGTAACTGTCCCGTCAGTGCAGAGTATTAGTGAGACGGTAACTGTCCCGTCAGTGCAGAGTATCAGCGAGGGCGGGGCGGTGACTGTCCCGTCAGTGCTGAGTATCAACGAGGGTGGGACGGTCAATGTCCCGTCAGTGCTGAGAATCAGCGAGGGTGAGACGGTAACTGTCCCGTCAGTGCAGATTATTAGCGATGGTGAGACGGTAACTGCCCCGTCAGTGCAGATTATTAGCGAGGGTGAGACGGTAACTGTCCCGTCGGTGTAGAGTATCAGCGAGGGAGGGGCGGTAACTGTCCCGCCGGTGCAGAGTGTCAGCGAGGGCGGGGCGGTAACTGTCCCGTCGGTGCAGAGTATCAGCGAGGGCGGGGCGGTAACTGTCCCGCCGGTGCAGAATGTCAGCGAGGGCGGGGCGGTAACTGTCCCGTCAGTGCAGATTATTAGCGAGGGCGGGACAGTAACTGTCCCGTCAGTGCAGAGTATTAGCGAGGGTGAGACAGTAACTGTCCCGTCAGTGCAGATTATTAGCGAGGGTGGGACGGTAACTGTCCTGTCAGTGCAGAGTATTAGCGAGGGCGGGACGGTCAATGTCCCGTCAGTGTAGAGTATTAGTGAGACAGTAACTGTCCTGTCAGTGCAGAGTATCAGCGAGGTCGGAGCAGTAAATGTCCCGTCAGTGCCGAGTATTAGCGAGGGCGGAGCAGTAAATGTCCCGTCAGTGCAGAGTATTAGCGAGGGCGGAGCAGTAAATGTCCCGTCAGTGCAGAGTATTAGCGAGGGCGGGGCAGTAAATGTCCCGTCAGTGCAGAGTATTAGCGAGGGCGGGGCAGTAAATGTCCCGTCAGTGCCGCGTATTAGCGAGGGCGGGGCAGTAAATGTCCCGTCAGTGCCGAGTATTAGCGAGGGTGGAGCCGTAAATGGCCTGTCAGCGCCGAGTATTAGCGAGGGCGGAGCAGTAAATGTCCCGTCAGTGCTGAGTATTAGCGAGGGCTGAGCAGTAACTGTCCCGTCAGTGCCGAGTATTAGCGAGGGCGGAGCAGTAAATGTCCCGTCAGTGCCGAGTATTAGCGAGGGCGGAGCAGTAACTGTCCCGTCAGTGCCGAGTATTAGCGAGGGCGGAGCAGTAAATGTCCCGTCAGTGCCGAGTATTAGCGAGGGCGGAGCAGTAAATGTCCCGTCAGTGCCGGGTATCAGCGAGGGCGGGGCAGTAAATGTCCCGTCAGTGCCGGGTATCAGCGAGGGCGGAGCAGTAAATGTCCCGTCGGTGCCGGGTATCAGCGAGGGCGGGGCAGTAAATGTCCCGTCAGTGCCGGGTATCAGCGAGGGCGGAGCAGTAAATGTCCCGTCGGTGCCGAGTATCAGCGAGGGCGGAGCAATAAATGTCCCGTCAGTGCCGAGTATTAGCGAGGGCGGAGCCGTAAATGGCCTGTCAGCGCCGAGTATTAGCGAGGGCGGAGCAGTAAATGTCCCGTCAGTGCTGAGTATTAGCGAGGGCTGAGCAGTAACTGTCCCGTCAGTGCCGAGTATTAGCGAGGGCGGAGCAGTAAATGTCCCGTCAGTGCCGAGTATTAGCGAGGGCGGAGCAGTAACTGTCCCGTCAGTGCCGAGTATTAGCGAGGGCGGAGCAGTAAATGTCCCGTCAGTGCCGAGTATTAGCGAGGGCGGAGCAGTAAATGTCCCGTCAGTGCAGAGTATCAGCGAGGGCGGGGCGGTGACTGTCCCGTCAGTGCTGAGTATCAACGAGGGTGGGACGGTCAATGTCCCGTCAGTGCTGAGAATCAGCGAGGGTGAGACGGTAACTGTCCCGTCAGTGCAGATTATTAGCGATGGTGAGATGGTAACTGCCCCGTCAGTGCAGATTATTAGCGAGGGTGAGACGGTAACTGTCCCGTCGGTGTAGAGTATCAGCGAGGGAGGGGCGGTAACTGTCCCGTCGGTGCAGAGTGTCAGCGAGGGCGGGGCGGTAACTGTCCCGTCGGTGCAGAGTATCAGCGAGGGCGGGGCGGTAACTGTCCCGCCGGTGCAGAATGTCAGCGAGGGCGGGGCGGTAACTGTCCCGTCAGTGCAGATTATTAGCGAGGGCGGGACAGTAACTGTCCCGTCAGTGCAGAGTATTAGCGAGGGTGAGACAGTAACTGTCCCGTCAGTGCAGAGTATTAGCGAGGGTGGGACGGTAACTGTCCTGTCAGTGCAGAGTATTAGCGAGGGCGGGACGGTCAATGTCCCGTCAGTGTAGAGTATTAGTGAGACAGTAACTGTCCTGTCAGTGCAGAGTATCAGCGAGGGCGGAGCAGTAAATGTCCCGTCAGTGCTGAGTATTAGCGAGGGCTGAGCAGTAACTGTCCCGTCAGTGCCGAGTATTAGCGAGGGCGGAGCAGTAAATGTCCCGTCAGTGCCGAGTATTAGCGAGGGCGGAGCAGTAACTGTCCCGTCAGTGCCGAGTATTAGCGAGGGCGGAGCAGTAAATGTCCCGTCAGTGCCGAGTATTAGCGAGGGCGGAGCAGTAAATGTCCCGTCAGTGCCGGGTATCAGCGAGGGCGGGGCAGTAAATGTCCCGTCAGTGCCGGGTATCAGCGAGGGCGGAGCAGTAAATGTCCCGTCGGTGCCGAGTATCAGCGAGGGCGGAGCAATAAATGTCCCGTCAGTGCCGAGTATTAGCGAGGGTGGAGCCGTAAATGGCCCGTCAGCGCCGAGTATTAGCGAGGGCGGGGCAGTAAATGTCCCGTCAGTGCAGAGTATTAGCGAGGGCGGGGCAGTAAATGTCCCGTCAGTGCAGAGTATTAGCGAGGGCGGGGCAGTAAATGTCCTGTCAGTGCAGATTATTAGCGAGGGTGAGACGGTAACTGTCCCGTCAGTGCAGATTATTAGCGAGGGGGAGACGGTAACTGTCCCGTCAGTGCAGATTATTAGCGAGGGTGAGACAGTAACTGTCCCGTCAGTGCAGAGTATTAGTGAGACGGTGACTGTCCCGTCAGTGCAGAGTATCAGCGAGGGCGGGGCGGTGACTGTCCCGTCAGTGCTGAGAATCAGCGAGGGTGGGACGGTCAATGTCCCGTCAGTGCTGAGAATCAGCGAGGGTGAGACGGTAACTGTCCCGTCAGTGCAGATTATTAGCGATGGTGAGACGGTAACTGCCCCGTCAGTGCAGATTATTAGCGAGGGTGAGACGGTAACTGTCCCGTCGGTGTAGAGTATCAGCGAGGGAGGGGCGGTAACTGTCCCGCCGGTGCAGAGTGTCAGCGAGGGCGGGGCGGTAACTGTCCCGTCGGTGCAGAGTATCAGCGAGGGCGGGGCGGTAACTGTCCCGCCGGTGCAGAATGTCAGCGAGGGCGGGGCGGTAACTGTCCCGTCAGTGCAGATTATTAGCGAGGGCGGGACAGTAACTGTCCCGTCAGTGCAGAGTATTAGCGAGGGTGAGACAGTAACTGTCCCGTCAGTGCAGATTATTAGCGAGGGTGGGACGGTAACTGTCCTGTCAGTGCAGAGTATTAGCGAGGGCGGGACGGTCAATGTCCCGTCAGTGTAGAGTATTAGTGAGACAGTAACTGTCCTGTCAGTGCAGAGTATCAGCGAGGTCGGAGCAGTAAATGTCCCGTCAGTGCCGAGTATTAGCGAGGGCGGAGCAGTAAATGTCCCGTCAGTGCAGAGTATTAGCGAGGGCGGAGCAGTAAATGTCCCGTCAGTGCAGAGTATTAGCGAGGGCGGGGCAGTAAATGTCCCGTCAGTGCTGAGTATCAGCGAGGGCGGAGCAGTAAATGTCCCGTCAGTGCCGGGTATCAGCGAGGGCGGGGCAGTAAATGTCCCGTCAGTGCAGAGTATCAGCGAGGGTGAGACAGTAAATGTCCCGTCAGTGCAGAGTATCAGCGAGGGTGAGACAGTAAATGTCCCGTCAGTGCAGAGTATCAGCGAGGGTGAGACAGTAAATGTCCCGTCAGTGCAGAGTATCAGCGAGGGTGAGACAGTAAATGTCCCGTCAGTGCAGAGTATTAGCGAGGGCGGGGCAGTAAATGTCCCGTCAGTGCCGCGTATTAGCGAGGGCGGGGCAGTAAATGTCCCGTCAGTGCCGAGTATTAGCGAGGGTGGAGCCGTAAATGGCCTGTCAGCGCCGAGTATTAGCGAGGGCGGAGCAGTAAATGTCCCGTCAGTGCTGAGTATTAGCGAGGGCTGAGCAGTAACTGTCCCGTCAGTGCCGAGTATTAGCGAGGGCGGAGCAGTAAATGTCCCGTCAGTGCCGAGTATTAGCGAGGGCGGAGCAGTAACTGTCCCGTCAGTGCCGAGTATTAGCGAGGGCGGAGCAGTAAATGTCCCGTCAGTGCCGAGTATTAGCGAGGGCGGAGCAATAAATGTCCCGTCAGTGCCGGGTATCAGCGAGGGCGGGGCAGTAAATGTCCCGTCAGTGCCGGGTATCAGCGAGGGCGGAGCAGTAAATGTCCCGTCGGTGCCGAGTATCAGCGAGGGCGGAGCAATAAATGTCCCGTCAGTGCCGAGTATTAGCGAGGGTGGAGCCGTAAATGGCCCGTCAGCGCCGAGTATTAGCGAGGGCGGGGCAGTAAATGTCCCGTCAGTGCAGAGTATTAGCGAGGGCGGGGCAGTAAATGTCCTGTCAGTGCAGATTATTAGCGAGGGTGAGACGGTAACTGTCCCGTCAGTGCAGATTATTAGCGAGGGGGAGACGGTAACTGTCCCGTCAGTGCAGATTATTAGCGAGGGTGAGACAGTAACTGTCCCGTCAGTGCAGAGTATTAGTGAGACGGTAACTGTCCCGTCAGTGCAGAGTATCAGCGAGGGCGGGGCGGTGACTGTCCCGTCAGTGCTGAGTATCAACGAGGGTGGGACGGTCAATGTCCCGTCAGTGCTGAGAATCAGCGAGGGTGAGACGGTAACTGTCCCGTCAGTGCAGATTATTAGCGATGGTGAGATGGTAACTGCCCCGTCAGTGCAGATTATTAGCGAGGGTGAGACGGTAACTGTCCCGTCGGTGTAGAGTATCAGCGAGGGAGGGGCGGTAACTGTCCCGTCGGTGCAGAGTGTCAGCGAGGGCGGGGCGGTAACTGTCCCGTCGGTGCAGAGTATCAGCGAGGGCGGGGCGGTAACTGTCCCGCCGGTGCAGAATGTCAGCGAGGGCGGGGCGGTAACTGTCCCGTCAGTGCAGATTATTAGCGAGGGCGGGACAGTAACTGTCCCGTCAGTGCAGAGTATTAGCGAGGGTGAGACAGTAACTGTCCCGTCAGTGCAGATTATTAGCGAGGGTGGGACGGTAACTGTCCTGTCAGTGCAGAGTATTAGCGAGGGCGGGACGGTCAATGTCCCGTCAGTGTAGAGTATTAGTGAGACAGTAACTGTCCTGTCAGTGCAGAGTATCAGCGAGGGCGGAGCAGTAAATGTCCCGTCAGTGCAGAGTATCAGCGAGGATGAGATGGTGACTGTCCCGTCAGTGCTGAGTATTAGCGAGGGTGGAGCAGTAAATGTCCCGTCAGTGCAGAGTATTAGCGAGGGCGGAGCAGTAAATGTCCCGTCAGTGCCGAGTATTAGCGAGGGCGGAGCAGTAAATGTCCCGTCAGTGCCGAGTATTAGCGAGGGCGGAGCAGTAACTGTCCCGTCAGTGCCGAGTATTAGCGAGGGCGGAGCAGTAAATGTCCCGTCAGTGCCGAGTATAAGCGAGGGCGGAGCAGTAAATGTCCCGTCAGTGCCGGGTATCAGCGAGGGCGGGGCAGTAAATGTCCCGTCAGTGCCGGGTATCAGCGAGGGCGGAGCAGTAAATGTCCCGTCAGTGCCGAGTATCAGCGAGGGCGGAGCAATAAATGTCCCGTCAGTGCCGAGTATTAGCGAGGGTGGAGCCGTAAATGGCCCGTCAGCGCCGAGTATTAGCGAGGGCGGGGCAGTAAATGTCCCGTCAGTGCAGAGTATTAGCGAGGGCGGGGCAGTAAATGTCCTGTCAGTGCAGATTATTAGCGAGGGTGAGACGGTAACTGTCCCGTCAGTGCAGATTATTAGCGAGGGGGAGACGGTAACTGTCCCGTCAGTGCAGATTATTAGCGAGGGTGAGACAGTAACTGTCCCGTCAGTGCAGAGTATTAGTGAGACGGTAACTGTCCCGTCAGTGCTGAGTATCAACGAGGGTGGGACGGTCAATGTCCCGTCAGTGCTGAGAATCAGCGAGGGTGAGACGGTAACTGTCCCGTCAGTGCAGATTATTAGCGATGGTGAGACGGTAACTGCCCCGTCAGTGCAGATTATCAGCGAGGGAGGGGCGGTAACTGTCCCGCCGGTGCAGAGTATCAGCGAGGGAGGGGCGGTAACTGTCCCGCCGGTGCAGAGTGTCAGCGAGGGCGGGGCGGTAACTGTCCCGTCGGTGCAGAGTATCAGCGAGGGCGGGGCGGTAACTGTCCCGCCGGTGCAGAATGTCAGCGAGGGCGGGGCGGTAACTGTCCCGTCAGTGCAGATTATTAGCGAGGGTGAGACGGTAACTGTCCCGTCAGTGCAGATTATTAGCGAGGGGGAGACGGTAACTGTCCCGTCAGTGCAGATTATTAGCGAGGGTGAGACAGTAACTGTCCCGTCAGTGCAGAGTATTAGTGAGACGGTAACTGTCCCGTCAGTGCAGAGTATCAGCGAGGGCGGGGCGGTGACTGTCCCGTCAGTGCTGAGTATCAACGAGGGTGGGACGGTCAATGTCCCGTCAGTGCTGAGAATCAGCGAGGGTGAGACGGTAACTGTCCCGTCAGTGCAGATTATTAGCGATGGTGAGACGGTAACTGCCCCGTCAGTGCAGATTATTAGCGAGGGTGAGACGGTAACTGTCCCGTCGGTGTAGAGTATCAGCGAGGGAGGGGCGGTAACTGTCCCGCCGGTGCAGAGTGTCAGCGAGGGCGGGGCGGTAACTGTCCCGTCGGTGCAGAGTATCAGCGAGGGCGGGGCGGTAACTGTCCCGCCGGTGCAGAATGTCAGCGAGGGCGGGGCGGTAACTGTCCCGTCAGTGCAGATTATTAGCGAGGGCGGGACAGTAACTGTCCCGTCAGTGCAGAGTATTAGCGAGGGTGAGACAGTAACTGTCCCGTCAGTGCAGATTATTAGCGAGGGTGGGACGGTAACTGTCCTGTCAGTGCAGAGTATTAGCGAGGGCGGGACGGTCAATGTCCCGTCAGTGTAGAGTATTAGTGAGACAGTAACTGTCCTGTCAGTGCAGAGTATCAGCGAGGGCGGAGCAGTAAATGTCCCGTCAGTGCCGAGTATTAGCGAGGGCGGAGCAGTAAATGTCCCGTCAGTGCAGAGTATTAGCGAGGGCGGAGCAGTAAATGTCCCGTCAGTGCAGAGTATTAGCGAGGGCGGGGCAGTAAATGTCCCGTCAGTGCTGAGTATCAGCGAGGGCGGAGCAGTAAATGTCCCGTCAGTGCCGGGTATCAGCGAGGGCGGGGCAGTAAATGTCCCGTCAGTGCAGAGTATCAGCGAGGGTGAGACAGTAAATGTCCCGTCAGTGCAGAGTATCAGCGAGGGTGAGACAGTAAATGTCCCGTCAGTGCAGAGTATTAGCGAGGGCGGGGCAGTAAATGTCCCGTCAGTGCCGCGTATTAGCGAGGGCGGGGCAGTAAATGTCCCGTCAGTGCCGAGTATTAGCGAGGGTGGAGCCGTAAATGGCCCGTCAGTGCCGAGTATTAGCGAGGGCGGGGCTGTCAATGTCCCGTCAGTGCTGAGTATTAGCGAGGGTGGAGCCGTAAATGGCCTGTCAGCGCCGAGTATTAGCGAGGGCGGAGCAGTAAATGTCCCGTCAGTGCCGAGTATTAGCGAGGGCGGGGCTGTCTATGTCCCGTCAGTGCCGAGTATTAGCGAGGGCGGGGCAGTAAATGTCCCGTCAGTGCCGAGTATTAGCGAGGGCGGGGCTGTCAATGTCCCGTCAGCGCAGAGTATTAGCGAGGGCGGGGCAGTAAATGTCCCGTCAGTGCCGAGTATTAGCGAGGGCGGGGCTGTCAATGTCCCGTCAGCGCAGAGTATTAGCGAGGGCGGGGCAGTAAATGTCCCGTCAGTGCCGAGTATTAGCGAGGGCGGGGCTGTCAATGTCCCGTCAGCGCAGAGTATTAGCGAGGGCGGGGCAGTAAATGTCCTGTCAGCGCCGAGTATTAGCGAGGGCGGGGCTGTCAATGTCCCGTCAGTGCCGAGTATTCGCGAGGGTGGGGCTGTCAATGTCCCGTCAGTGCCGAGTATTAGCGAGGGTGGGGCAGTATTGTTTTTATTTTTATATTCCAGATTTAGTACTTGTGTTCAAATTTCACCAACTGCCCTGATGGAATTTGAATATTAGCTGGGCCTCTGGATTACTAGTCCAATGTTATCACTGCGCCACCGCCTTGACATTTGACAGACAAGCCAGAGATGTGTCAGTGTTTAAGGATATAAATCATTAAAGCTTGTTTTTCTGTATGTTGGGTGACTGTCTGGTTAGGGTGTAATTGGGGTGCAAACAGGATTAAGTACAAATGGATGATGGAAGCTTTGTGGAATTGGAGGATTCCTGGGCTACAGAGACTTTAAAGGAAGGTTCCTGGTCAGGGGTTGTTAATGTGGAATGCAGTTCTCTTAAAATTTAGTTGTTTGTTGCCAGCTTTGTCAGTACACAGTCCCTGTAAATCTTTATGCCCACGTTATTTATCACAGCACCAGGCTTGCACAGTATCTTGCAGGTTGCTGCATGCCCATGCAGCTTTTAGTGGAAGCATTGGATGTTAAGACTGCTGGGTTCTGGAGCTTTGCTTGATTTACCTTTAGGGCTGTGGAGAAACTTGACTGAACCATTCTACTGGCTTTTAAATGGATTTGGATTCTGTCCACGAGACTGAATGAAACTGAACTGTGTCCTTCTCTAAGTTCCATATCTGGTCATGTTTCTCCTTTCTGTTTCTGTCTCTCCCTGCTCTGGCTGTTTCCCTAATTAGTATTAACTCTCTACCTCTTGCTGTACCTTTCTTTGTTCCTGGCACTAACTTATTGCTTTCCTGCAGGATTGGACAACAGTGGTCAGACTACGTCTCAGGAGCTCCTGATTCCGAATGATGTAAGTAGTGTTGTGATGAGCTGGGCCTGTCCTGTGTTAGCAGCAAGCACTATGGTTGGTCAAACGATGACTAACCTGATCCTTTCACACTTCAGTTCAAGTTGGTGTTCACGGTGTAAACTTGTGCAGCCTGCGGTTGTCGGACTTATATTCCCTCGGCTCATTCTGGGTCTCGCTGAGTTTGATCTGATTGCCAAATTATAGAAGCAGACTGTTTAAAATTCATCTCATTATCTTGATGATGGCACTGCGTTGATAGGGCAGGCATTGGGTAGAAGGGAGACTGGTGGGTTTTTGGGAATTTTAACTGGGGTCAACTAGACAGATTTTAATGTCATTGAATGTTGGATGATGTCATGGTGAGTCCTTCCGCTATTCCAATGTATATCATGGAGTGAACGGGTCCCAGAGTGCCTCTGGTTATATGTCACCACGTCTAGTTACTCACCTCCAAGGAAGGGTGAATTGAATGAGAGGTGGAAGGAGCAGGACAGCAGGGGTGGGGGAATAATGTAAAAGATGGACTGGGATTAATGACACTGCACAGAGAACAAGGGAGAGAATGGTGTGAAGTGGAGCCAATCCCCAAAACAGACTCAAATTCAGGATCAAGAGGAGGAAACTTGAGTCTGGGCTTGAGTCTCAGTTCAATGAATGTGGCACATTAACTTGTTTTGACGTGATTTATGTTCTTGTTCTGTGATTTTTTTTTTTCTTGCCCAATTATCTCTGCCTCGTTATGTCCACTCTGCTCCTTGCAGGCATCGGCTCTCACAAGGGGCAAGTTTCCACAGGTGCTGGCTATTGCTGGGTAGTACTGCGTGAGGGGCCCCAGCCAGTTCCTCAGTAAAATGGCCATTCCTTGTGAAAGCCTTGACAGAGTATTCGACTATGTAATCTTCACAGCTGAACCCCATCCAGTACTCATTCGAGCACTGCGCAGCAGAGGTCACTGAGATCAATCTGTACGCTGTACCCTTCTGGACAAATAAGACTTGAGAAGAAGAGAAGGATTGCTACAGACCCCACTGCCTCCCACACGGCCAGCACCTGTTTAAAGTGAGACGAGGTGGCAGTGACATCCCTCCATCTGTTAGTAATAGAAATAGATCAGTGACAGTGTGGAGCTTTAATCAGCACATCACCCTCCGTGAGCCCGTGTTCACACTTAATCTCAGTGATCGGTTAGCATGCGCCAGGCAGCACTGATTCGTCTTCGCTGACCTTTGGATGCACAGATCCTGTCCCATTCCCTAACCAAGCATTGAAGGCACCTTGCCCCATCAAGGCAGATACGTTAGAGAGACCATTGACCCTTGGATCTTTTTGAATGACCTACTGCGATATCGGGGTTGGGAGGAGTGACCTTGCTCCAGCTCTATTCAAACCATTCTACAGTGGCATCGCGGGTCACATTGTTGCAGAATTCAGTTAATACTCTTCCTTCAACAGTCCAGTGGTATAAGGAATTGGTGAACTTGCACTCTGCAACATGGTGTAGTGTAGGTTTATACTGGTGAATACCTGTAAGGTAACTGTACCTCACATTGTAACAAGGGCAATTGTACCTCCTACTACAAATGGGGTGATTGTCTCTCTCAATATATGGGCAACTGTAGCTCACAGTATTAACAGGGTGACTTTACCTCACTCTGTAGCGTAGCTCACAGTATTAACGGGGTGATTGTATCTGTGCAACTTAAGTGACTGTAGCTCACGTGTTTACGTATGGCCAATATTTCATGATATATGAAACTGCCTCGCCTATAATCAGGGCAACTGCATACAGTAAATGCAAGGACTGTCTCCTCAGTGACAGTGCCTCACTGTATTTGGAGTATGCACTGTTAGCTGCTGTGATGCTTTGGTTGGACTGACATTGTTTGTGATGGAGTCTATGCTGTGTCCCTGTGAATTGATGCGAGGCTGATGCTGCTGTCCTCTGATCCATTGTTCCGTCCTGCTGAAGGACAGTTCTCAATGCTGCACCAGGTAGGGATCGAGCTGCAATTCCTGGCATGTGGTGAATGTGAGGCAGAGTCACAGCCCCTGTGAGGACCATGCTTATAAATAGTCAGTCAGCAGTGCTGCACAATGCTCTCTTCAAAACGCGGCAGTGTTGAGTGACAAAGGCAGAAAGGAATGCCATCCAGGCAACACACGCAATACGCCTTTTGAAATTCAGAGCAAGAATGAAGAGCTATCTGTTTCACAAAACAGATGCCAGGGCAGTGGTGGAGAGAAGCTGTAATTGTGCTGGAGGTCAGAGTGTGCTGCTGTGAGAGTCAGGCTTCCAGATCTATAGATCTGTGTACAGTGCAATCAGGAATCTGTAGCTTTGAAACTACATCAGAGGCATTCACACCAATACTAAAGAAAGACTTGTGTTTATATAGCTCTTTTCATAACCTTAGGACATCCTAAAGTGCTTTACAGCCAATGAAGTGCTTTTGAAGTGTAGTCACTGTTACAATGTAGGAAATGTGACAGCCAATTTGTGCACAGCAAGCTCCCACAAACTGCAAGGTGGTGATAATGAGCAGATAATCTGTTTTGGCAATGTTAGTTGAGCGATAAACGTTGGCCAGGACACCAGGGAGAACTCTCTCTTATTCGCAATAGTGCCATAGGATCTTGTACATCCTCATGAGAGGACGGACAGGGTTTTGGTTTAATGTTTCATCTGACAATGCAGCTTTCCCTCAGTACTGCACTGAAGTGTTAGCCTAGATTTCCTTTTTGATCAAGTCTGTAGAGTGAGACTTGAACCTACAACTGGAAAACTGGGGAACCAGGAGTCTAATGAGAGTCAGGAACATGAAGTAATTCATGATTAGTAAAGAAATGTACTGGAGAAATTAATGGAACGCAAAGCTGCCAAATCCCCTTGAAGGCCTTTGGCTAGGGTTTTAAGAGGTGGTTACAGCGATAGTGGATGCATTGATTTTGATCTTCCAGAATTCCCTAAATTCTCGCATGGTCCCTGTGGATTGGAAGTTGTAAATGTAACCCCACTGTTCAAGAAAAGAGGGAGAGATAAAACAGCATACCAACAGTTATCCTGACGTCAGTCGCAGGAAAAATGCTAGGTTCTAATACTAGGGATGTGATAACAGGGCACTTCAAAAATCACAGTATGATTAGGCAGAGCCAGCATAGTTCTACCAAAATGAAAATAGTGTTTGACAGATCTATTCCACTTGTGGCGGCCTCCCACATTCTGTGCTCTAAACTTGAGGTCCAAAACTCTGCTGCCCGTGTCCTAACGCGCACCGATTCCAGTTCACCAACATCCCTATGCTTGCTGACTTAAACTGGCTCCTGGCTAAGCAACACAATTAAAAAAAAAATTCTCATCATTGTTTTCATGGCCTCGCCCCTTGCTATTTCTCTAATCTCCTACAATCCTCCAATGTCTGCACTCCTTCAATTCCGTTCTTTTGATCTTCCCTGATTTTAATCCCTCCACCATGGTTGCCATGCCTTCAGCTGCCCAGACCCTAAGCCCTCGAATTCCTGCCCCAATCCACTCTGCGCCTCTTTCTCTCCTTCCACTTTTAAGACACTCCTTAAAGCCTACCTCTGCCCAAGAGGTCCTAATATCTCCTCATGTGGCCAGGTGTCAAATTTTGTTTGATAATGCTCTTATGAAGCACCTAAGGTCATTTTACTATGTTAATGGTATTATATAAATGCAGGTTGTTGTACTAGAGGTTTTTTGAGGATGTAAGGAGGAGGGTAGATAAGGGGGAACCAGTGGATGTCGTACATTTGGATTTTCAAAAAGCATTGGCAAAGATGCCGTATGACAGGTTGTTACACAAGATTTGGGTTCATGGGACGGGGGTAATATTAGCATGGATTGAGGATTGCTTAATGGACAGGAAACCGAATAGGAGTAAATGGGTCATATTGAAATGGCAGCATGTATGTAATTAGTGGAGCACTGCAAGAAGCAGTGCTTAGGTCTCAGCTATTTACAGTTTATCAGTGACATAGATGAGACCGAGTGTTCAAGTTTGCCGATGATGGGAAGCTAGGTGGGAAAGTAAGCTGTGTAGGAGATGCAAAGAGGCTACAAAGGGATATAAATGGATTAAGTGAGCGGGCAAGAAGGTGACAGATGGATTATAGTGTAGGGAAATATGAAATTATCCACTTGTTAGGAAGCATAGAAGAGCAAAACATTTTTTAAAAAGGTGAGACATTAGTCATTGTTATGCAGTGTGATTTGGGGGTCCTTGTACATGAATCACAACGTTAATGTACAGGTGCAGTAAACAGGAAGACAAATGGTATTGGCCTTAATTGCAAGGGGGTTGGAGTATGAGTTAGGAAATCTCGCTGCAATTATATAGGCCTTTGGTGAGACCACACTTGGAGAACTGTGTAAGGTTTTGATCTCATTACCTATGGAAGAATATACTTGCCTTGGAGGGGTGCAATAAAGTTTCACTAGATTGATTACTAGAATGAGATGCCTGTCCTATGAGGAGAGATTGAGTAGAATGGGCCTATATTTTCTGGTCGTTAGAAGAATGAAAGGCAATCTCATTGAAACTTTTAAAAATTCTTATAGGGCTTGACAGGGTAGATGCTCCTTGACTATAGTGTGTCTAGAATTAGGGATCATAGTGTCAGGATAAGGGGATGGCCATTTCGGTCTAAGGTGAAAAGTTTCTTCACTCAGCGTTGTGAATCTTTGGAATTCTCTACCCCAAAAGAGCTATGGATGCTCAGTCATTGAGAATATTCAAAACAGAGGTCAATAGATTTGTGAACACGAAGGGAATCGAGGGAAATGATGAAAGTGCAGAAAGTGGAGTTGAGATAGAAGAGCAACCATGATCTTATTGAATGTTTGTTTTGTTGCAATCAACAACCCCAATCCTTTATCATGTTCTTTTGACTCAGGCAAGAGTGCTACCACTGAGCCAGAGCTGACATATATGGGATTCGGGGAGGTTTGGGGGTCAGTATGAGCCAGGATAATGTAAAAGAAAAAACCCATCAGTCAGGTTATTCAGGACCTCCCATCCCTCTTGTAAATTAACTTCCTTACTTCCAATAACTCCAGTGTTTTTGCCTTGTTTGGCAGATTCAGTCAGAAAATACCAGTGGTTGCTGTCAAACTTTGTCTCACTGGGCTCCCTCAGCAGAGCTGCTCTTACCAGTCTATCTAGGCTTCCGAGCTGTGTGGGATAATCCCGGAGCTAAAAAGTTTCAATGCTATTCCTTCTCCTCTGGTTGTCCAGTGAGATAAGCTCGGAAATGAGGTTGTAACAGCCATAAGACCAAGTGAATAGCCGTGTTGTAAGGACACTGTTTATCCCATCTAGAATTTTTATCTGTAGACATCCCAAGTCACCATATTCACAGGTGAGATTCTGCCCTTTTGCGATTTGATGGCAAAGCAGAGCCTCACTTAAGAGAGTGCAAAGTGGCACAAAAAAGTGCAGTACTGTCAAACTCACTGAAATGAGCGACCTGTTCAAGGCCTAGAGGGGGTTTGAGGAAAAAAATTTCACCGAGGGTGGTTGGAATGTGGAATATACTACCTGAAGGGGTGGTAGAGGCAGGATCCCTCACAACATTTAAGAAGTATTTAGATGATCACTTGAAACGCCATAGCATACAAGGCTACGGGCCAAGTACTGGAAAATGAGATTAGAATAGATATTTGTTTGATGGCCGGCACAGACACGTTGGGCTGAAGGACCTGTTTCTGTGCTGTATAACACTATTAACCAGATTCTGAGTCAATTCCCAGATATTAATGGCTCCATGTTCATGTGCAAAATGAACCTGAGGCGGTCCTGGTTATTCTGGGTCTGCAGGACAAGTCCACCTTCAATTGGGCACCAGTTGCCAAAAGGAATGGGAAAATGTTAAGTTGCATTATGGAGTTCTCTTGAGGTTGGGTCTTAAGTATATTATGGGCCAGTGTAGAAGGAACTTTTCTCTGTATCTAACTTTTTTTTATATAAGGTGGCATTTATACCCCAGGCCCCTTTTTACTTTGCTTGAGGGGGCCTTTATTCCCCAGGCCCCTTTTATATACATTTTAAATAAATAACTTCATTGAAAACAGATAAAACAAAAGGGCGGCACAGTGGCGCAGTGGTTAGCACCGCAGCCTCACAGCTCCAGCGACCCGGGTTCAATTCTGGGAACTGCCTGTGTGGAGTTTGCAAGTTCTCCCTGTGTCTGCGTGGGTTTTCTCTGGGTGCTCCGGTTTCCTCCCACAAGCCAAAAGACTTGCAGGTTGGTAGGTAAATTGGCCATTATAAATTGCCCCTAGTATAGGTAGGTGGTAGGGAAATATAGGGACAGGTGGGGATGTGGTAGGAATATTGGGATTAGTGTAGGATTAGTATAAATGGGTCGTTGATGGTCGGCACAGACTCGGTGGGCCGAAGGGCCTGTTTCAGTGCTGTATCTCTAAACTAAACTAAAACTCAAATTAAAATGCCATTCTTGGCATCAACGATGCACTCCAGCTCCTGTGGTGCCCACCGGTCGCAAAAGGCCTCAAGGATACCACATGCTCCTTCTCCAGGGACACCCGGGCATGAACGTAACCGCGGAAGAGGGCAGGCAATCGGGGTGGATGGACCTCCCGACGGTCTGCAGCCTGGACCTGTGAATTGCCACCTTGCCACCTCCACCAGGAGCAGACCGACAAGGAAATCCTCCTCCCGGCCCACCCTACTCCGCACCAGGTGCCCAAAGATCAGGAGCATGGAGCTGAGGAGCAACCAAAACTTGAGAAGCAGCCCCTATAAATTCTCCAAGAGGGGCTGCAACCTCGCACACTCCAAATATACATGGAACACGGACTTGTCAAGACTGCAGAAATTACAGGCGGCCTGGGAGTCCGTGAACCTACTTAAAAGTCGATTGCACGGGACTGCCCTGTGCAGCACCCTCCACCCCAGGTCCCCAATGTCAAGGGGGAGGACTCCCACGTAGAGAGACCTCCACCGGGGATTCCCCTCGTTGTTAGATGGCAACACTGACCACCACGGCGTTTCCGGGCAACAGACGAGGGCGAGGAAGTGGAGAGTGTGCAGGAGCAATCCATACAGGAAACCCCTCTGCGCTGTGTGTAATGGCCCAGAGGGCATTTACAAGAGGTGGCTCAGGTTGTGCGGGACTAGCTCCAGAGAAGGGTTTCGGGGCCTGGGTCTGCTGAGCAGTTCCGGCTGAGCTGGGGTTAGCTCAGCCGGGAGCGCTCTGCACTCCGGACGCCCCTCATCACCCACAGTGAAATGTGTCCTGGGGGCTCTGGCTACTACTCCGCTTGTCGGTCCATCCTCGGAGCTGGCCGCCCGGACAGCCGAGGCGCGCTCCTCCGCTGGCGGGGGAGTGCCCTGACTGGAGGCAACCATGTTCCAGACTCTGAATAGATCCTGGTAAAAGGCAGGCAACTCCCTCAGAGGCGTGGCTAATGTTCCCTGCTGGGAGCTGCATGTCGTCTTGAAGGCAGTGCTCCTAGCAGAACAAATACATTGCCAGTGCACACGATCTGGGAGGACGCTCAACGTATAGGTATCTCTGCAGGGTCCAAAGGCGGAGAGTCGCAGCCTGGGTGCGAACGCACACCAGCGAATGGCCGCCCTTCTTAATCAGGAGACTCTGGACTGCTGCAGAGATGTAGTGTTTCCTCTTGCCCCAGAAGAAATCGACGAGCTTCTTCTGGATCTTTGGGCGGGGCCAAAGTGACCAACTGGTACCACAGCATCGAGGCTGCCAGTTGGTTTAAGACCACCGCTTGGCCCCTGTAGGAAAGCACTCAGAGCAGTCATCTCCAGCGCCCCAGCTGAGTGGTGACTTTCGCCTGCAACTCCTGCCAGTTTGTAGGCCAGGCTTCATTGCGGGGCTTTGGTGGACTCCCAGATAGAGGAGGTGCGTGCTCTATACAAAAGATGTCAACTCCGGCAGGGAGTCCACCTGCCACTGACCCACCAGGAGTCTGGAACATTTCTCCCAATTGATCCTCGCGGCAGAAAAGGTCTGCTGGCACTCGCGTATCATCTGCAAGTCAACGGGATCTGTGACCATGAGGAGCACGTCATCGGCATAAGCCGAGAGGACTGCCTGCATGCCTAGCCCGCGCAGAGCCAAACATATCAACCTGCTGCTAAGTAGGCACAGGAATGGCTCCACGCAGATGGTATATAATTGGCTGTACATGGGGCATCCCTGATGCACTTCTCTCCCAAAGCGAAGGGGTGCCGTCAAGGACTTTAACCAGGCACTCAGCGGGAGTTTGCACGCACGCAGAGTCCCGAAAAGATATTCGTGATCAACCCTGTCGGTCACCTTTTCCTGATTGAGGGAGAGAAAGGCGGCCAACAGACAGGAAAGGTGGATCAGGTTCCTGACCAGATGGATATTGTCCTGGATGGACCAGCCCGGGATCGTGGAGGACTGGTCGGGGTAGATCATTTTGGGCCAGCACGCAGCCCAGGTGGGTAGACATAGCCCTGGCAAAGATCTTATAATCCGTGCTGAGGAGGGAGACCGGATGCCAGTTCTTAAGCAGGCGGAGATCGCCCCTCTTCAGCAACAGGACGACGACTGCCGTGCGCCATGAGAGGGGCATCTCCCCGGTTGCCAGGCTTTCTCCCAGGACCCGCGCGTAATCGCCCTCCCCCCCCCCCCCCCCCCCCCCCCCAGAACGCTCCGAGGAACTCCATGGTCAGCCCGTCCAACCCCGGGGATTTGCTCCTTGAGAGCTGGCGGTGGGCGCTGTTCAGCTCCGCCGACATGAGCGGAGCCTTGAATCCTTCGGCGTCCTCCGGGCTGACCTTCGGCAGGTCCTCCCACAAAATTCTGCGCGTGTCCTCACTGGATGGATCCGGAGAGAAAAGCGTGCCTTAGTAGGTATGAACCAAAAGGCCCTTTCCCTCCAGATCCGTTGTCAGCCAGCAGCTGAATGAGCTGCTTACAGACCCCCTGCCATTTTTCCAGCGAGTAGAACAAGGGTGAGGCGTGGTCCAAATCTTCCTGGATCTGTATCCACGACCTCACGTATGCGTCTTGGGGCCCTACGAGCTACAGGTCCCTCAGCGTGCCCTCCTCTTTGTACTCCTGCCACATGGCTGGGTCCGCGATGGCATGACTGAGGCGGGACTCCTATTCGAGCACCTCCCTCTCTAGGCACCCGATCTCTCGGTCGACCCCTTTGCATGCTCCTGACTGAAGACGCGGATGTGAGTCTTGCCCACATCCCACCGTAGCCTCGAGGAGGGGAAGGCCTCCCCCTCCCCGCTTTCTTCTCCAGTCAGCCCAGAATCGATAGAACGAGTCCTGGAATTGCTCGTCCTCCAGCAGCTGTTTTTTAAAGTGCCAGTCTGCGGACCCTGCCCGCGTGTGGAGCAGAGTGAACTCCGCCCACACCAGGTGATGGTGTGAGTGTGGCATCAGTCGCATGGAGGCCGCCAAGATGCAGGAGACATACGCCTGCAAAATGTAGAGGCGCTGGAATTGGGATGGAGATTCCGCCAGATGTCCACCAAGTCGAGGGAGCTGATCAGTTTCCTCAACGCTTGGCTGCACTGCGAACTGGAGCGATCCCTCACCTCGAGCGTACAGTTAAATTCTCCGCCCCCGCCCCCAGGATGGTGCACTCGCTGCGATCGAAAGAGTTCAAGAGAGCGGACACAAGAAACGCACTAGCAATGCGCCAGGCCTGGGCGAGTACGCGCTCACAAAGTGGAGTGGCACGCAACTCAGGCAAACGGTGAGCTGGAGCAAGTGGCCCGGCACCAGCTGCTTGACCCCCAAGATCTCCGGCTGAAAAGTTAGGGCCAACAAGATAGCTACCCCACTAGAAATAGGACTCTTGTAGAGCCCACCCGGCCACTCCAAGAGCTGGGTGGCTTTGTCTGCCGGAATGGTGTGGGTTTCCTGCAGAAAGCTCACCGCATACCTCCCTTCCCTCCCTTAGAGATTGTGAAATTTGCGGCGAGACAATCTGCCGCCGTTGGTGTTGAGGCTGGCTATGGTAATCATGTCAAAAGTACTCTGAAACCCGTCACCAACACCTTACTGTGAGGAGGGAGCAGAAGTGCACCTCACCTTCCATTCCCCCAGCAACCCTTGCTTTAATGCTTTAAATCTGCGCGCCTCAACCAGTTACATGCCCACGCCCAACCCCCCCCCCCTTCTTGAGGGCAATATGGATAGACTGGATGATCAGTGCCAGGCTCAACCACTGGCCAAGGGCCAGCTGAACTTTATTGCGGCAACCCCTGCATGCTGCGAGGAAATCCCGGAGTTCCACAGTGGGGACGAGGAGAGACTCGGTGGGAGGCATGAGGGAATCCACTGCCTCACTGGCGATGGAATCAAGACCATCCTACATGCTCCACACTGAGTTCCCATCCTCCTCCGGGTCGTCATCACCAGCGGCCGACACACCCAGCACACTGTGGGGCGGACGTCCCGGCTGTGCCAACTGGTCCCGCCACCGTCACGATCCCACCTCCAGGATCAATGGCGGAGGTGTCCTCTCTGGGTTCTTCAACGCTGCTGGAGCCTATGGACATCAGCAGTTCAGGAACCACCGACCCCCCACCTCCGTCCCCAGGCCAGTGAGTGGCCCAGGGGAGATGCAGTTGTTGCAGGTGTCAGGGGACTAGGGGGAGGTGCAGCAGCACCACCCTGGGTCGCCAACATGGAGTTGGCGGCCCAAATGTTGGGGCAGCTCTACAAACATGCCGCACCCCCTTACAGGCATGGCACCATGCTCTGTCCAAGGTCCAGAAGGCACGATAGGCTGCCCCAAGAACTCCACATTAAATTTGGCCTTCCATAACCACCTCCCGTGCCAGCTGCTTAAGGAGCTGGCGGCGGAAGGAGTATACATGTCAGAGGCTGTTTTCCTAGACAGCGAGCAGGACTGGGGTGAGCTGTGTCTTTATCTTCCCCCAGATGGTGCAGGTGGGGGAGGAGGACCTCACCAGGACTAAAGGGCGGGACATTTGACAAGGTGACCCACTGTGCAGTGGCCTCCAGGGGGTCCACTGGTTGAAAGGTCCTGCCCACAGTGAGCTGCTTGCTCAGGGCCAGGGACACTGCCAGCTCGGTCTTCAGGAAAAACGCAGCCTTCCCGTACATGTTAGAGGCAGCAACAATGGCCGAGGGGCTGACGACCTCAGCCATTGTTTTTAACGCATGCCTTTGTTGGGGTGTAGCTCTTGACCCCACACTTTGATGTTAACAGCATAAATGGTGACGAGGCAACAGGTGCAGCTGCAGCAGCATGTGTGCAAGAAGGCTACACCGCCAGTGAAGGGAGGCTTGCCATGGGGTCGAAGAGCCATGCCCACCCTTAAGAAACAAAGTAAATAGCAGTTTTTTTTTAACTTTAAGCAATATGATGGGGTGGGTGGGAGTAGAGGAGATAGGGGTGGAAAGGAAAAGGAGAGGATAGGTGGCTGAGTGGTGGAAGGGAGAGAAAGGCTGCGAGGATGTTCCTGTTGAATAGGTGGTTGGAGCACCTTACTGGAAATAGTACAAAGTCCAGTCTTCCAGTCCAGAGGGTGTGGGGAGGGAGTTCTTTGCCTGGGTCGGCTGGAACCGCCAGGTTCTTTCCGCTTTCTGCTGTTTTATTTATTTTATTTTTATTCAGAGATACAGCACTGAAACAGGCCCTTCGGCCCACCGAGTCTGTGCCGACCATCAACCACCCATTTATACTAATCCTACACTAATCCCATATTCCTACCACGTCCTCACCTGTCTCTATATTCCCCTACCACCTACCTATACTAGGGGCAATTTATAATGGCCAATTTACCTATCAACCTGCAAATCTTTGGCTGTGGGAGGAAACCGGAGCACCCGGAGGAAACCCACGCAGTCACAGGGAGAACTTGCAAACTCCACACAGGCAGTACCCAGAATTGAACCCGGGTCGCTGGAGCTGTGAGGCTGCGTTGCTAACCACTACACCACTGTGCCGTCCTGTTATAAAGTCATTCTTCACCCGGGTGGCTCCAGCCGACCCAAACCACGCAGTTGGGGTGGGGAGGGAGCTCCCTTTGTGCAGGATGGAGAAAAACACAAGAGCAAACACAGCAGCTCCTTATAGAATCTTTGAGCCCCACCCCTGGATCTTTCGATGTCTCCTCCCTCCCCCAACAGTCCCAAGCAAAAACAGTTCCCCGGTGCTCCAACAGCCGCCTCTCCAAAATAACTCGCAGATCCTTTTATTCCAATGGATAGAATCAGTTCCACACTTGTATGTTGTAAATGTTTCAGTTCTCAGCTCTCTCCACTCTCCTCCAGTTATTGCTGTCACTAGCCTGCAACAAATGCAGCTGCTACCCCTGACTGCAGACAGGAAATGCTGCAAATGCACTATCCACTCAGAGCTGTACCTGCCCTGGGAGTGTTTGATGGGACAATGTAGAGGGAGCTTTACTCTGTATCTAACCTGTGCAGTACCTAATGATTATCTGTGCATGTGAAAAGTGTTTTGTAAATGTAACTTAGTGTCAGTGTTGACAGTGGATGACTGAGATGGAGTGTTCCAATCTCCAGCACCTTGATGGGCACAAAAGCTACTCATGATTTTCAGTTTTTAATGTAAAGGTTACAGGAAGGGAGCCAATAACTGGCTAGTTGGCCAGTCCTGGAGTGCTCAGTTTTCTTTACTAACCCATGTTTGTTTTTCCCCAACAGTTAATAGGCTGCATCATCGGGAGGCAGGGCAGTAAAATTAACGAAATCCGGCAGATGTCAGGTGCTCAAATCAAGATCGACAATCAGGTCGACGGTTCGACCGAGCGACTCGTGACAATCACGGGGGGTCCCCTGAACATCAACTTGGCCCAGTACCTCATAAATGCATGGTAAGGAAATCTGGTGGCCTATCCCAGCATAGTACTGGATGAGGCTCAGCACTGTAGCAGGTAGAGGGACTGGCCTTCCACTGGCTGTGAGCACAGGATTGGTGCTGGGTTACAGTGAGCTGTTTAAGGAGTGAAGGGAACAGTGCAGAACCAAGCCAACTAGCTTGGCTAAGCACCCAATTAGAGAGAATCTAACCATCTCCTCTTGGCATTCAACAGCATTACCATCGCTGAATCCCCCACCATCAACATCCTGGGGGTTACCACTGACCAGAAACTTAACTGGACCAGCCACACAAATACTGTGGCTAAAAGAACAGTTCAGAGGCTGGGAATTCTGTGGCAATTGACTCACTACCAAACACCCCAATAACTGTCCATCTACAAGGCACAAGTCAGGAGTTTGATGGAATACTCACCACTTGCCTGGATGAGTGCAGTTCCAACAACACTCAAGAAGCTCAACACCATCCAGGACAAAGCAGCCCCTTGATTGGCACCCCATTCACCACTTTAAGCGTGCATTCCTTTCACCACTGGAGCACAGTGGCAGCAGTGTGTACCATCTACAAGATGCACTGCAGCAACCTGCCAAGGCTCCTTCAACAGCACCTTCCAAACCCGCGACCTCTACCACTTAGAAGTTCAAGGACAGCAGACGCATGGGAACACCACCACCTGCAAGTTCCCCTCCAAGTCACAGACCATCCTGACTTGGAAATATATCGCCGTTCCTGCACTGTCGCTGGGTCAAAATCCTGGAACTCCCTCCTTAACAACACTGTGGGTGTACCTACACCAGATGTACTGCAGTACTTCAAGAAGGCAGCACACCACCACCTTCTCAAGGGCAATTAGGAATGGGTAATAAATGCTGGCCTTGACGGTAACGTTGATGTCCCATGAAAAGGAATTTTTTTTTTTCAAATTCAGGTGTGGCGCAGGTCAGAGTATTGCATTTTTCAATAAAAGCAAAATACTGCGGATGCTGGAAATCTGAAATAAAAACAAGAAATGCTGGAACCGCTCAGCAGGTCTGGCAGCATCTGTGGAAAGAGAAGCAGAGTTAACGTTTCAGGTCAGTGACCCTTCATCGGAACTGACAAATATTAGAAAAGTCACAGGTTATAAGCAAGTGAGATGGGGGTTGGGCAAGAGATAACAAAGGAGGTCTAGATTGGACCAGGCCACATAGCTGACCAAAAGGTCACGGAGCAAAGGCAAACAATATGTTAATGGTGTGTTGAAAGACAAAGCATTAGTACAGATTAGGTGTTAATACACTAAATATTGAACAGCAAGTGCAAATTAAAAAAAATACAGTGGGTAAGCAAACTGAACAAACTAAGATGAAATGAAATAAATGCAAAAAAAAAAGATTGTAAAAAAGAATGTCGTATGGCGTACCGACCTCTACCTTGCAGAACGCCAACTCACGGACACTTCTTCCTACCTCCCTCTGGACCATGACCCCACCACCGAACGTCAAGCCACCGTCCAAAGAACTGTCACTGACCTCATCTCCTCTGGAGATCTTTCCTCTACAGCTTCCAACCTCATAGTCCCACAACCCCAGACAGCCCGCTTCTACCTCCTTCCCAAAATCCACAAACGGGACTGTCCCGGCAGACCCATTGTGTCAGTCTGCTCCTGCCCCACTGAACTTATTTCTTCCTATCTTGACTCTATCTTTTCTCCGCTGGTCCAGTCTCTTCCCACCTACATCCGTGACTCTTCTGACGCCCTACGTCATTTTGACAATTTCCAGTTTCCTGGTCCCAACTCCCACCTCTTCACTATGGACGTCCAATTGCTCCACACCTCCATCCCCCACCAGGATGGTTTGAGGGCTCTCCGCTTCTTCCTGGAACAGAGGGCCAACCAGTCCCCATCCACCACCACCCTCCTCCGCCTGGCTGAACTTGTTCTCACATTGAGCAATTTCTCCTTCAACTCCACGCACTTCCTTCAAGTAAAATGTGTCGCTATGGGTACCCGCATGGGTCCTAGTTATGCCTGTCTTTTTGTGGGATATGTCGAGCATTCTTTGTTCCAGTCCTACTCGGGCCTCCTCCCCCAACTCTTTTTCCGGTACATTGATGACTGTATCGCTGCCGTTTCCTGCTCCCGCCCCGAACTGGAAAACTTTATCAACTTTGCTTCCAATTTCCACTTTTCTCTCACCTTTACATGGTCCATCTCTGACACTTCTCTTCCCTTCCTCGACTTCTCTGTCTCCATCTCTGGGGATAGGCTGTCTACTAATATCCATTATAAGCCCACCGACTCCCACAGCTACCTCGACTACACTTCTTCACACCCTACCTTCCATTCTCCCAGTTTCTCCGTCTCCGACGCATCTGCTCTGATGATGCTACCTTCCATGACGGTGCTTCTGATATGACCTCCTTTTTCCTCAACCGAGGATTTCCCCCCACTGTGGTTGACAGGACCCTCAACCATGTCCGGCCCATTCCCCGCACCTCTACCCTCACCCCTTCCCCTCCCTCCCAGAACCATGACAGGGTTCCCCTTGTCCTCACTTTTCACCCCATCAGCCTCCATATCCAAAGGATCATCCTCCGCCATTTCCGCCACCTCCAGCATGATGCCACTACCAGTCGCATCTTTCCCTCCCTTCCCCTGTCAGCATTCCAAAGGTATCGTTCCCTCCATGACACCCTGGTCCGCTCCTCCATTACCCCCACCACCTCGTCCCCGTCCCATGGCACCTTCCCCTGCAATCGCAGGAGGTGTAATACCTGCCCATTTACCTCCCCTCTCCTCACTATCCCAGACCCCAAACACTCCTTTCAGGTGAAGCAGTGATTTACTTGTACTTCTTTCAATGTAGTATACTGTATTCGCTGCTCACAGTGTGGTCTCCTCTACATTGGGGAGACCAAGCGCAGACTGGGTGACCGCTTTGCGGAACATCTCCGCTCAGTCCGCGAGCAGGACCCTGAGCTTCCGGTTGCTTGCCATTTCAACACTCCCCTCTCCCCCCCCCCCCCCCCCCCCTGCTCTCATGCTCACATCTCTGTCCTGGGATTGCTGCAGTGTTCCAGTGAACATCAACGCAAGCTCGAGGAACAGCATCTCATCTACCGATTAGGCACACTACAGCCTGCCGGACTGAACATTGAGTTCAATAATTTCAGAGCATGACAGCCCCCCATTTTGCTTTCATTTTTAGTTATTCTTTTTTTACATTTTTTACAATCTTTTTTTTGCATTTATTTCATTTCATCTTAGTTTGTTCAGTTTGCTTGCCCACTGTTTTTTTTCAGGTTTGCACTTGCTGCTGTTCAATATTCAGTGTATTAACACCTAATCTGTACTAATGCTTTGTCTTTCAACACACCATTAACATATTGTTTGCCTTTGCTCCGTGACCTTTTGGTCAGCTATGTGGCCTGGTCCAATCTAGACCTCCTTTGTTATCTCTTGCCCCACCCCCACCTCACTTGCTTATAACCTGTGACTTTTCTAATATTTGTCAGTTCCGATGAAGGGTCACTGACCTGAAACGTTAACTCTGCTTCTCTTTCCACAGATGCTGCCAGACCTGCTGAGTGGTTCCAGCATTTCTTGTTTTTATTGCATTTTTCAATGTGTTCTGTGCTTTCTTGTATTCTGAGGTCAAGCAGGACCTGCAGACACAGACATCCTGTTGCCAGGGCACTATCAATGCCATTCTCTCAACTATCAGGAGGTACAGGAAAGAGAGATGATATTGGGTCACCCTTCAATGTTTTTTTTCTCTTTCTCAATTGAAAGCACTGTCATCTCGTGGTGGTCAGGGCTAGGATGAGTGTATGTCCTGTCACTCCTTGCTCTGATGTTCAGGATGCATCACTGCAACATCTCTGCTCCTTGGTTGGTTTCTTATTTTCTTCCCTCTTTCCCCCTTGCTGGGGTACAGTTCCGCAGGCACTGCCCACCCGCTAGTAACTTATCTAAATGGCCATTCTTTATGCACAAGCTAAACAGCAATAGCCAAAAGAGCTATTTTACCATGGGGTGGAGTGAGGCTTGGCTCAGCCCTGCCTTCCCTTACTGAAGTGTTCACACATACAGTATCCAGCAGTGGGTGGGAGTTGTGTGACAAGAGAGTGAGCAGGAGCGGGAACCTTGGCTGAACTTCTACATCCGCCCCCAAATTAGTGCTGGAGTAACTTCCCACTGCCATTGTGTCTGAAATCAGCTAGTTCAGCTCAGATCAGAGACTGAATCTGAGACTTTCCTGGTCAGTGTGGCTCAGGTCCACCTACTAACTGAAGTACTGGTGAAGGCATTGATGTTCATGGCAAGTTTACAGGTACTGAACATTCAGGGTCTCCCAGCTCTTGGTCCCCATTGTTTTCACCTGTTCACCAAACAGTCACCACACTTGATAAGTAGAGCATTTTGTTAATATTGCTAAGATTAACCGGTCATTGTCGCTGCAACTGTTTGGTTGTCCTGTCTTGTTTGCATCTCCTCTCCCTAGACCACACACCACTGTCTTGGCCAAGATGTTAGTTGGGCACCATGACCATGTTGAAAGTCATGGGACATTAGGGCACAATTCACCTGAGACAAGGTCAAGGCCCTAAGCTCAGTGTAAGAATAACTGCTGGTGTGAGCATCATTCCTTTCAGCCACTGGCACAGTGTGCAGAGTACTGCCTGCCTGCCAGCACACACCAGCACCTAACCAGCCCTCAGCATGACACCTGTCATTTGGAGTTTATCGTTGAAAAGCCCAGGTAAGGGTCCATACCACAGGATGCCAGCAAGGTTGAAAACTGATAGATCAAAGACAAATTAAATCAATAAGTTTGGCCTTCAAAGGGCCTGGAGATTGCAAAGCCTGAGGGAGATGAGTTCCACAGTTGTAAAGTCATGGGAAAGAATGAGTTAAGAGTACATCAGTCTTTATTTCAAGAATGTGGAGAGTATTCAGAAGAGCAGTAAGCAAAGAAGGAGGGATAAAGAAGAGCAGAATAGTTAGGAGACAAGGATCTTTGATTTTGTCTTACCCTCCAAACCAGTAAATCCCACCAGTGTACGGTTGGTCTAGGAGACAATCTGTTCATAAGTTCAGCAGTTGTCTAAGTATATCTGCATGTACTATACTCTGGGGCAAGCGATGGGATTTGCTCATTGGAACCGGTTTCCCCGGTGAGCAGGTTCCTGAGCAGAGTTTTGACCTTCCAGTGGTCGTACACAGAATCCCATTCTGTGTACTCTTCATAATGCATGGATTTTAGCTGGTTGAAGGGTGTTGTTCTGGGAAGGTTCCCATGCACGTATTTAGTGCCATGTGTGCGTGTGTGTTAGTTAATTCAATGTGGAAGTATTGAACCTGAAGAATAATGTATTCTAACATTTGTTTTACTATCCTCCTTCACCACCCCTCCTTAACTCAAATCTTCAATTCCTCTCACCTAATATAACCCTGACCTCTCTCCACCTCTCTCTCTTTACAGTTTAGAGATGGCTAAAACCACCTCCCAGAATGCTTCCATCACGACCCCAGTTGACCTCAACATGACCTTCTCTCAGCCTACCAACCCTGCCTCTTCCCCACTGGCATCGATGAGCTCCACCCTCCCATCCTCTCTGCTGAATGCTCCCTATGCCATTCCCATCTCCAGCCTCCTTGGCATGAAAAGCGTTCCCTTCCTGGCACTGTCTGCGGCCACCTCGGGGCCTTCTGGGAGCCTATCAGCTTATACAGCCAAAATCTCCTCATCCAATGGGGTTAAGAAGTCTGAGCGACAGAAGTTCTCACCGTATTGAAAGGATGGTGCAGCTGCCCAGACCCTGTGTAGAACTAGTGAGGTAACGAGTGACGGGAAGGAGTCATTGGGAGTTTCATTCAGATTTATGAATTTTGTTGTTTAGAGGTCTGTTCTCGTACAAGTCTGTACCTGCAGATTGACCCACCCCCTCTCCTTAAAGTGGCTGAATACCCTTTACCTGATTCCCTCAGCAGTCAAAAAAAAATTCTAGAAACTGGCACAATTTTCAGTTTAAATTTCCCATTGGTTAACAGTGTTTGAGACGGTGGCTCCCCACTACTGGTTCAGTCGGTGAGTGTGTCATCCATTGTCTAACTGAGCCACATGGGCCAAGAAGTCCTCTAGTGTGATCTCAAGTTGGGTGGCAATTGGCCTCAATGCCCCAGGGCTAAAGGGTGGGAGGGTAGGGGGAAATTCAACCTTGGTTCCCACTCCTGATTGGTGTCAGTGACCCCTGCTGAAAAGAGAGGCCAGTGAGTATCAGCAGGCTGATCTACCATGATGGGCAAGGCCATGCCTGGTCTACCACCCCATATGGTCGATTAGCCTGCTGATACTTGCTGTCCGTATGGATATTAGGTGCAGGAGCAGGTTCTCTGGGGCTTTCAGCTCCTGTGGAACTCTATCCCAGCATGAGTCACTGCCTTTGAGAAAGAAAGGGCAAAAAGTGGAAAATGAAAGTTGATTTTTCGTTTAAAAGATAATTCGGAAGCAGGGAAGGATTTGTTTTTGCTGATGCCAGCTCGCTGTGCATTCTGGGAATCAGGGAAGCCACATTGGAAGTCATTGGGCATTAGGGGGCTTGGCACATTCCGTTAATCTAACTACTTCCTATGTGCTGTACTTCTCCAGATTAATCAAATGTTTAAGGATTTTAGTTATTATACCTGATAACGTCAGGGAATATTTCAACATCGAATAATTATAATGAAAAAAACCTGTTTAATGTTTTTTTTTTGTTTCCCCTCCAATAAGAATTTACAAGGGTCAAATGACCACACCAGGCTAATGTAGCATGGTAAGGGTACCTGCAGTGGACACGTCTGTTCCAATCTCAAGTCACTAATCATTTAGATTTTGAGTGTTTGTCCAATGCCAGCCCCCTTGCAATTGATATCTGGCTTTAAAGACCAGGCTGAAAATCAAACACTGTTAGCAAACTATGCAAAAATTAAACATGTATTTTCGTTTTTAAAAAAAATTCAAATCTACTGAAATTTTGAACGACTGATTTGACTTCTGCCGTCATGGAGGCTTATTATTTTTTTTAAGAAGTTGTTTGCTCGTGTTGGAACTGGAAACATTTGCTCATTTGTTTAAAAAGAGAATTCCTTTTTCCAGAAGTTCTGTTGTGGCTCCCATTTTCCCAATCTGGACAGAGCAAAGCAGGACTGGTCTGAAGAAAGGAACAGACTTTTTTTTTTCTCACGAGCTACAGCTGTAACTGGAATGCAGCACATCTCTCTCTTTTTTTCCCCCCCCCTCCCCCACACACACACACACACACACTCACTCTCCTGCACTGGACATTCCACCCCCTTATACATAGCTTTTTGACATAAGGCCGTTTAATAAATGCTAGGTTCACCAAGCAGGGGAAAAAGTTAAATGTTTTTTTTCTTTGGTTTTGGTTTTAGAACTTGATCCCAGACCAATGGGATGCAAGTGTGCTCTTTGTGAAGGACTGTAAGTGAGATTAGTTTGGGCACTTATAGCCCAGCTTCTACTGGGTGTTAATACACCATTAAACTGTGCCTGATTCAGTACGAATTGGCAATTGCTCTCGCAGGCTACAAGATGGCTGGCGGATAACATGTCACACTGGTGGTGTAAGGAACATAATGGTGTGGCGGTGTATAATGGGGCAGTGTAGAGGGAGCTTTACTCTGTATCTAACCCGTGCTGTACCTGCTCTGGGAGTGTTTGATGTTGACAGATATCCCTCACCTTGAGTGGCAGAAAATTCTCCGCAGCCCAAGAATAAATTCAAGTAAAATGTAGGTCCCAGGGAACATTGATCTTTGATACCTTTGTAATTTGTTCTCTGATATCAATTTATAGCGCAACAGAAGGAAAAACGTCCTCTTTGGCGGGGGACGGCAGGCCTCAGGGGAAAACATTGGGCAAAGCCTGCGTCTCCTGTTTGTAAGGGTGAGGACCGTGGTCTATGTGACAACATTCGCATCTCAAAACACATCGTTCACATCGCCGAGATGGTGTTTAGTTGCTTGCACGTGATGAGGCCGGGAGAGGTGCCAGCTTGCTGGGCCCCTCAACTGAGGAAAGCTTTGTGTAAAGGTACAGGCAGAGTCTCTGTGTGAATGCACAGGGTTCTGGGCTAATGGCCATGTCTAATATTACAGACCCAGTTCTTTGTTCCCTTTTCCCACCTCTGCCCTCATCCTCTTGTGTTGGTGGTGTTCAAATTCACTCTCCATTTTCCTTTGCAGTTGTTTCTTTTATATTTCCTGTTATGTTTCGTTAAATAAAAGTTTTTTATGCGACACAAATTCCTTTTATAAAATATTAAAAGTTTTTTGGCACATTACAAGAGTTCTGTGTGACCTTTTTTGTCTAATTTTTGAGGTTCCTTTAAGATGAAATGGGAGGAAAAATTCACCCAGTTTGTGGGATATTGCTGAGCAATACATAACAAGCTGGGGTGTGGGGAGGGGATGAGTGGGTTTAGGGTGATGAAGAAGTGTTGGAATGCTGCCCACACCGTGAACCAGTTCAAGCGAGGTTTGGATAGAGTAGTGCGGGTGGATATCGGCCCAGAGCTCCTGCTTTTGATAACTGATGCAGTGATTCCTGCTGAAAAGCACTTGTAGGTGGAGAGAGGATGGGGCTCAGCTGAGATTCCTTTCATGGTAGAATGCCCATGGCAGCAGTGTGTAACGTGCAAGATGCACTGCAGCAACTCTCCAAGGCTCCTTCGACAGCATCTTCTAAACCTGTGACCTCTGCCACCTCGGGCAGGGGCAGCAGACGTATGGGAACAACACCACCTGCACGTTTCCATCCAAACCGCACCATCATTGGGAACTACATCATTGTTCCTTTGCTGTTGCTTGGTCAAAAGCCTGGTCCTCCCCTCCTAACAGTTCTGTGGGTGTTCTTCTCAAGGCAATAAATGCCAGCCTTACCATCAATGCCCACATTCCATAAGCGAATAAAAAAAAACGCCAGAACCAATACATGAAGAATGGCCAATTAAAGTATGACCCCAGCACGATTTTAAAAAGGCACAGTGGAAGAGAGGGTGTAACCAGGTTTCAGTAGGAGTAAAGCTGCTGGTGTTGGAAAGGACGAGTTGTGCAGCATCTCTGGTTTAAAGGCATTGGATCTGGCCTGTGATAAATATTTTCAGCTGCTGTGGAAACTAGTTTCTGCCCAAATAAACATCAGATGCAAGATTCTGACTGGCAGGAAATGAGGCAAAAAGTTAATTTGTGCTCTGCACACAATGTTCTATAGAACTTGGATACAGAATCTAATATCAACTGGGAAACTGATGTGAAAGAGAGAGAGACTGATTGGTTTGGGGCTGGTCAATTCAAGCTTTCTAAATATATTCTAAGTTTGGCAGAAAAAAGACTTTGGAAAAAGGCTGTGATTAGATGGTAAAGATCAAGTCCCCTATTGATGCTTCTGGCACTGGCTCTTCTAACAGTGCCAGTTAGTCCCAAGACTACTGAAGCAAAAATGGTTCTGGGGGGCTCTGAAATTCCATGGGGGGTTTACTCCTAATCTGTTGTATTTTCAGTGGGAGTTGGGCAGAATCCCCAGTGAAAATCGCTGAAAACTTGGAGAAGCCCCCTCTCCCTCCTCCCCTCCCCCACCCCCCTCAATTTCAGGTAGATGCAGGAAGGATGTTCCCACTGGTGGGGGAGTCCAGAACCAGGGTCATAGTCTAAGGATATGGGGTAAACCTTTCAGCGCTGAAATGAGAAATTTCTTCATCCAGAGAGTGGTGAGTCTGTGGAATTCGCTACCACAGAAAGCAGTTGAGGCCAAAACATTGTTTTCAAGAAGGAGTTAGATATAGCTCTTGGGTCTAAAGGGATCAAAAGGTATGGGGCGAACTGAGTGATGATCATAATGAACGGTGGAGCAGGATCGAAGGGCTGAATGGCCTACTCTGGCTCCTATTTTCTATGTTTCAGGGCTTTACGTTCATGCATCTTAATCAGGCTGTTCAGGCCCATTTTTAAACCAACCCAACAAGCTTGCTGGGACAAAGGGAATCAGTCTGGATAAGTGATGGATAAAATGACTAACAATCAACCTGTCCTCCCTGCTTCTCCTGGAGCTACTGACTGGTCTTCAGTGAAGTTCCGCTGGTAGTGGTTGCCGTCTGATACCTTGTCCAACTTGTCACTCTCCAAATGAGAGCCTTTTTGATCTACAAAGGAGTAAAGGGGGGGGGGGGGGCGGTGCAGGGGAGTTGCAAGCAGGAAAGGAGTTCAAGCCACAATCAGATCAGCATAATCTGATTGGTGGAGCAGACTCAAGGGGCCAATTGGCCTAGACCTGCTCCTATTCCTTATGTTCTTATGGCACATTCTGCTACTCAACCATGGAGGGTCCTCACTTGACATCCCTCTGCACACAATGGTGTAGGACTGCTGGCTGACTTCCTCCTCCTTTTCCAAGGTCTGAGCCATCGAGGACAATTGTACACTGTGACTGAGATCAGAAGCCCAGCCTGTTGCCTTATTTCTAAGGCTAGCCCCTCCCTGTGTGATTGTGTCCTTCTCCTAACCTGCCCGTACTCCCTGGGCCCTTGGAACAGTGAGGGGAAGCTGTGCTCAGAGTCATTTCAGATACATAAAAGGAAATCAGAAAATATTGGTATTCCAGAGGTGAGCTGGGCTCAATAACTCACCATCACACTGAGTTATGAGGTAGTCACTTCCACAAGTGGATTTATATTTCATGGTTCCGGCAATAATTTATACTTTAAGCTATAATTATATTCAGTGGCAGCAGGAAAAGAAAAGCCCCTTTGTGACTTCATTAGTAAACTGAACTAGTCCCTGTTGTACTGGGCTGTACACACCGCGTGTTGCCTGCTCCATGCTCACTTAGCTGGCTTCATCTAAAAGCAGCAGTAACAATACTATGGTTGGCCTCAGTGTCCTCAACAGGGGAAGAGGTGGGATGGGGGTGGGGGGAAACAGCTCAGTTGCCTCGGTCCTGATTACTACTTGGTGGATGCTGAAGAAGGAAAAACTTGCATTTATACAGCGCCTTTCATAACCACAGGACATCCCAAAGTTCTTTCTCAAAACCAATGAAATACTTTTGATGTGTAGTCCCTGTTGTAATATAGGAATTCCAGCAGCCAATTTACACACAGCAAACTCCCACAAACAGCAATGTGATAGTGACAAAATAATCTGTTCTTGTGATGTTGGCTGAGGGATAAATGTTGAGTAGGGCACAACATCAGTTTATATTTACACAGGCGCCTTTAACATGGTAAAATGTCCTAAGATGCTTCACCAAAGCGATTATCAAACAAAATCTGACATCAAGCCAAAAAATGATCATCAGGACAGGTGATTAAAAACTTAGTTAAAAAGGTAGGTTTTAAGGCACATCATAAAGGAGAACTTTAGGGGGGTAATTCCAGAGCTGAGGGCCAAGACAGCTGAAGGCACAGCCACCAATGTTGGAGCAAAGGAAGTCAGGGATGCATAAAAGGTCAGTGGTAGGGATTGGCTTCCATCTTCCCAATATTTAATTGGAGGAAATTTCTGCTCTTGGAATAGTAGATGTCAGGCAAGGTACATGAGAAATCAGAGCAGGTGGAGAGGATGAGAGGTGGTGCTGATGCAGAGCTGGGTGTCATCCGGAATGTGACATATTTTCAGAAGATGTTACCGAGGGCAGCATGTAGATAAGAAAGTCCTTGTGGAAACGAAGTCCCATCTTCACACTGCAGACACCCTCCATCGTGTTGTGTGGTGCTACCACCATTCACGCCACACAAGTGTCAGGAAATGACCATCTCAAACAAGAGAGAATCTAACCAGCTCCCCTTAACATTCAATGACATTACCATCACTGAATCCCCCACCATCAACATCCTGGGGGTTACCATTGACCAGAAACTTAACTGGACCAGTCATATAAATACTGTGGCTAAAAGAGCAGGTCAGAGATCGGGTATTCTGCAGTAAGTAACTCACCTCCTGACTCCCACCATCTACAAGGCACAAGTCAGGAGTGTGATGAATACACTCCACTTGCCTGGATGGGTGCAGCTCCAATAACACTCAAGAAGCTCGACACCATCCAGGACAAACCAGCCCACTTGAATGACACCCGATCCACCACATTCAACATTCACTCCCTCCACCACCAGTGCACCTTGGCAGCAGTGTGTACCATCTACAAAATGCACTGCAGCAGCTTGTCAAGGCTCCTTTAACAGCGCCTTCCAAACCCGCGACCTCTATCACCTAGAAGAACAAGGGCAGCAAATGTATGGGAATACCACCACCTGCAAGTTCCCCTCAAAATCACTTATCATCCTGACTTGGAAATATATCACCGTTCCTTCACTGTCGTTGGGTCAAAATCCTGGAACTTCCTCCCTAACAGCACAGTGGGTGCACCTGCACCACATGGACTGCAGCGGTTCAAGAAAGTGGCTTACCACCACCTTCTCAAGGGCAATTAAGGATGAACAAAAAATGCTGGACCCACCAGCAATGCCCACATCCCGTGAACGAATACAAAAAATAGGAGGAGGCCAAAGATAGATCTTTGAAGGATGCCAGAAGGAGAAGAGAAACGTTTGCAGGTGATTCTCCAGCTACAACTGAATAGAAAGGGGAGAACTCAGCCACTCTTCTAATACTGCTTTGGGACGTTTTTACATCTACCTAAAAAGGAAGACAGGGCCTTGTTTTCATCTGAAAGACAGCACCCTCCACAATGTAGCATTTCCTCATTGCTGGCATGGGATTGTCAGCCTAGTTTACATGCTTAAGTCTCTAGACTGGGGCTTGAATCCACAAATTTCTGACTCAGGCAACAGTGCCACACACTGAACCACGGGGTGCTGTTGAAGGTGAATGAAACATAGGAAGGCCACAGTGGGTTACTGGGTATGGCTGCTGAGCTTTGAGGAAAAGTGGCTAACTCCCCTCCCCCCACCTCTTTGCTCTCGTCCAGGCCCAAGATCCAAAGCAACATTGACAGGTAGCCTAAGCACGGAGTTCCTGATACTGAGCCACTGGGGGAGGGGGAAGATGTATTACAAAGAGATTTATTATTTCTCTTTCCCAATAAAACAGAATAATATTGATAGTGCCGTAACCTGTGCACGCAGCTGCTTTTAAGGAATTAATTTATACAGTTCCATTAAATCAAGCAGGAAGCTAATGGAAGCTGCTCTCCTGCTGTTTGATATATGTAGATCTCCACAGCGCCATCAATACTTTCCATTCAGGGGCTGACAGGGAATCGAAAGCTACCAGCTGATGCATTGTTCCCTCGTGAGTGCGCCTGTCACTCGCTCTGTGCGGGTGCAAACACAATCTGGATTTATTAACAGCTTCCATTTTATGCTAAGTGATAAGGCCTGTCATTTATGATGGGGGCTGATGCTCCTTTCCTGAACTAATTCCATTGTAACCCTTTCAGTCTCAGTGTAAGCCTGAAAATTAAGATGGTTCATCTTGAAGCAAGAGAGTATTCTAATATATGCTGAATGTGTTATGAAAGGACTTAAATTTATATTGCCCCTTTCGCAACGTGCCAAAGGACTTCACAACCAATTAAGTACTTTTGAAGTGTAACCACTCTTGATAATATAGGTAAACTCCAAATTATACACAGCATGATCCCACAAAATGCAATAGGATAAATGACCAGATTTATCTCTTTAAGTGATTTTGGTTGGGGGATAGGTATTGACAGCACACCAGGGAGAACTCCCCTGCTCTCCTTCGATTAATGCAATCAGATCTTTTAAATCCACCTGATAATCATAGAATAGAATGGTTGCAGAACAGAAGGAGGCCATTTGGCCCTTCTTGTCCATGCCGGCTCACTGCAAGAGCAACTCAGTTAGTCTCACGCCCCCACACTTTCCCTGTAGCCCTGCAAAATTTTTCTCTTCAGATAATTATCTAATTCCTTTTTGAAAGCTATGATTGAATCTGCCTCCATCACAATCTCAGGCAGTGCATTCCAGATCCGAACCACTCGCATGGTAAAAAAAGTTTTTCCTCGTGTCGCCTTTGGTTCTTTTGCTATTGACCTTAAATCAGTGTCCTCTGGTTCTCTAATGCCTTCACATCCTTCCTCGGGTAAATAAGATCACAGAGTTGAATGCATGGCTCAAAGATTGGTGTGGGAGAAAAGGGTTTCAATTCATGGGGCACTGGCACCCGCACTGGGAAGAGGGAGCTGTTCCGTTGCAATGGGTTTCACTTGATGTGCGCTGGGACCAGTGTCCTGGCGAATCAAATAACTAGGGCAGTAGAGAGGGCTTTAAACTAAATAGTTGAGGGGAGCATTCAGGTGAGAGGAAATTCAGAAAGTTAAAGCGAAAGGATAAGACAATAATGCAGGGGAGCGATATGGGTAATGATAACCAGAGTGTGACAAAAAGGGACGGAGCGTACAAATGTAAGTATGCACAACAAATAGTAGGGAAAAATGGTAAAAAAAACAGAATTAAAGGTTCTTTATCTGAATGCAAGCAGCATTCATTATGAGATGGATGAATTGATGGCACAAATAGAAATAAATGGGTATGATATGACAGCCATTACAGAGTCTTGGTTGCAAGGTGACCAAGCTGGAACTGAATATTGAAAGAGTATTTGACATTTTGAAAGGATATGAAGAAAGGAAAAGGAAGTGGGGTAGCTTTGTTAATAAAGGATGAGGTCAGCACAGTCATAAGAAATGATCTTGGCTCGGAAGATGAAGATGTGGAATCAGTTTGGATGGCAATAAGAAATAGCAAGGGGAAGAAGTCACTGGTGGGAGTAGTTTATAGGCCCCCTAACAGTATCAACACTGTAGGAAAGTGTATAAATCAAGAAATAATGGGGGTTTGTATGAAAGATACTGCAAGAATCATGGGCTATTTTAATCTTCATATAGATTGAACAAATCAAATTGGCAAAGGTAGCCTTGAGGATGAGTTCATGGAGTGTATTCAGGAGAGTTTCTTAAAATAATACATTGTGGAACCAATCAGGGAACAGGCTATTTTAGACTTGGTAATGTCTAATGAGACAGGATTAATTAATGATCTCATAGTAAAGAATCCTCTAGGGAAGAGTAATCATAACATGATAGAATTTCACATTCAGTTTGAGGGTGAGAAACCTGGGTCTGCAACTAGTGTCTTAAACTTAAATAAAGGCAATTTCAAAGGTCTGAAGAATGAATTGGTTAAAGTAATCTGGGAAAATAGGTTAATAGGTAAGATGGTAGAGAAGCAGTGGCAGATATTTAAGGAGACATTTCATAACTTTCAACAAAGATATATTCCATTGAGAAAGTAAGACTCTACCAGAAGCATGAACCATCTGTGGCTAACTAAGGAAGTTAAGGATGGTATCAGAATGAAAGAAAAGGCATACAATGTTGCAAAGATTGTGGTGGCCAGAAGATTGGGAAACTTTTAGAAACCAGCAAAGGATAATGAAAAAAAATAAAGAGGGAGAAATTAGAATATGAAACTAAAATAGAAAGAAATATAAAAACAGATAGTAAAAGCCTCTGCAAGTGTAGAAAAAGTTAGAGAGTAGCTAAAGTAAACATTGCTCCCCTAGAAGATGAGACTGGGGAATTAATAATGGGAAACAAGGAAATGGTCAAGACTTTGAACAATTATTTTTTATCTGTCATCACAGTAGAAGACACTAAAAGCATCCCAAGAACAGTAGAGAATCAGGGAGCAAAAGGGAGGGAGGAACTTGAAACAATCAATATCACAAAAGTAAAAGTATTAGAAAACTAGTGGGGCTAAAGGATGACAAATCCCTGGATCTGATGGCCTGCATCCTAGGGTATTAAAAGAAATGGCTGCAGAGATGGTGGTTGATGGTTGTAATCTTCTAACATTCCCTAGATTCTGGAATGGTCCCAGCAGATTGGAAAGGAGGGAGACAGAAAGCAGGAAACTATAAGCCAGTTAGCCTAATGATAATCATGGGGAAAATTTTGGAATTCATCATTAAGGAAGTAGTAGCAGAACATTTAGAAAATTATAATATAATCAAGCAGAATCTACCTGGTTTTATGAAAGGGAAACTGCGTTTGACAAATTTATTAGAGTTCTTTGATGATGTAACAAGCTGAGTGGATGAAGGTGAACCAGTAGATGTAGTATATTTGGATTTCCAAAAGGCATTTGAAAAGATGCCATATAAAAGGTTACTGCATAAGCTAAGATCTCATGGTGTTGAAGGTAATATATTAACATGGATAGAAGATTGGCTAACTCACAGGAAACAGAGTCAGGATAAATGGGCCATTACTGGTTGGCAAACTCTAACTGATGGGCTGCCACAGGGATCATAGAGTCATAGAGTTATACAGCACAGAAACATGCCCTTCGGCCCATTGCGTGTGTGCCAGCCATCATATTTCTATTCTAATCCCATTTTCCAGCACTTGACCCGTAGCCTTGTATGCTATGGCGTTTCAAGTGCTCATCTAAATACTTCTTAAATGTTGTGAGGGTTCCTGCCTCTACCACCCCTTCAGGCAGCGCGTTCCAGATTCCAACCACCCTCTGGGAGAATTTATTTCTCCCTCAAATCCCCTCTAAACGTCCTGCCCCTTACCTTAAATCTATGCCCCCTGGTTATTGACCCCCCCGCTAAGGGAAAAAGTTTCTTCCTATCTAACCTATCAATGCCCCTCATAATTTTGTATACCTCAATCATATCTCCCCTCAGCCTTCTCTGCTCTAAGGAAAACAACCCCAGCCTTTTCAGCCTCTCTTCATAACTGAAACGCTCCTGCCCAGGCAACATCCTGGTGAATCTCCTCTGCACCCTCTCCAGTGCAATCACATCCTTCCTATAATGTGGTGCCCAGAACTGTACACAGTACTCCAGCTGTGGCCTAACCAGCGTTTTATACAGCTCCATCATAACCTCCCTGCTCTTATATTCTATGCCTCGGCTAATAAAGACAAGTATCCCATATGATTTCCTAACCACCTTATCTACCTGTGCTGCTGCCTTCAGTGATCTATGGACAAGTACACCAAGCTCCCTCTGACCCTTTGTACTTCCTAGGGTCCTACCATCCATTGTATATTCCCTTGCCTTGTTAGTCCTCCCAAAATGCATCACCTCACACTTCTCAGGATTAAATTCCATTTGCCACTGCTCTGCCCATCTTACCAGCCCATCTATATCGTCCTGTAATCTAAGGCTTTCCTCTTCACTATTTAAAAAGGGAGGTGGAGAGAAAGCAGGGAATTATAGACCAGTCAGCCTGACATCAGTAGTGGGGAAAATTCTAGAATCCATTATCAAAGATTTTATAGCAGAGCATTTAGAGAACAGTGGTAGAATCAGGCAGAGTCAGCATGGATTTACAAAAGGGAAATCATGCTTGACAAATCTACTACAATTCTTCGAGGATGTAACTAGTAGAGTTGATGAGGGGGAGCAAGTGGATATGGTTTATTTGGACTTTCAGAAGGCTTTCGACAAAGTCCCACATAAGAGATTAGCATGTAAAATTAAAGCGCATGGGATTGGGGGCAGTGTATTGCAATGGATAGAAAATTGGTTGGCGGACAGGAAACAAAGAGTAGGGATAAATGGGTCTTTTTCCGAATGGCAGGCAGTGACTAGTGGGGTACCGCAGGGATCGGTGCTAGGACCCCAGCTATTCACAGTACACTTTAATGATTTAGATGAGGGAACTAAATGTAATATCTCCAAATTTGCAGATGACACAAAACTGGGTGGGAGGGTGAGTTGTGAGGAGGATGCAGAGAGGCTTCAGGGTGATTTGGACAAGTTGAGTGAGTGGGCAAATGCCTGGCAGATACAGTATAATGTGGATAAATGTGAGGTTATCCACTTTGGTAGCAAAAACAGGAAGGCAGGTTATTATCTTAACGGCTATAAACTGAGAGAGGGGAATATGCAGCGAGACCTGGGTGTTCTCGTACACCAGTCGCTGAAGGTAAGTATGCAGGTGCAACAGGCGGTTAAAAAGGCAAATGGTATGTTGGCCTTCATAGCGAGAGGATTCGAGTACAGGAGCAGGGATGTCTTGCTGCAATTATACAGGGCCTTGGTGAGGCCACACCTGGAATATTACGTGCAGTTTTGATCTCCTTGTCTGAGGAAGGATGTTCTTGCTATAGAGGGAGTGCAGCGAAGGTTTACCAGACTGATTCCTGGGATGATGGGACTGACGTATGAGGAGAGATTGAGTTGGTTAGGATTATATTCGCTGGAGTTCCCTCATCTAAATCAACCTATAAAATTCTAACAGGACTTGACAGGACAGATGCAGGAAGGATGTTCCCGATGGTGGGGGAGTCCAGAGCCCGGGGTCATAGTCTCAGGATATGGGGTAAACCTTTCAGGAATGAGATGAAGAGAAATTTCTTCACCCAGAGAGTGGTGAGCCTATGGAATTCGCTACCACAGAAAGCAACTGAGGCCAAAACATTGTATGTTTTCAAGAAGGAGTTAGATATAGCTCTTGGGTCAAAAGGGATCAAGGGGTATGGGCCGAAAGCGGGAACAGGCTACTGAGCTGGATGATCAACCATGATCATAATGGATGGCGGAGCAGGCTTGAAGGGCTGAATGGCCTACTCCTGCTCCTATTTTCTATGTTTCTATGTTTATGACACCACCAATTTTCGTGTCATCTGCAATCTTACTGATCATACTTCCTAAATTCACATCTAAATCATTAATGTTCGCTACAAACAGCAAGGGTCCCAGCACCAATCCCTGCAGTACACCACTGGTCACCGGCTTCCACTCGCAAAAACAACCCTCAACCATCACCCTCTGTCTCCTGCCACTAAGCTAAATTTGGATCCAATTTGCCAAATTGCCCTGGATCCCATGGGCTCTTATCTTCTTAACCAATCTCCCATGCAGGACCTTAGCAAAAGCCTTACTGAAGTCCATGTAGACTACATCAACTGCTTTACCCTCATCTCCACATTTCGTCACTGCCTCAAAAAATTCAATCAAGTTAGTCAGACATGATCTCCCCCTGACAAAGCCATGCTGACTATCCCTGATTAATCCCTGCCTCTCCAAGTGGAGATTAATCCTGGCCCTCAGAATTGTTTCCAATAGTTTCCCTACCACTGATGTTAGACTCACTGGCCTGTAATTACCTGGTTTATCCCTGCTACCCTTCTTAAATAATGGTACCACATTCGCTGTCCTCCAGTCCTCTGGTACCTCTCCTGTGGCCAGAGAGGGTTTGAAAATTTGTGTCAGAGGCCTTGCAATCTCCTCCCTTGCCTCACATAACAGCCTGGGATACATCTCATCTGGGCCTGGGGATTTATCCACTTTTAAGCCCGCTAAAACAGCTAATACTGCCTCCCTTTCAATGCTAATATGTTCAAGTATATCACAATCCCCCTCCCTGATCTCGACACCTACATCATCCTTCTCCATAGTGAACACAGATGAAAAGTATTCATTTAAAACCTCACCTATGTCCTCCAGCTCCACACACAGATTGCCACCTTGGTCCCTAATGAGCCCTACTCTTTCCATGGTTATCCTCTTGCCCTTAATATACTTATAAAACGCCTTAGGATTTTCCTTTATCTTGCCCGCCAATGTTTTTTCATGTCCCCTCTTCGCTGTCCTAATTACTTTTTTAAGTACCTCCCTACACTTTCTATACTCCTCTAGTGCCTCCGCTGTTTTCAGTGCTCTGAATCTGCCATAAGCCTCCTTTTTTTTCCTTATCCAATCCTCTATATCCCTTGACATCCAGGGTTCCCTGGACTTGTTGGTCCTACTCTTCACCTTAACGGGTACATGTTGGCTCTGAACTCTCACTGTTTCCTCTTTGAATGGCTCCCAAAGATCTGATGTCGACTTTCCTACAAGCAGCTGCTCCCAGTCCACTTTGGCCAGATCCTGTTTTATCATACTGAAATCGGCCTTCCCCCAATTCAGTACCTTTATTTTTGGTCCATCTTTGCATTTTTCCATAACTACCTTAAATCTTACAGAGTTATGGTCACTATCCCCAAAATGTTACCCCACTGACACTTCTACCACCTGTCCGGCTTCATTCCCTAGGATTAGGTCCAGTGCTGCCCCTTTTCTTGTAGGACTTTCTATGATCCTGTCGGATGGTTCCCCGAGCAGACCGTCAAAGTCATTTGGCGGAATGCCTCATCACCAGAACTTTCAAACAAGCACCAAGACGTAGCTTGGCTGGTGGTGAGAAGGGCCCTCCCCGTCAGATCCTTCATGCACACCCGAAGTCTCGCCCCCTCCGCACAGTGCCCCCGCGTTGGCTGTGGTGGGGAAGAGACGGTCGCCCACCTCCTCCTGGAATGTGCCTTTGCAAAGCAGGTGTGGAAAGAGATGCAGTGGGTTTTGTCAAGGTTCATCCCAAGCAGCTCTGTAACACAGGAGTCTGTGCTCTACGGGCTGTTCCCAGGGACGCACACCGAGACAAACATCAACTGCTGCTGGAGGACTATCAATTCGGTGAAAGACGCCCTTTGGTCTGCCCGAAACTTGCTGGTCTTCCAGCGCAAAGAGTTGTCCACCACCGAATGTTGCAGACTGGCACATTCCAAGGTCCAGGACTACGTGCTGAGGGACGCACTGAAGCTTGGGGCAGCCGCAGCAAAGGCTCAGTGGGGAAAGACCACAGTGTAAGGTTCCCCCACCAAGCGGGACTGAGGGGCTGGATCCATGGGAAACCCCTCGAACTGTACCGTTAATATTCTCAATTGCTGTAAATGTAAAACTGTAATTGACATGACAATTGTGAAAAGGAAGGGTTGGGAAGGAACTCATGACAGTATTGAAGGAAACTGATCTCCCTTGCAATGTTTGTATTTTTTGGTGCTGTTTGGAAACTGTCTGGCAATGTAATTTTTACAGATTTTTATGAATAAAGTATATTTTGGAAATAAAAAAAAAACTTTCTATGTACTGGCTCGAAAAGCTCTCCTGGATGCATTTTAAGAATTCCGCCCCCTTTAAGCCTTTTGCACTAAAACTATCCCAGTTAATATTGGAGAAGTTGAAATCCCCTACTATTATTACCCTATTATTTTTACACCTCTCTGAGATTTGCTTGCATATCTGCTCCTCTATCTCTCCCTGACTGTTTGGCGGCCTGTAGTACACTCCCAGCCAAGTGATTGCCCCCTTTTTGTTTTTAAGTTCTATCCATATGGCCTAATTTCAGGAACCTTCTAAGACATCAAATAAGAAGTTATAAAATCTTTTCATAAATGCAGATTTATTTAACTGGAGGAAGGTTAACTTCAATGGGGTAAGAATGGAGCTGGGGTGAATAAATTGGAGTCAAAAGCTGGCAGAAAAACTGGTCGATGAACAATGGGCTACCTTCAAAGAGGAGGTAGTTCGAGAACAGTCAAGGTATGGTCCCTCGAAGGGGAAACTTAGAGCAAACAAATCCAGAGCTCCCTGGATGGCAAAAGAGGTAGAGATTAAGATAAAGAAGAAAAAGTGTGCTAATGACAGATGCCAGGTAGAAAATACTATTGAGAACCAGGCTGAATACAGAAGGTCCAGAGGGGAAGTGAAAAAGCAAATAAGAGAAGAAAAGAGAGAGCATGAAGAGACTGGCAGCTAGCATTAAAGGAAATCACAAAGCTTTCTACAGGCATATAAATAGTAAAAGGGTGGCAAAAGAAGGAGTGGGGCCAATTAGAGACAAGAAAGGGGATTTACACATGGAGGCAGAGGGCATAGCTGAGATATTAAATGAATACTTTGCATCTGTCTTTACCAAGGAAGAAGATGCAACCCAGGCAATGTTGAAAGAGGAGGTAAGTCAGATACTAAAGGGGTTTAAAATTGATAAAGAGGAAGTATTAGATAGATTATCTGAACTTAAAATGGATAAAGCACCAGGACCAGATGAGATGCATCCAAGGATACTGAGGGAAGTGAGGGTGGAAATCACAGAGGCACTGCATGTAATTTTTCAGTCTTCCTTAGACTCGGGAGTGGTGCCATAGGACTGGAGAATTGCAAACGTTACACCCTTGTTCAAAAAAGGGTCACATGGACAAATACGAGTTAATTAAAGAAAGCCAGCATGGATTTCTTAAGGGAAAATCATGTTTAACTAACTTGCTGGAATTTTTTGAGGAGGTTGATGAGGGCAATGCTGTTGATGGGGTGTACATGGACTTTCAAAAGGCATTTGATACAGTGTCGCACAGCAGATCTGTGAGCAAACTTGTAGCTTATGGAATAAAAAGACGGTAGCAACATGGATACAAACTTGGCTGAGTAACAGGAAACAAAGAGTTCTGGTTAATGGATGTTTTTTTGGCTGGAGGAAGGTTTGTAGTGGAATTCCCCAGGGATCGGTGTTGGGACCCTTGCTTTTCCTGATATATATTAATGACCTAGACCTCGGTGCACAGGGCACAATTTCAAAATCTGCTGTTGATACGAAACTTGGAAGCATTGTGAGCTGTGAGGAGGATAATGTAGAACTTCAAAAGGTTATAGACAAGTTGGTGGAATGGGCAGACAGGTGGCAGATGAAGTTCAATGCAGAGAAATGTGAGGTGATTCATTTTGGTAGGAAGAACATGGAGAGACAATATAGAATAAAGAACACAATTCTAAAGGGGGTGCAGGAGCAGAGGGACCAAGGTGTATATGTGCAAAAGTCATTATAGCTGGCAGGACAGGTTGAGAAAGCAGTTAATAAAGCATACAGTATCCTGGGATTTGTTAATAGGGGCAGAGAGTACAAGAGCAAGGAAGTTATGTTGCAGTTGTATAAGACACTAGTTCGGCCTCAGCTGGAATATTGTGTCCAATTCTTGGCACCGCACTTGAGGAAAGACGTGAGGGCATTGGGGAGAGTGCAGAAAAAATTCACGAGAATGGTGCCAGGGATGAGGAATTTCAGTTATGAAGATAGATTGGAGAAGTTAGAACTGTTTTCCTTGGAGAAGAGAAGGCTGAGAGGTGATTTGATAGACGTATTCAAAATCATGAGGGATCTGGACAAAGTAGATAGAAACTGTTCCCACTTGTGAAAGGATTGAGAACGAGAGAGCACAGATTTAAGGTATTTGGTAAGAGAAGCAAAAGTGGCATGAGGAAAAACTTTTTCATGTAGAGAGTGGTTAAGGTCTGGAATGCACTGCCTGAGAACGTGGTGGAGGCAGGTTCAATTGAAGCCTTCAAAAGGGAATTCGACAGTTATATGAAAAGGAAGAATGTGAAGGGTTATGGGGAGAAGGTAGGGGAATGGAACTGAGGGAATTGCTCTTTCAGAGACAGTGTGGACACGATGGGCCAAATGGCCTCCTTCTGCACTGTAACAATTTTGTGATTCTGTAATTTCATTGTCGTTTAAAACTAGGTTTATTAATAAATAGGCCCAACCATCTTCAGCTGCTTCATCAATGACCTTCCTTCAATCATAAGGTCAGAAGTGGGGATGTTCGCTGATGATTGCACAATGTTCAGCACCATTCGTGACTCCTCAGATACTGAAGCAGTCCGTGTAGAAATGCAGCAAGCCCTGGACAATATCCCGGCTTGGGCTGATAAGTGGCAAGTGACATGCGCGCCACACAAGTGCCAGGCAATGACCATCTCCAACAAGAGAGAATCTAACCATCTCCCCTTGACATTCAACGGCATTACCATCACTGAATCCCCCACTATCAACATCCTAGGGGCTACCATTGACCAGAAACTGAACTGGAGTAGCCATATAAATACCGTGGCTACAAGAGCAGGCCAGAGGTTAGGAATCCTGAGGCAAGTAACTCAGCTCCTGACTCCCCAAAGCCTGTCCACCATATGCAAGGCACAAGTCAGGAGTGTGATGGAATACTCTCCACTTGCCTCGATGGGTGCAGTTCCAACAACACTCAAGAAGCTCGACACCATCCAGGACAAAGCAGCCCGCTTGATTGGCACCCCATCTACAAACATTCACTCCCTCCACCACCGACACACAGTGGCAGCAGTGTGTACCATCTACAAGATGCACTGCAGCAATGCACCAAGGCTCCTTAGACAGCACCTTCCAAACCCGTGACCTCTACCAACTAGAAGGACAAGGGCAGCAAATACATGGGAACATCACCACTTGCAAGTTCCCCTCCAAGTCACAGACCATCCTGACTTGGAACTGTATCTCCGTTCCTTCACTATCGCTGGGTCAAAATCCTGTAACTCCCTTCCTAACAGCACTGTGGGTATACCTACCCCAAATGGACTGCAGCAGTTCAAGAAGGCAGCTCACCACCACCTTCTCAAGGGCAATTAGGGATGAGCAATAAATGCTGGCCTGGCCAGTGATGCCCACATCCCATGAATGAATAAAAAAAAAGTTAATTTTTTTTAAAGAAACCTGGTTTGGTGTGCTTTATTCTGGTGGATAAATAAATTGTTTAATTTGGCTATTTTTCCAGTAGGTGGGAAACTTTACTAATATGCTGTGATCTGTTGAGAAGTGTGATTGAATTAACACTGCATTACTCCCTCCTTGGTCGTAACATATTAATCGGGGGCTCTTGCAGGATTCAAATCCATCACTAATCCATCAACGAACAACTGTTTAAATTTATACAAGCTCTCCCTAAGTTTGAGGAAAGGGAGGTAGAGGCATTTTTCATTTCTTTTGAAAAAATAGCCAAACAAATGAAATGGCCAAAGGAAAGTTGGACACTGCTTATGCAAAGCAGGTTGATGGGCAGAGCTCATTAAGTTTATGCCATGCTTCCTGAAGAGGCTTCTGCAGATTATGAGATGGCGAAAAAGGCTATTCTTGCTGCGTATGAGTTAATCCCTGAAGTTTACTGTCAGAAGTTTCAGAACCTACAGTGATTGGCTAGGCAGACATATATAGAATTTGAGAGGGTGAAGCAAATTAATTTTGATTATTGGATACAGGTATTAAAGATAGAAGCCACGTATGAGAACCTTAGAGAACTGATTCTCTTGGAAGAGTTTAAAAATTCAATCCCTTCAGTAGTGAGAACTCATGTAAGTTTCAAAAGCCAGGCAAGCAGTGGAAATTGCTGATGATTTTGAACTTGTGAATAAGCCAAAACCTTTTGTCTGTCACCCCACCCCCCCCATAAACCCGAGAAGGATAGGAAGTTGGAGAGTGAAAGGAAGGCAAGTAGCCGGGGACAAGAAGGAAGAGCTGGGAATGCCCCAGGATCACCTCCTCAGGCGAGAAAAGAAGGTGCTGACGGTAGAAGTGAGGTCCCAAGCCAAAGTGTTATCATTGCCACAAGGTAGGACATCTTCATTCAGAAAGCTGGAAATTGCAACTTAAACCAGTGGGACTTGTTGGGTTATACAAAGGTAATGCAGAGAAAGAGGCTCTGACTGAGAGTATAGCAGACCAGGCTATAACTTTAATGGCAACTGTAAAACCAGATACAAAAACCAAAGCAAGAATAGGTGTTGAGAATAAGATACCTGAAAATTATAATGAATTCTTGTCAAAAGGAAAAGTAACTCCATATCCCTCAAGTGAGGCAGGCAAACCTATCTTAGGGATACAGGAGCAATCCAAACTCTTTTGTTGGGGAAAGGTATAACATTTCCACCAGAGAGTGTACTGAATGCAAAAGTTTTAATGAATGGTATCAGCAGGGCGTATATACCCGTACCTTTGTATTCAGTGCACCTAGAGGGTGACCTAATATCTGGGATGGTAACTGTAAGAGTTGTCCATAGTTTGCCAGTAGAGGGAATTGACCTACTCCTCGGGAATTATTTGGCTGGAGCAAGAGCATCAGTTTCTCCCGTAGTCACAGAGAAACCAAGTGAAATTAAAGAAACGGAACAAGTACAGGAACAAGTTCCAGGAATATTTCCTGCATGTGTAGTAACCCGAGCAATGGCTAAACAGATTCCATTGTTGGAGGTAAAATTGGCACCACAAACAGATAGCCAAGTATCTGAAACTTTCCTTTGGGATTTAGATAATCCAAATGAGATGTTTAACAATTCTTCTATAATTGCAGCACAACAAGCTGATCCAGAGTTACACAGAATAGCACAGTCAGCTCTGACAGAAGCTGAGGCAAAAGGAGTTCTAGAAGGCTATTATCTTGAAGACGGGGTTTTGAGGAGGAAATGGAGTCTGCCTCAAAGACCTGCAGATGAAGGCTGGACAGTTGTTTGAAAGATAGTGGTACCACCTAAATATCGCCAGGAATTATTAAGGTTAGCACATGACATTCCTCTAGCAGGACATTTGCGGTTTCGGAAGACCAAATCATGTATAAGTCAACATTATTACTGACCAGGCCTTCCAAAGGACGTGAAGCAGTTTTGTAGGACATGCCTTACATGCCAAATGGTGGGAAAACCGCAACCTACCATAAAACTGACACCCCTAATTCCCACACCAGTTATTAAGGAACTATTTAGTAGGGTATTGGTAGCCAAAAACAGAAGCAGGACATTAATATATACTTACTATCATGGATAGGGCTACTCGATTTCCAGAGGCTATTCCTTTGAGGACAATTACTGTTAAAGTAATAATAGAGAAGTTAACCCAATTCTTTACGAGGTATGGATTACCACTTGAAGTTCAATCGGATCAAGGTTCTAATTTCATGTCTAAAATATTTCAAAAAGTCATGGGTAATTTGGGTATCAAATAGTTAAAGTCTTCAGCATATCACTGCCGCTGTAAAACTCTATGACTCTATATCACCCACAGACACAGGGAGCTTTAGAAAGGTACCATCAAACTCGAAAACAATGATTAGAACATACTGTCATGAATATCCCCATGATTGGGATAAAGGGCTAAACTTTCTTTTAAATGCGACTAGAGATTCACTAAATGAGTCTGCAGGTTTTAGTCCTTTTGAATTGGTTTATGGATGTGAAATAAGAGGTCCTCTAAACTCATCAAAGACAGATTCTAAGAACAAAACAATGAATCTTCGATACTAGACTATGTATCTGTGCTCCGGGAAAAGCTCACAAAAGCTTGCAACGTGGCTCAGGAACACCTTAAAGCATCTCAAACCACTATGAAAAAATGGACAGATAAGAGTGTAAACACCCAAAATTTTCAACCAGGGGATGAAGTATTAGCATTATTACCTTTACAGGGTGAACAATTAAAAGCACTGTTCAGTGGTCTGTATAAAGTGGTCAAAAGAGTGGGTAAGGTAAATTACTTGATTGACACCACAGATCGCCAGAAAAAGAATCGGCTGTGTCATATCAATATGTTAAAGCAATATTATCGCAGGGAGGAGGGATAAGCCAGTACATGTATGTCAGGTAATGGGGACTATTGAGAAAGAAAAGAATAGTGAGGATGAGGCAGAAGGAGGCCTAGACAATTCTCAGATTGAACCTCCTACTATCCGGTTAGCTAATACAGAATGGCTAGGAAAATTGGACAACATGCTTTGTACTTCGATGCAAAACAACGTGAACACCTAATCAGGCTACTCACAACATTTAAAAGAATCTGTAGGGAAAAGCCAGGATGTACAATCGTAGCCACACATGATGTGGATGTAGGGGAATCTGTTCCTATAAAACAGCATCCTTACCACTTAAGTCCAGACAAACAGGCCCAAGTAAAAGCAGAAATCCAATACATGCTGGAAAACAACTTAATTGAAACTAGTCAAAGCAGCTGGAGCTCACCAATAGTATTAGTGCCTAAACCTAATGGATCAACCCGACTTTGCACAGACTACAGAAAAGTCAATGCTGCAACAAAGGCAGACTCCTACCCAATTCCTCGCTTGGAAGACTGTATTGACAGAGTAGGCAGTGCCATGTGTCTTACAGGGATAAATTTGTTAAAGGGATGCTGGCAAATTCATTTGACACACTAAGCTAAGGAACCATCAGTTTTTGGTACACTGGATGGGGTTTTTCAGTGTAAAGTGATACCACACAGGTTAACGGGTACTCAAGAAACTTCTCAGGGAATAGTGAACCCAGTAGTGACCAGTGTTCCTAACTGTGCAGTTCACCTTGCTGAGGTGCTGGTCTATAGGGATACTTGGAAGGAACACATGAAACAACTGAGAGATGATGTTTGGAAGGTTGCAATTGGCTGATGGGAAAAACCTTTGTGAAAAAAATATTTCACTGGGGAAAAGGACTATTTATCACTCTTAAACATTTTGAAGTATGTGTCCACCATGACTACAAAGAAACACTCAAATACACTGACCATAATCCATTAATGTTCGTGGAAAAATTCAATGCTTTGTCAAAATTTAACCTTATTGAGTTACATGAGTAACAATAGTACAAAGAAAAATTGTGTTAATTACCAGTAGAGTGAATGGGGGCATAAGTGTGAAAATACATTAAAAAAAATTTTCAATTTTAGTTTTACATTGTAATGAAATGCATTCATGTTTCATTTTGCCAAGGGGCGGAGGTGTCACAAGAGGTTTTTCTAAACTAAGATGTCTGTGTGCCTTTAAAAAGTAGGAGAAGGAGGTTTTCTGAGAGCGCTGAATGCTGACACTTGATGTTTGAAGTGCAGGCTGTAAAACTTGTATCCAAACAACCGGAAAGATTTAGGACAGTCTTGTGACTTGGTTGTTGAAAGTTTAGTTTCACTTTTGGGTTGAAAAGCCAGTTGCTGCTGGAGACCTGTGTTTGCAGAGCAGAAAAAGACCTCTCCCTGAAAGGAAGGCTTGTCTCTCTTGTAAAAAATAGGAATCTTACATTTGAGTTGGGGCTGTGTTCTGCCAAATGGAGAGGAAAGGACCCAGAGAAAGAGGAGTTGCTGCTCACTGTGGAGAAAGGCTCCTTTGCTGAGAGGAAGCCCTGCATTATTAAAGGTAGAAAAATTCCTATTGTCTCCAATCTCTGGAAAATCTATGTCTCAAGAGTGAGTCCTGTTGCTTTATGTGTTATTGGAAGAGCCTGAAATCTCAAGAATCCTTCTACTGTTAGACTGCTACTTTAAATATTAAGCAGACCTGTTGCTACACCTTTTTGTAAAAAGGTCTGTGTGACGCCTGCTACAAACAAATTGCCCATCACAGACTGTTCATTAATCTCATCTGGAGAGACTTCAAGTGGCACCTGACTACTCGACTCTGGGACACTGCACCGATCCAGAAATATCCTACCAGACTGTGACAACTAATTTTTTCATTATTCCTAAGAAACTGTTGCAACTTAAAACAACCTTTTAAAACCAGTTAACCGCTTTTGAATGTATGTGTGTGTGCATGAGGGTTAGGAAGAATAAGAAGTTATAACATTTTTTCATACATATAAATTTATCTCATTATCATTTAAAACTTAGTTTATTAATAAATAGTTAATTTTGTTGCTGTTTTAAAAAACCTGGTTTAGCATGCTTTATTCTGGGGGATAAATGAAGTGTTTAATTTGGCTATTTTTCTGGTAGGTGGGAAACTTTACTAAAATGCTGTGACCTGTGGAGTAGTGGGACTGAATTAACAGTGGTCATAACAGTAGGAAGAATAGAAAAGCAGAATATTATTTAAATGGGGAGAGACTGCAGATTGCAGAACAAGGGAGCTGGTTGTCCTCAAACATGAATCACAAAATGTTAGCATGCAGGTACATTTGTGGGACCTTGAGACATGTTGGTTCATGACAGGCACTATAGAGATACAAATTGTTTTATTTTATTCTGTGCTACCTTTTCCATTAAGGCCCCTAAAGTAAATGGGAACATGATCCCTTACTTTCCAAAGCACTTTATATATAAAATCAAGACTCTTCAATGACTTACATTTGTATAGTGTCTTTAATCCAACAAAACCTACAAAGTTGCTGTTCAAAGGAGGAAACAGAATGGAGAATTAGGAAAAATAATCATTGCAGCAGCTTTTTCGGGAGCAGAGAGTGCCAGCGAGTGAGCAGCTGGGAAGGTCAGTTTAAAGTAAATTTAATTTCCTTTTGTTTTCGGCGGAGACCAGGGGGCTGCTGGGTAAGTAAAACCCTATATATTTGGGCCGTTTAAAATAACTTGCCTTTCATTGCAGCAGCTTTTTCGGGAGCAGAGAGTGCGAGCGAGTGAGCAGCTGGGAAGGTCAGTTTAAAGTAAACTTAATTTCCTTTTGTTTTCGGCGGAGACCAGGGGGCTGCTGGGTAAGTAAAACCCTATATATTTGGGCCGTTTCTGAACCCGAGACACTACACCTGTAGTGTCTCCCACTCGCCCTCCTCCTCTAACCAAAAAAAAGGACTCGGTGGTGTGTAGATAAGGTAAGGCTTTTTCTATTTCTCTTTTTTTTTATCGTGTGATTGGTAAAAAACTTTTCGTTCCTTTTTCATTTAACTAAGTTTAAGCTTAAGATTAAAAATGGCAGGAGATCTCAGACCCGTGAAATGCTCCTCTTGCTCAATGTGGGAGCTCAGGGACACGGCTGATGTCTCTGACTCCTTCACGTGCAGGAAGTGTGTCCAGCTGCAGCTCTTGTTAGACCGCATGACGGCTCTGAAGCTGCGGATGGACTCACTTTGGAGCATCCGCGATGCTGAGGAGGTCGTGGATAGCACGTTTAGTGAATTGGTCACACCGCAGATTAGGATTGCTGAGGGAGAAAGGGAATGGGTGACCAAAAGGCAGAGAAAGAGCAGGAAGGCAGCGCAGGTGTCCCCTGCGGTCATCTCCCTCCACAACAGGTATACCGTTTTGGATACTGTTGAGGGAGATGGCTCACCAGGGGAAGGCAGCAGTAGCCAGGTTCATGGCACCGTGGCTGGCTCTGCTCTTCAGAAGGGCGGGAGAAAGAGTGGAAGGGCTATAGTCATCGGGGATTCGATTGTAAGGGGAGTAGATAGGCGGTTCTGTGGTCGCAAACGAGACTCCCGAATGGTATGTTGCCTCCCAGGTGCACGGGTCAGGGATGTCTCAGATCGGCTGCAGAACATTCTGAAAGGGGAGGGTGAACAGCCAGTTGTCGTTGTGCACATAGGCACCAATGATATAGGTAAAAAATGGGATGAGGTCCGACAAGCAGAATTTAGGGAGTTAGGAGCCAAGTTAAAAAGTAGGACCTCAGAGGTAGTAATCTCAGGATTGCTACCAGTGCCACGTGATAGTCAGAGTAGAAATGAAAGAATAGTCAGGATGAATGTGTGGCTTGAGAGATGGTGCAGGAGGGAGGGGTTCAGATTTTTGGGACATTGGGACCGGTTCTGGGGGAGGTGGGACTATTACAAATTGGACGGTCTACACCTGGGCCGGACTGGAACCAATGTCCTTGGGGGTGCTTTTGCTAACGCTGTTGGGGAGGGTTTAAACTAATGTGGCAGGGGAATGGGAACCAAATGAGGTTAGTGGAGAGTAAGGATGTAGTAACTAAAGCCTGTAAGGAACTAGATAATGAAGTCAGCGTGACTAAGGGAAAGAGTAGGCAGGGAGCAGATGATGAAAGCAAAGGGACTGGTGGTCTGAGGTGTATTTGTTTTAATGCAAGAAGTGTAGTAGGTAAGGCAGATGAACTTAGGGCTTGGATTAGTACCTGGGAGTATGATGTTATTGCTATTACTGAGACTTGGTTAAGGGAAGGGCATGATTGGCAACTAAATATCCCAGGATACCGATGCTTCAGGCGGGATAGAGAGGGAGGTAAAAGGGGTGGAGGAGTTGCATTACTGGTCAAAGAGGATATCACAGCTGTGCTGAAGGAAGGCACTATGGAGGACTCGAGCTGTGAGGCAATATGGGCAGAACTCAGAAATAGGAAGGGTGCGGTAACAATGTTGGGGCTGTGCTACAGGCCTCCCAACAGCGAGCGTGAGATAGAGGTACAAATATGTAAACAGATTATGGAAAGCTGTAGGAGCAACAGGGTGGTGGTGATAGGAGATTTTAATTTTCCCAACATTGACTGGGATTCACTTAGTGTTAGAGGTCTAGATGGAGCAGAATTTGTAAGGAGCATCCAGGAGGGTTTTCTAGAGCAGTATGTAAATAGTCCAACTCGGGAAGGGGCAATACTGGACCTGGTGTTGGGGAATGAGCCCGGCCAGGTGGTTGAAGTTTCAGTAGGGGACTACTTTGGGAATAGTGATCACAATTCCGTAAGTTTTAGAATACTCATGGACAAAGACGAGAGTGGTCCTAAAGGAAGAGTGCTAAATTGGGGGAAGGCCAACTATACCAAAATTCGGCAGGAGCTGGGGAATGTAGATTGGGAGCAGCTGTTTGAAGGTAAATCCACTTTTGATATGTGGGAGGCTTTTAAAGAGAGGTTGATTAGCGTGCAGGAGAGACATGTTCCTGTGAAAATGAGGGGTAGAAATGGCAAGATTAGGGAACCATGGATGACAGGTGAAATTGTGAGACTAGCTAAGAGGAAAAAGGAAGCACACATAAGGTCTAGGCGGCTGAAGAAAGACGAAGCTTTGAAAGAATATCGGGATTGTAGGCGCAATCTGAAACGAGGAATTAAGAGGGCTAAAAGGGGTCATGAAATATCTTTAGCAAACAGGGTTAAGGAAAATCCCAAAGCCTTTTATTCATATATAAGGAGCAAGAGGGTAACTCGAGAAAGGATTGGCCCACTCAAGGACAAAGGAGGAAAGTTATGCGTGGAGTCAGAGAAAATGGGTGAGATTCTAAACGAGTACTTTGCATCGGTATTCACCGAGGAGAGGGACATGACGGATGTTGAGGTTAGGGACAGATGTTTGATTACTCTAGGTCAAGTCGGCATAAGGAGGGAGGAAGTGTTGGGTATTCTAAAAGGCATTAAGGTGTCCAAGTCCCCAGGTCCGGATGGGATCTATCCCAGGTTACTGTGGGAAGCGAGAGAGGAAATAGTTGGGGCCTTAACAGATATCTTTGCAACATCCTTAAACACGGGTGAGGTCCCGGAGGACTGGAGAATTGCTAATGTTGTCCCCTTGTTTAAGAAGGGTAGCAGGGAAAATCCAGGTAATTATAGACCGGTGAGCCTGACGTCAGTGGTAGGGAAGCTGCTGGAGAAGATACTGAGGGATAGGATCTATTCCCATCTGGAAGAAAATGGGCTTATCAGTGATAGGCAACATGGTTTTGTGCAGGGAAGGTCATGTCTTACCAACTTAATAGAATTCTTTGAGGAAGTGACAAAGTTGATTGATGAGGGAAGGGCTGTAGATGTCATATACATGGACTTCAGTAAGGCGTTTGATAAGGTTCCCCATGGTAGGCTGATGGAGAAAGTAAAGGCGCATGGGGTCCAAGGTGTACTAGCTAGATGGGTAAAGAACTGGCTGGGCAACAAGAGACAGAGAGTAGCAGTGGAAGGGAGTTTCTCAAAATGGAGACGTGTGACCAGTGGTGTTCCACAGGGATCCGTGCTGGGACCACTGTTGTTTGTGATATACATAAATGATTTGGAGGAAAGTATAGGTGGTCTGATTAGCAAGTTTGCAGACGACACTAAGATTGGTGGAGTAGCAGATGGTGAAGGGGACTGTCAGAGAATACAGCAGAATATAGATAGACTGGAGAGTTGGGCAGAGAAATGGTAGATGGAGTTCAATCAGGGCAAATGCGAGGTGATGCATTTTGGAAGATCCAATTCAAGAGTGAACTATACAGTAAATGGAAAAGTCCTGGGGAAAATTGATGTACAGAGAGATTTGGGTGTTCAGGTCCATTGTTCCCTGAAGGTGGCAACGCAGGTCAATAGAGTGGTCAAGAAGGCATACGGCATGCTTTCCTTCATCAGACGGGGTATTGAGTACAAGAGTTGGCAGGTCATGTTACAGTTGTATAGGACTTTGGTTCGGCCACATTTGGAATACTGCGTGCAGTTCTGGTCGCCACATTACCAAAAGGATGTGGATGCTTTGGAGAGGGTGCAGAGGAGGTTCACCAGGATGTTGCCTGGTATGGAGGGCGCTAGCTCTGAAGAGAGGTTGAGTAGATTAGGATTATTTTCATTAGAGAGACGGAGGTTGAGGGGGGACCTGATTGAGGTGTACAAAATCATGAGAGGTATAGACAGGGTGGATAGCAAGAAGCTTTTCCCCAGAGTGGGGGATTCAATTACAAGGGGAGACGAGTTCAAAGTGACAGGGGAAAAGTTTAGGGGGGATATGCGTGGAAAGTTCTTTACGCAGAGGATGGTGGGTGCCTGGAACGCATTACCAGCGGAGGTGGTAGACGCGGGCACGATAGCGTCTTTTAAGATGTATCTAGACAGATACATGAATGGGCTGGAAGTAAAGAGATACAGACCCTTAGAAAATAGGCGACATGTTTAGATAGAGGATTTGGATCGGCGTAGGCTTGGAGGGCCGAAGAGCCTGTTCCTGTGCTGTAATTTTCTTTGTTCTTTGTTTGTTCTATAACCTAGAAACATGGTTCATACAGTAACTGTTGAGGTGTTTTTTTAAAGGGAAGACATGGCAAGGCAAAAAGGTTTGGAGAGCCAGTTCCAGAGAGTAGGATTCAGTTTGCTGAAAACTCTGCCCTCAAATGAGGAACAATGGGAGTAAGGGATGTGCAGAAGGCCAGAGTCTGGCTGGGCTGAATGGCTGGAGAATGGTGCAGGGGTAGGGTGGTGAAATGATGTGGTCTTGGACAAAGATGGGATATTGAATTTGAAACCTGTCACTGATCGAACAGGATACTACGGTATTGCTCAGCCTGTGTGAATAGCTGAGGGGAGATTTGATTGAAATGTACAAAATTGTGAGGGGCCAGGAGAGAGTGGAGGTGAAGGGCCTATTCACCTTAGCAGAGAGGTCAGTGACTAGGGGGTATAGATTTCAAGTGATTGGATGAAAGATTTGAGGGGAGATGAGGAAAATGTTTTTCACTCAGGGGTCTGGAACTCACTGCCTGTTAAGGGTAATAAGGCAGAAACACTCAACTCATTTAAAAGGTGTCTGGATATGCACCTCAAGTGCTGTAACCTGCAGGGCTATGGACCAAATGCTGGAAGGTGGCTTGTTTTCGGTCAGCGCAGGCACAATGGGCCAAGTGGCCTCTTTCTGTGCCTTAAACGTTCGATGATTCTGTGATTCTACAGCAAATAATTACGAAGGCAGATGTAATATTGGCCTCTATTGCAAGGGGGGTGGAGTATAAAAGTAGCGAGGTCTTGCTACAACTGTCCAGTGTGTTGGTGAGACCGCACCTAGAGTACTGCATCCAGTTTCGGTCTCCTTACTTAAGGAGGGATGTACTTGCATTGGAAAAAGTTCAGAGAAGTTTCACGAAACTGATTCCTGGGCTGAAAGGGTTGTCATTTGAGGAAAAGTTTTGCAGTTTGGGCCTATACTCATTGGAGTTTAGAAGAATGAGAGGTGATTTTTTTGAAACATATAAGATTCTGAGGGGGCTTGGCAGGGTAGATACTGAGAGGATGTTTCAGAAAAAGGGGTCTCCCTTTTAAGACAGAGATAAGGAGGAATTTCTTCTCTCAGATGGTTGTTATCTTTGGAATTCTCTACCCCAGAGCACAGTGGAGGCTAGGTCATTGAATATTCACTGGAGAGGGTGCAGAGGAGATTCACAAGGATGTTGCCTAGGCGAGAGCATTTCAGCTATGAAAAGAGACTGGGTAGGCTAGGGTTGTTTTCCTTAGAGCAGAGAAGGCTGAGGGGGGACATGATTGAGGTATACAAAATTATGAGGGGCATTGATAGGATAGATAGGAATAAACTTTTTCCCTCAGCAGAGGGATCAATAATCAGGATTTAAGGTAATTAATTTAATTTTAATTGAATTTTATTTCATTCCTATTTCTCATGTTCTTAAGTTTTTAAAGTGTGGTGCCCAGAATTGGATACAATACTCCAGTGGAGGCCAAATCAATGTTTTATAAAACGTCACCATAACTTGCTTGCTTTTGTATTCTATTGCTCTATTTGTAAAGCCCAGGGTCCTGTCTGCCTTATTAACCGCTTTCTCAACCTGCCCTGCCACCTTCAATGATTTATGCACATATACCCCCAGCTCCCTCTGCTCCTGTAACCAATTTAGAATTGCCTCTCCAAGTTCTTTCCACCAAAGTATATCACTTCACACATCTCTGCATGAAATTTCATCTACCACCTGTCCACCCATTCCACCAGCCTGTCTATGTCCTCTTGACGTTTATCACTATCCTCCTCACAGTTCACAATAATTCCAACTTTTGTGTCATTTGCAAACTTTGAAATTGTGCCCAGCACACCCAAGTTGAGGTCGTTAATTTAGGTCATGAAAAGTCCAGGTACCGACCACCACTACTCTCTCTTTCCTGTCACTCAGTCAACTTTGTATCCATGTTGCCACTTTCCCTTTTATTCCATGAGCTTCAACTTTGCTGACAGCCTGTTATGTGGCACTTTATTAAATGCTTTTTGGAAGGCCATGTATACCACATCAACCACATTGCCCTCATCAACCCTCTCTGTTACCTCATCAAAACACGCAATCATGATGGTTAAACACAATTTGCCTTTAACAAATCTAGGCTGGATTTCCTCAATTAATCCATATTTGTCCAACTGACTGTTAATTTTGTGCTGGATTATCATTTATCAAAGCCTTCCCACCACTGAGGTTAAACTGACTGGTTTGTAGTTGCTGAGCTTATCCTTACGCCCCTGAGAGTGCAGAAAGGCCTTGATTCAATGTTTCATCCGAACAATGGCACCTCCACCAATGTAACACTCTCTCAGAAGTGTGCTTCCTTGAATCTCTGTCGTCTTGTCTCACCACCGAATTTTAAAATCAAAAGAAAGCATTGCTACGGCATCATTTATTCCTTTGAAGATGTAAATTATGTTTTGTCTCAATATTCTTCTGTGAAAATAAATATTCAACATCCGAGACTAATGCCCGTTATTCACATGTCAACACATCCATGTCGTTCTGAAGGTCAGGTGACAAAAACTGGACATAGTTTCTAACTGTAGCCACACTGTTGAGTTATCTTTTGGAATCAAACATCTTACACATGCATCCCAATACGCACTGTTCCTTGTTAACAGCAGCCATTCATTGACTTGGCAACAAACAAGCAACAAGCATCCCCAAATCTCTTGTTAGTCAAAGAAAATGTATTTCTTGTATTTGCATAGCTCTTTGTTCTGTGTACTAATCCATATCTCACATCTCTCCAAATTAAATTAAACTCCACTTGCAATTTCTTGTCCCATCTACATCGTTTTCCTAGGTGTACAGTCCTGGTGGAGACTCAACCATTACCATCAAGCCGGGAGACCAACCCTGATTCAACAAACAGTGCAGAGAGCATGCCAGGAGCAGCACCAGGCAGACCTAAAAATGAGGAGTCAGCCTGGTGAAGCTACAACCCAGGACTACTTGCGTGCCAAACAGCATAAGCAGCATACAATAGACAGGGCTAAGCAATCCCACAACCAACGGATCAGATCTAATCTCTGCAGTCCTGGCACATCCAGTAGTGAATGGTGGTGGACAATTAAACAACTAACAAGTGGAGGAGGCTCCAAAAATATCCCCATCCTCAACGATGGGGGAGCCCAGCACATCAGTGCAAAAGACAAGGCTGAAGCATTTGCGACCATCTTCAGCCAGACGTGTTGAGTGGATGATCCATCTCAGCCTCCTCCTGAGGTACCCAGCATGACAGATGCCAGTCTTCAGCCAATCCGATTCACTCCATGTGATATCAAGAAAGGGCTGATGGCACTGGATACTGCAAGGGCTATGGGCCCTGACAACATTCTGGTGATAGTACTGAAGACTTGTGCTCTAGAACGAGCCATGCCCCTAGCCAAGCTGTTCCAGTACAGCTACAACATTGGCATCTACTCGGCAATGTGGAAACTTGCCCAAATATGTCCCGTGCACAAAATGCAGGACAAATCTAACCCGAACAATTACCACCCTATCAATCTACTCTCAATTATCAGAAGAGTGATGGAAGGTGTCATCAACTGTGCTATCAAGCAGCACTTGCTCAGCAATAACCTGTGCACTGAAGCTCAGTTTGGGTTCTGTCAGGACCACTCAGTTCCTGACCTCATTACAGCCTTGGTCCAAACATGAACTCAAGAGGTGAGGTGAGAGTGACTGCCCTTGACATCAAGGCAGCATTTGACTGAGTATGGCATCAAGGAGCCTGAACAAAACTGGAGTCAATGGCAATCAGGGGGAAAACTCTCTACCGGTTGGAGTCATATGCAGCACAAAGGAAGATGGTTGTGGTTGTTGGAGGTCAATCATCTCAGTCCTAGGACATCACTGCAGGAGTTCCTCAGGGTAGTGTCCAACAATCTTCAGCTGCTTCATCAATGACGTTCCCTCTATCATAAGGTCAGAAGTGGGGATGTTCGCTGATGATTGCACAATATTCAGCACCATTTGCGACTCCTCAGATAATAAAGCAGCCTGTGTCCAGATGCAGCAAGACCTGGACAACATCCAGGCTTGGGCTGATAAGTGGCAAGTCGCATTCGCGCTGCACAAGTGCCAGGCAATGACCATCTCAAACAAGGGAGAATCTAACCATTTCCCCTTAATGTTCAATGACATTACCATTGCTGAATCCCCCACTATCAGCATCCTGGGAGTTACCATTAACTAGAAACTGAACTGGACCAGCCACATAAATACTGTGGCTACAAGAGCAGGTCAGAGACTGGGAATTCTGCGGCGAGTAACTCACCTCCTGACTCCCCAATGCTTCTACAAGGCGCAACTCAGGAGTGTGATTGGATACTCTCCACTTGCCTGGATCGGTGCAGCTCCAACAACACTCAAGGAGCCCAACAGCATCCAGGACAAAGCAACCCGCTTGATTGGCACCCCATCCACCACCTTCAACATTCACTCCCTTCACCACTGATACACAGTGGCAGCAGTGTGTACCATCTACAAGATGCACTGCAACAACTTACCAAGGCTCCTTTGACAGCACCTTCCAAACCCTTAACCTCTACCACCTAGAAGGACAAGGGCAGCAGATGCATGGAACCACCACTACCTGCAAGTTCCCCTCCAAGCCACAGACCATCCTTGGAACTAAGTTGCTGTTCCTTCACTGTCGCTGGGTCAAAATCCTGGAACTCCCTTCCTAACAGCACTTTGGGTGTACCTACCCCACATGGACTGCAGTGGTTCAAGATGGCAGCTCACCACCACCTTCTCAAGGGTAACTAGGGATGGGCAATCAATGCTGGCATAGCTAGCGATGCCCACATCCCATGAACGAAAACAAAAATTATATGTGAATGTTTTTTACCCGAGATACCTGATCACACAGCTTGGTGTCTTTAACTGCCTTCTGAAAGTAGACATTATTCCCAATGCAAATACTTCATCCATTAACCCAAACAACTTTGCGAAGAATAGCAGTAAATTAGTGAGGAAGATGTACTCCATTCCTCCACATTCAGGTTGCCAGCTCTGGTTGGATGTATTCTTGGAGGGTTTTTTTTTTACCTGACCTCTTGTATCCAACTGCCCAGCCTGTCAAACAATCTCTAACAATCACCAACATTTAAAAACTAATACCTTAAAGTATTCAAAATGTTTTTTTCAATCCCCCTATGATTTTTCTCCTGGGTTTGCTTACAGCAGTGTCCAGGAGATTGATCTTTCATTCCTGGAGACTCCAGGACAATCTACTCCCTCCCACATCTTTCTTGTTCTGATTCCCATCCTTCCCCCCTCATCCTTCCCTCCTCATCCTTCCCTCCTCATCCTTCTCCCCCCTTCCTTCCTTGTCCTTCTCTCCCCATCCTTCCCTCCCCTCCCCATCCTTCCCTCCCCATCTGTCCCTTTACATCCTTCCCAGCCCACCCTTCTCTTCACTCAAATCTTAGAAGTTGGATGAATTGAGACTCAGATTTTCCAAGTTTCCAGTCTGGAGGACTGATTGGTACGGAAGAAAGACTGACCCTGATTTTAATCTGGTGCTGTTCTAGTCTGGTGTGATTCTAGTCAGGCATCGTTCAAGTCTGGTGCCATTGTATTCTGGCACCATTCTAGTCTGGAACCCTTCTAGTGTGGTTCTATTCTAATCTGAAACCATCTTTCTAGGATCATTCTGGTCTAATGTCTTTCTCGTCTAGTGCGATTCTAGGCCAGTACCATTTTAGGCTGGTGTCCTTCCAAACTGGATTATTCAGGTGTCATTCAGTTTGGTGCTATTCGAGACCAGTGTGATTCTATTCTGGTGCCATTCTACCCTTGTGCTATTCTAGTCTCACGTTTTTCCAGTTAACTTGCTTTCCAGTCTGCAGCCGTTTTCGTCCTGTACCATTCTACTCTATTGTTATTCTAGTCCTGTGCCATTATCGTCCAGTGTCACTCTAGTCTGGAGTCTTTCTAGTCTGGTGCCACTCTAAACACGTCATTATAGACTGGTGTCTTTCCAGTCTGGTCTCCATTCTAGTGTCATGAAAACCCTATATGGCAAATGGGAAATATTAATTTCATTGGTTGGAACCTTGCATTTGACTTTTACTGGAAAATCTTACAAGTAACTTTAAAAAAAAAACTGGCAGCCAAGATGGCCACTGCAATTTACATCTGAAACACCGAAAGATCAGACTGGAGCCGACAAGTCTGATTCAACCTAGTCAGAACAACGGGGTGCTCCCAGTGATTCAATTACCTGGAATAGCCTTATCAGCACAGTCGTCAGGGCCATCTACACCCATTGACTAGGAAAGAGCCAACCCGCCTCCAAGTGTGACTGGGCAGCTTGAAGTGTAGCACCTTGAATCTCAGAGAAGATTCCAGAAAAACCTCATTAAAACAACAAAGGGGCTTGATAGTGTCATGTGACTGCCTGCACAGCTCTGGAGCGACTGTAAGCTTTGTCACACAGAAAGTAAGTAGCGAGGAGTGACTGAAAATCAATCGACAAAGCAGGTCTCTCTCTACCTCCCTCTCTCCCCAGTAAAGATCAAGGGAAGACTCGGCTGCAACTGGGAACGCCCCCACCCCCGCCCCAAGCCTACAGACCGCCACAGCCAGCAACTAGGGGTCAAGAATCAAATGGCTGTTCTGCCTTCAGGAGCCCTAAGAGAAGCAAGCCCACAATCGTGCACATGGCCCAGCGAGGACTTCAGGACTACAATTTCAACTGAGGACTATGGGACTAATATACCGTATTTAAATTCCATTTATTCTGGTCTTTAATCCAACCACCAAATCTGTTTCTCTCTGTAATCTATTTGTGTGTGTGTGTGTGACTGTCGTGTGAATGTGTGCGTGAACATGTAACGTATTTTAAGTAATTTTAACCGGGTTAGAGTGTTAATAGTAATCAACTTACATCCTACTTGTTTAAACTCAAGAAATCCTGCCTGATTGGTTCTTTTGCAATTATATTAGAGGAACAGGAGAAACTGCTCACTGAGGTGGTAAGTTCAATCACTGTGTTAAAATAGATAAACCCTATTGTGGTCAAACCAGAGAACGGGCGACAAGGGAGCCTGAGACCCCCTCCTCATCTGGCCATAACACTATTCTGATCTCCGTTCCAGTCTGGTCTCTGTTCCAGTCCGGTTTCATTCTTGTCTGGTGCCATTCTAGTCTGGTCCTATTCTCGTTTGGGTCTGCTTGAGTCTGGTCTCATTCTATTTTGATGTAATTCTACTCTCTTGCCATTCTAGTCTAGTGTTATGGCAGTCTGGTGTTTTTCTAGTCCAATGTCATTCTACTCTGTTGCCAATCTAGTCTGATGCCATTCTAAACTGGTGTCTTTCTAGTCTGGTGCTGTTGTTTGCCGCCATTCTAGTCTGATGTCTTTCCAGCCTGGAGCCTATTAGTCAGGTGCAGTTCTAGTCTGGCTTCATTCTAGCCTGATGCCATTCTCATCTGGTGCCATTCTAGCCTGGAGTTTTTCTAGTCTAGTGTGATTCTAGTCTGGTGCCAATCTAGACTTGTGTCATTCTAAGCTGTGTCATTCTACTCTGGTGTTATTCTAGACTGGTGCCATTATTGTCTGGTGACATTCTAGTCTTGTTTCTTCCTAGTCTAGTGCCATTCTAGTCCTGTGTCATTCCAATCTTGTGCCTATTTAGTCAGAAATCGTTCTAGACAGGTGCCATTCTACCCTGTGCTAACCTAGTCCGGTGTAATTCTACTCTATTGTCATTCTAGTCGAATGTCATGCTAGCCCGGTGCAACTGTAGTCAGGTCTCATTCTAGTCTAAAACCATTCTTTTCAGGGTGACGTTCTAGCCTCATTGACATTCTGTTCTGCTGCCAATCTAGTCTAGTATCATTCTAGTCTGGGGTCTTCCTACTCTAGTGTGATTCTTGTCTGGTGCCAATCTAGACTCATGCTATTCTCGGATAATGCCATTCTTGTCTGATGCCACTCGCTTCTAGTGCCATTGTATTCTAGTGCTATTCTAGTCTGGTGTCATTGCACTCTCCTGTCATTCCAGTCTAGTTCTATTCTAATCCTTGCAATTCTAGTCCGGCACCAATCTAGAGTTGTGTCTTTCTAGTCTGATGCCATTCTCATCTGGCGCCATTCTATTCTAGTGCTATTCTAGTCTGTGTAGTTCTTGTCTAATGTCATTCTAGTCTAGTGGCATTCTAGACTGGCACCATTCTAGTCTGGAGCCTTTCTACTCTGAAATCATTCTAGGCAAGGTGACATTCTAGTCTCATTGCCATTCTGATCTGGTGCCAATCCAGTCTGCAATCTTTCTAGTCGAGTGTGATTCTGGACTGGTGCCAATCTAGAGTTGTGTCTTTCTAGGCTTGTGCTATTCTAGTCTCATCTGGTGCCATTCTGGTCTGGTGGCATTTTAGTCTAGCACCATTCTAGTCTGGAGCCTTTCTACTCTGAAATCATTTTAGACAAGGTGACATTCTAGACTTATTGCCATTCGGATCTGATGCCAATCCATTCTGGAGTCTTTCTAGTCTAGCGTGATTCTAGACTGGTACCAATCTAGACTCAAGTCATTCTCATCTGGTGCCATCTTCATGTAGTGCCATTCTATTCTATTCCTATTTCTAGTCTGGTGTCTTTCCTAGCTTGTGCTATTTTAGTCGGTGTAATTGAGTATGGTCTTATTCTGTTCTGTTGGTATTCTAGTCTGGAGTCTTTCTCCTCTCGTGTGATTCTAGTCTGCTGCCAATCAAGACTGTGCCTTTCTGGTCTGCTCCCATTCTAGTCTGGTGTCATACTATGAACACAAAAACTAAATACTGTGGCTGCTGGAAATCTGATTCTGAATGGAAATTTTGACTGGGTCTTCTGGACTCAACAGTGAGTTCAACAATTTTAGATCTGAACTTCTGCCTGCGTTTTGCTTCCTTTTTCTTTGCTGCTTTGTTTCATCTCTCTTTTGTTTTTCTTTTTTCCTTGTCTTTGTTTTTGGACAGCAGTTAATCAGAACCTTCCCATTCACACCTCCTTTAGAAACATCTTTTCTTTCTTCACTTGTTCCATTACCACTCCCTTTGGCCTTACAATGTGAACCCTTTATTCGTTTAATCTCTCCTGCCCTCCACAGATCTTCCCTTTTGCTCTTTTTCCCTGCTGCTTCCTTTCACTTGCTTAAAACATTCCCAGTCCTGATGAAAGGCCATCGACCTGAAATGTTCGGCGTAATTTTACCAGTGCCGTGGCCCTGGGTTTGGAAGGGGGTGCTGGTAATTGGTGAGGGAATATGGTTCCCTGATGTCTTCCTGCTGGTGGCCCAAATTCCCCAGGGATGGCCAGGCGACTGAATCAGGACAACGCAGGCTGGCAGTGGGCAGCCAATTGAGCTTGTTAACAGCCAATTGATCATGATATTACACAAGATTTTACCATTTTCCATGGGGCGTACGGGCTTCACAGAACATCAGCGACTCACCTGCTCAAAAGGAGGCGAGAGCTCAGTTGCAAGTGAGTGTTAGCAGCCATTTACAAGCAGGCAGGCTCAGGTCAGAGAATCGAAAACTGGGACCTTTAGAGGAATGGCAGAGTATAAGGCCATTACAGAGGGCTGTTAGTGGAAGGGTGTCTCCCAGGCCCCTGCAGCTAGTGCAGGCAACACTCGTGGGTCAGAGCCATTGTGTTGTGAAGGCTCCAATGGGTGCTCTACTCTCAGAGTTTGACTCCTCCTGTAAAAAAGTGAGAGAGAGAGAGAGAGACTGAATCAGCCATATGGAGAGGGCAGCTGCGAGCAGAAGAGCATCAGTGGCATGAGGCCGCGATGGTAATGGACGAGGAGGGCACATAGGGGCAATAAGTCTGGGTAATTGGGTAATGTTCAAAGAGGCATTATCCAGCTCAAAGTGTCTCTAGACAATGGCTTAGCTTCATGGAGATGTTGGAATACCAGTGTCTCCGAAGACTGCGTCTGAAAGGACAGGTGGCCACTGACCTATGCTGATTTTTGATGGTGAAGTCCACCACCTGGAGGCATTATTCCTCTTCTGGGAGACCCTTACAGAAAAAGGTGCATCCGCAGCCCTCTTGGCCCTCTCCAGCACATCGTGTCTCACTTAGGACAGCAATGTCGATGTTGAGGCACCTGAGTTCCCAACCTATGGTGGAAGTGCGGCGATCAGGCCTGTCGCTGAAGGAAGTGCGGCGATCAGGCCTGTAGCTGATGGAAGTGCGGTGATCAGGCCTGTCGCTGATGGAAGTACGGTGATCAGGCCTGTCGCTGATGGAAGTGCGGTGATCAGGCCTGTCACTGATGGAAGTACGGTGATCAGGCCTGTCGCTGATGGAAGTACGGTGATCAGGCCTGTCGCTGATGGAAGTGCGGTGATCAGGCCTGTCGCTGATGGAAGTGCGGTGATCAGGCCTGTCGCTGATGGAAGTGCGGTGATCAGGCCTGTCGCTGATGGAAGTGCGGTGATCAGGCCTGTCGCTGATGGAGGTGCGGTGATCAGGCCTGTCGCTGATGGAAGTGCGGTGATCAGGCCTGTCGCTGATGGAGGTGCGGTGATCAGGCCTGTCGCTGATGGAAATGCGGTGATCAGGCCTGTCGCTGATGGAGGTGCGGTGATCAGGCCTGTCGCTGATGGAAGTGCGGTGATCAGGCCTGTCGCTGATGGAAGTGCGGCGATTAGGCCTGTCGCTGATGGAGGTGCGGTGATCAGGCCTGTCGCTGATGGAAGTGCGGTGATCAGGCCTGTCGCTGATGGAAGTGCGGTGATCAGGCCTGTTGCTGATGGAAGTGCGGTGATCAGGCCTGTTGCTGATGGAGGTGCGGTGATCAGGCCTGTCGCTGATGGAGGTGCGGTGATCAGGCCTGTCGCTGATGGAAGTGCGGCGATTAGGCCTGTCGCTGATGGAAGTGCGGTGATCAGGCCTGTTGCTGATGGAGGTGCGGGGATCAGGCCTGTCGCTGATGGAAGTGCGGCGATTAGGCCTGTCGCTGATGGAAGTGCGGCGATTAGGCCTGTCGCTGATGGAGGTGCGGTGATCAGGCCTGTCGCTGATGGAAGTGCGGTGATCAGGCCTGTCGCTGATGGAAGTGCGGTGATCAGGCCTGTCGCTGATGGAGGTGCGGTGATCAGGCCTGTCGCTGATGGAGGTGCGGTGATCAGGCCTGTCGCTGATGGAGGTGCGGTGATCAGGCCTGTCGCTGATGGAAGTGCGGTGATCAGGCCTGTCGCTGATGGAAGTGCGGTGATCAGGCCTGTCGCTGATGGAGGTGCGGTGATCAGGCCTGTCGCTGATGGAGGTGCGGTGATCAGGCCTGTCGCTGATGGAAGTGCGGTGATCAGGCCTGTCGCTGATGGAGGTGCGGTGATCAGGCCTGTCGCTGATGGAAGTGCGGCGATTAGGCCTGTCGCTGATGGAAGTGCGGTGATCAGGCCTGTCGCTGATGGAGGTGCGGTGATCAGGCCTGTCGCTGATGGAAGTGCGGTGATCAGGCCTGTCGCTGATGGAAGTGCGGTGATCAGGCCTGTCGCTGATGGAAGTACGGTGATCAGGCCTGTCGCTGTTGGGTTTCCATGAGGGTCCTGACACTCCAGGTCCCAAACTTCATTTTGGCGAGTGGAAGATGCTTGTGTGCATTTGTTTTAAACGTAGGGTGGTTGTTGCACCCCAGCCACCACAGCCCTTCAGCAGAGCGAGGCCTTGGTCCAATGGCAAGGGGTTTCCAAAATCACTCCAACCTCAGTTGTCGAGCTTCAGTATGCAGATGATGCTTGTGTGTGAGCTCACTCTGAAACTGAGCTCCAGATCATTATTAACTCCTCCTCTGAAGTATATGAGAAAATGGATCTTACAATAAACACTGGGGAAATGAAGGTCCTCTTCCAACCAGCTCCCAACACCTCCCCCTGTCAATCAAGATCAATGGCGAGATCCTGGAAAATGTGGACCATTTTCCATATCTTGAGAGCCTTCAGTCGGCAAAGGCAGACATAGACGATGAGGTTCATTATCACCTCCAATGTGCCAGCTCAGCCTTTGGCCAACTGAGGAAGAGAGTATTTGAGGATCAGGATCTCAAACTGAAGACTAAGACCATGGTTTACCAGGCAGCAGTGATCCCTGCGTTCCTACATGTTTCAGAGACTTGGACAACCTACAGCAGGCACCTCAAAGCACTGGAGAAGTACCACCAGAGGTGCCTCCGCAAGGTCCTCCAAATCCGATGACAGGAAAGGCTGTCCAACAGCAGCGTCCTCTCCCAAGTCAACCTTCCCAGCATCAAGGTGCTAATCACCCAAAACCAGCTCTGCTGGGTGGGACATGTCATTCACATGCCTGACACCAGACTCCCGAAGCAGTTGTTCTATTCAGAACTTGGTCGCGGCAGGAGACTCCCAGGAGGACAATGGAAACACTTTAGAGATGTCCTCAAAGCATTTCTGAAGAGATCAAATATCCCCATCAACTTGTGGGAGTCCCTGGCTCTTGACTGGCTTAGATGGTGAAAGCTCATTCAGGAAGGCATCGTACACCTCGAGGGATTTCATTGGGAACATGTGGAGGCAAAGTCGAGGTGTTGGAGGGATTGCAGAAACCTCCAAACTACTGATCTACCTGACCCTTCAAGCACCACCTGCCCCTCATGTGGCAGAGCCTGCAGATCACGCATTGGACTTAACCAGCCATCCCAGAACCCATTGAACTGGAGTGGAAGCAAGTCATCCTCAATCCCCAGGGACTACCTAAGACGAGAAATAAACAGATCAGCTTTGTAAGTGTGCATTTCACCAAATTTAAGGTGCACAAAAACAATAAATCAGTGGCACTGAGAAAATAAATATCACCCAGTGACAGCCTGTTCCACTGGGTGTCTTTACGCGAAAGCTTCTGTGTGCTTTTAAGTTGTGCTGAAGCTGATGTGTAGATAGGCTGTAGGCCTGCTGCTCCGGTGCACGAGATACTCTGGGTGGCTGAGCCCGAGAGCGACCTGGCACAGGCTGTGCCACCTGCATCTGTGCAGGGGCAGCCTCTGTCCTCGTGTATGTAGCAGCAATCGTTGTCATTGTCAAAGGGGCTAAGCCTCCGCAGGCAACGCAAGGACCACCTCTAGAAGAACCGCCATAGCTTCAGACACACACCTCGTGACACTTTTAAGATCCACCTTCACTCTCCTGCTCACCTGGAGTGGGACAACACCTGGCAATAGCTCCATATGTCTTGGCACCTACTCGCCTACCTAGCACACAACACTGCTCAAGGATGAGGCCATACTGCGGAGGCCAGTGCACACCTCCTGCATCCACTCAGTGATCTGCTGCATGTGGCTCTACATGAGGGTTACCACTCTCTCAATGGAGGAGGCCATTGGTGCTCTTACACCAAAGACACGGCACCACTCATGGCATTGAATGCCTCTGGGAACTCTGATAGATGTGCACACATTTCATTCCGCTGCTCCAGTGTCTGCCACTTTGATGTTGACTCCCAAGGCTTGGCATCTGTGTGAAGTTGAGCGTTACTGACCCTTTCCTCAATCCTCTGATGGGGACTGGCAGCAGCTGTCACTGCCTCCGTCACCTGCTCCCGCGTGTGTGTCCTGTGCTCACCAGTTGGTGCCACCCGTTCTAAATGCGTGTCAATGCCCACTGGCATGAGAGTATCTGCGCTGCTGGAGGGTGCACTAGACTGATGTGATGCTGTCTCCTCAGATGGCAGTTCATCCTCTGAGGTCTCATGTGGTTCAGATGCCATCAGCGGTGCCTCATCTGCTACTGACCGTGTTGTTAACAGCTTCTGCATCCACTCACATCCTCCTGCCTGACCTTGATCGGGAGCTGCCTGTGGTCATCCAGGGTCACAGAGGTGCCAGTGTGAATATTTGTCAGAAGGTTTGGATTCCACAACCATTGCTTTTCTCACTCTCTATGGGCTCCACACCTGCTTTGCCCTCTGCGCCAGGTCAGCCTGCAACAACCCATGGAATCTCCATTGATTCCTTCTCCATCAGTGTGACTACAGCAAGGAAGGCACATCACCTCCCGAGCCTCTCTGCTCCCTAGCATTATGAGCTTGTTTCTCCTGCAACGGCAGAAATACACAGTGTCACACTTGTCTCATGGCCCAGCTATGCTTGTCAAACTGTGCCACTTTAAATGTCCATCATCCCAGCATTCGGAGGCCAGCTGTAAGTGGTAATTCACCCTTGTCACAGTAGCACCTCTGACTGACCATGGTGCTCTGGTTTGAGGCAACTCTGTGGCACACTGTGTACGGTGGTCCTTGGTCATGCCCTATGCATGGGTTGGCCACCTTGCCTCACAGCTTAGAGGGGCCATACAAGACATACAGGACTGATACCTTGCCATCATGCTTGTCAGACCGCAAAAGGTCATTGAAATGCTTCTGGCACTGCACCCATGTTCGTGCGACTGCCCTGTGGCTGCTGACTTCCTCGGCCACCTCCAGTAATGCCTTCTTCTTCAGGCTTGCTGGCCTCCTCAACCCATCCATTGGGAACAGAACCTCTCTCCGTTCCCTTGCCACCTGCGGGAGCACCTCCAGGGAGGGATCAGTGAAACGTGGAGCCACGCTTCCTCACACTGCAGCCATTCCACCATAGGCTCACTTCTGCTGCACCCGTTCCTCTGCCCCGTGTGTGTGCAGCCTGTATGGCAGCTACAGATTGGCCTTTAAACATGGTGCTGTCAAACTACCTGCCAGCACTAGCTCCCGCCCACCACCCGTTATTGGCTGGCTTACCTGCTGGCTGGATGTTAAGTGGCTGCATATTCGAAGATCGTCAAGGAATTCCTGCCACCCGCCCGTGCGGCCAGGTGATCCGCAAATGACCCCAGCGTCAGGCATCGATTCATTTGGTAGAATCCAACCTGTTAACTCTGCTTCTCTCTCCACAGATACTGCCAGACCTGCTAAGCAGTTCCAGCATTTAACCTCTTGGACTGTAGCTGTTGGAGAAGGCAGCACCTTCTCAAAGGCAATTAGGGATGGACAGTAAACACTGGCCTTGCCAGCAATACCCACATCCCAAGAGAACATTTAAAAAAAACCTTTTTTTAAAATTTCTGCTGTCTTTCTAGTCTGATGTCATTCCTGAAACATACAAGATTCTGAAGGGGCTGGATAGGGTAGACAATGAGGGGTTGTTTCCCCTAGCTGGGGAATCTAGAACATGGGGGCACAGTCTCAGGATAAGGGGTCAATCATTTAGGACTGAGATGAGGAGAAATTTCTTCACTCGGAAGGTTGTGAATCTTTGGAATTGTCAACTCAGAGGGTTGTGAGTGCTCTGCAATTGAGTTTATTCAAGATTGAGATCAATAGATTATTGATCTCTCAGGGAATCAAGGGATACAGGAATTGGGCAGCAAAGTGGAGTTGAGGCAGAAGGTCAGCCATGATCGTATTGAATGGTAGAACAGGCTCAAGGAGCCGAAATGTCTACTCCTGTTCCTATTTCTTATGTTCTATTCTTGTACTATTCTCGTCAATTATTATTTAAGTCTGATGTCATTCTAGTTTGGTGTTATCCTAGTCTGGTCTCATTCTGGTCTGCTGTCAGCCCAAGAATAAAGAACAGTACAGCACAGGAACAGGCCATTCGGCCCTCCAAGCCTGCGCCGATCTTGATACCTGCCTAAACTAAAACCTTCTACACTTCCGGGGACCGTATCCCTCTATTCCCATCCTATTCATATATTTTTCAAGATGCCTCTTAAACGTCGCTATCGTACCTGCTTCCACCACCTCCCCCGGCAGCAAGTTCCAGGCACTCACCACCCTCTGTGTAAAGAACTTTCCTCGCACATCCCCTCTAAACTTTGCCCCTCTCACCTTAAACCTATGTCCCCTAGTAACTGACTCTTCCACCCTGGGAAAAAGCTTCTGACTATCCACTCTGTCCATGCCGCTCATAACTTTGTAAACCTCTATCATGTCGCCCCTCCACCTCAGTCGTTCCAGTGAAAACAATCCGAGTTTATCCAACCTCTCCTCATAGCTAATGCCCTCCAGACCAGGCAACATCCTGGTAAACCTCTTCTGTACCCATTCCAAAGTCTCCACGTCCTTCTGGTAGTGTGGCGACCAGAATTGCACGCAATATTCTAAGTCTAATGACTTAGTCTAATGAGATTCCAGTCTGATACCATTCTAGTCTAATGAGATTCTAGTCTGGTTTTGAGCACGAACATACAAATTAGGAGCTGGAGTAGGCCACTCAGCCCCTCGAACCTGTCCTGCTATTCAACAAGATCATGGATGATCGGATTGCAACCTCAACTCCACATTCCCGCCTACCCCCGATAACCTTTCACTCCCTTGCTAGTGTTATTTTAGTCTGGCAGCACTGTAGTCGAGTGCCATTCTAGTTTGTGTGATTCTCGTCTAGTAACTTCTAGCCTGGTATCAGTCTAGACTGGGGTCATTCGAACCAGTTGTCATTCTGGTCTTGTGTGATTCTAGTCTTGCTAACTCCTTGAAATTCATCGTCTGCATCTCTTTAAGTGTAGGTTTGCAGCCTGAGATGTACCACAGTGTGCAAAAGGATCAATGGGTAAGGGAGCCCACACTCACAGCTTATCAAACTGCAGTGAAACACTCACTCGCAGTAAATAAATAATGAGATTACATTTCCTATCAACAAGTAACAGCTTGCCACAGTTTCCCAATGAATCCAGTCAGTGCTGTCTTTGTTATCCCATTTTAATTCTTCCAGGAATAGAAATACTGTACAATAGAAAGGACTTTAAGCAATTTAAACAAATCTACAAATGCACACATATACATATATACATACATATATATATATATATATATCAATCAACACACTCAAACAGGCATATATAGGCATTTTCTATATGCAAACATTTCAGCTTTCCAGGTTCAATTGAAGAAAACAGCTAAAACCTTCTGAGAGATGAGGCAGGAACAGTAAACTGTGCATTATTGGCACACAAAACCAGCAGAGTGATCATCATAGATCCATCGAACCAGCAGAATGGGTGTCTCCGACAGATGGAATCAGCACAGTGAGCATCACTGACATGTGGTGGGACCAGCAGAGACAAGAATCACTGTCATGCTGGGACCAGCAGAGCTAAGTGTCACTGACACATAATGGGACCAGCAGCACTGGGTGTCACTGATACATGGTGGGACCAACAGCCAGCAGAGTGAGCATCATTGACATGTGGTGGGACCAGCACAGGCACAGATCACTAATACACAGCAGGCCTAATAGAGTTGGGTGTCATCACTAACCTCAAAATAATTTCTCATAAGACAATATAGGAATAATTTTCAATAATTTGGAAACGATGGGGCTCTGATTTCTCTCTATATTTCCTGACATAAAATCTAAAACTTTAGAACTACGTGTGTCAAGCAGCCATCTCACACACTGAAACAAACTCCCTCATCAGAAATCTGACAGACAAGGTTGAAGGAATGAGGCACAAAGCACCAGTCACTACCAAGACTGAAAAGAGTTGGAGAAACAACCAGGTCAAGTAGGAAGCAGTGATTTGAAAATCCCAAGCTTGGGGTTTTAAAAGTATGAAAGGGGGAATAGGAAGGAGTTTCCAAAAGTTTCAAGAAGGATAGCATAGGAGTCTACAGTGAGTTTTAATTTTACAGTGAGGGTGCAGGGAGGGAGAAAGTGTAGGCTGGTAATGAACATTTACAAAGATCTTGGATAGCTCAGTTACTTGGTTTATGACAGCCACAACAACTGTGAGCTCCTGCTGCACTCTGTGATCCTGAGATCGTGTTAGAATGGGCCTGATGAACCCTCTGTGGGAATAGCTCAGGCGTCAGCTCATTGCTGGCCACTGCTTCCCCCAGAAGGTCACGTGAAAAACAAATCAGACCTGTGCATGTTCAAATCCCAACCTCCAGCGCCCTCTCGTAGCCTGGTAAAGCAATCCTGTTGAAATAAAAAGCAGCCAGGGGCTTTGCTCCCATCACTCGCTGGTGCCCCTCGTTGGAAAGCCCAGGGACTTCAGGTTCTGGCACCACTGTGATGCACCCCTTGGTTGAGTACTCACCAATTATGTTCACACATAAAGAATGATCAGATGGGTAGGTATCAGTGCCTGTGGAATTATGCCTCAGAAAGACAGCGTGCCTTTTGGGAGAGAAAAGTTTGAGATGATACTTAATCAGTGCATTTACACTCAACTGGTTCATACCAAACACACAACAACCCTGGTTCACTTTCAGCAGATGCTTGTTGCAGACATTCAATAGATTTAGGGCAGTACTTTCCTCCATTTGGAAAAAAACCCATTGAGAAACAGCCACAATATCACAGGAATACAGGTGTTTGTAAGCCTCCGAATGCAAGCTAAGAAATGTACAGACGGAGCAACCTGTAACAATCAGCTGTTAACACTCACTGCTCAAGCAGCTAATGAACTGGTATAAATGATGGACAGTATGTTGATGCAGCTGTGGAGTGAGCAGTATTGCTGCAGCAAGGCCCTATTTCTCAGTGAGGCTGTGAGTGGTGTGTTCACCTCCCCTCAAATCCCATTCAGCATGACCACCCACATTTACACCACCATTTCAAATTGTAGTATGGGGTCACGCTCCCTTCCAATTCAAAACTGGCTCACAATTCAAGGTGGGGAAGCTATTAAAGAAAATCTGTATTGACTGTAAATTAAAGATTTTGCAGGATTTCGCCTATGCATGCCAGAGGAGCTGCACCTCAACAGAGCTGGGACCAATGTCCTCACAGGGCAGTTTGCTAGTGCTGTTGGGGAGGCTTTAAACTAACTTGGAGGGGGATGGGAACTAGGAAGGATAGCACTACAGTACGAAATAGTAAGGTATGAGTTGGGGTCAGACTAAGAGGGAATGTAATAAGGTCTAAATTAGGTTTACAGTGCATGTTTGTAAATGCAGAGAGTGGTAAATAAGGTCGGTGAGCTGCATGGGAATATGATGTCATGGCAATAATGGAGACCTGGCTCAAAAAGGGTCAAGGCTTAGTACTAAATATACCGAGATACAAGTTGTTAAGGAAAGATGAGGAAAGATGGGGAAAGAAAGAGGGGTGGCAGTATGATTAAGGAGAATATTACGGTGCTGGAGAAAGAGAGACAGAGAGGAGCTCCTGCAGGACTCAAGGAGAGAATCTATTTGGTTAGAGCTAAGAAAAAATAGAGGTAACATTACACTACTGGATGTATTCTATAGGCCACCAACTCGTGGGAAAGATATAGAGAAACAAATTTGAAGAGAAATTGCAGAGGTGCAAAGACAATAGAGTAGTGATAACGAGAGAATTAATTATCTGAATATAGACTGGAATAGTAATAGTGTAGAGGGCAGAGAGGGGGAAGAGTTTCTGATGTGTATTCAGGAGAATTTGCTTGATCAGTTTCTGGCCCAATGAAGAAGGAGGCATTGTTGGATCTGGTTCTGGGGAATGAGGTGGGTCAAGAGGATCAAGTGTCAGTGGGGGAACATTCAGGGAACGGTGATCATAGAATCGTAAGGCTTAGGTAAGCTATGGAAAAGGACAAGGAGCAATCCACGGTAAAAATACTTAATTGGAGGAGGGCCAATTTCAGTCGGATGAAAACGGATCTGTCCCAGGTAACACCCAGGTAAACTGGAATCAAAGATTGGCAGGCAAAACTGTTAAGGAACAAAGGGCTACCTTTAAAGAGGGCATAGCTGGGGTACAGTCAAGGTACATTCCCACAAGCAGGAAAGGCAGGGCAACCAAAGACATGGATGATGAAGGAGATAGAGAGTAAGATGAGGCAGAAAAAGGGTGCATATGACAGATGTCAGGTTGATAATACAAGTGAGAACCAGGCTGAATATAGTAAGTTCAGAGGGGAAGTGAAAAAAGAAATGAGAGACAAAGCAAGAGTATGAGAAAAGACTGGCAGCTAACATAAAAGGGAATTCAAAAGTCTTCTATAGGCATATAAATAGTAAAAGGGTAGTAAGAGGAGGGGTGGGGCCGATTAGGGACCAAAAAGGGGAGAAAGAGGGCATTGCATCTGGAACAAAATCAACAGTCACTTGGACAAGTGTGAATTATTAAAGGAAGCCAGCATGGATTTGTTAAAGGCAAATTGTGTGTAACTAATTTGATTCAATTTTTGATGAGGTAACAGAGAGGGTTGATGAGGGTATGTGGTTGATGTGGTGGATACGGACTTCCAAAAGGCATTTGATAAAGTGCCACATAATAGGCTTGCCAACAAAGTTGAAGCCCATGAAATAAAAGGGACAGTGGTATCATGGATACAAAGTTGGCTGAGTGACAGGAAGCAGAGAGCAATGGTGAATGGTTGCTTTTTGGACTGAAGAAAGGTATACAGTGGAGTTCCCCAGCGGTCAGTACTAGGACCACTGCTTTTCCTGATTATATATTAATGACCTAAAATTGGATGTAGAGGGTACAGTTCCAAAATTTGCAGATGACACAAAAATTAGAAGTAATGTGAGCTATGAGGAGGATAGTGATAGACTTCATGAGAACATAACAGAATGGGTGACACGCAGAAGATGAAATTTAATGCAGAGAAGTGTCATGCAGGCCACAACCTGCCCAGAGTGAGGTATATTAATTTTGCCGCATGAACATTGATTTTAAACTTGCTGGGAAGAAGATAAGAAGATACTAACAGATAGTGCTTGTAGAGACAAAAGGACCATTCCCTGACACACTCAACCCACAATGGATTTTGATCACCAGACATTGAAGGTGTAAGGAAGAGCATTCCAGAGACTGCTAAGATGATACAATCCACAAAAGCCAGGACTGGTTAAATGAGCTGGTCACATGACTAACTAGCTGGTCCAGGGTTTTTTGAACTAGCCAGAGATTTTGAACTCAGAGAAAGACTGTTGGCTCCTGAAGTGAGAAGACCTCTCCTGCCTGCTCCCATCTCTTTCTCACAAGCCTCTGGACCCACTGAGGACACATGAACTGCAAGAGAGAAAAGTCTCCTACATTGAACAAGGTTTAAGAAGAATACTGGGCCCCAAAGAAAAGCAAGACATACCTACAATCAAGGACTTTACAGCGAGCTCAAAGACCAGTAACCAAAAACCATCTTCAGATATTGCCTCAAACTTTTCCACTTTATTTCTTCTGCTCTTTTCTGTCTCTATCTGCATGTGTGTATTGCATATGTATGCTAGTGTGGGCGCGTCGCCTATCTGTAGGCATTAGCTGAATTAGAGCTTAAGTTTAATAAAGTTCAACCTTTTTTCTTTAAACCTAAGAAAACCTGTTTGGCTAGTTCCTTTGCCTTATAATTGGAAGTTAGTGAACAAGGATTCACTAAGGGGGAGCTAAAAAAATATGGTGTGTTCAAAATTAAACTCTGTTAGGGTAAGACCAGGTGAAGGTTGAGAGGGAACCCTAGATCCTTTTCTCACCTGGTCGAAACAGAAGTGTGAAGTGATACACTTTGCTAGGAAGAATGAGGAGAGGCAATATAAAATAAAGGATACAATTCTAAAGGGAGTGCAGGACAGAGAGACATGGGGGTATATGTGCACACTTTATTGAAGATGGCAGGGCAGGTTGAGAAAGTGGTAATAAAGGCATATCGGATCCTGGGCTTTATAAATACAGGCATAAAATACAAAAGCAAGGAAGTTATGATGAACTTTTACAAATTACAAGTTCGACCTCAAATGGAGTATTGTGTTCAGTTCTGGGCACTGCACTTTAGGATGTCAAGGTGCAGACAGGGTGCAGATAAGATTTACGAGAATGGTTCCAGGGATGAGGGCTTCAGTTATGTAGATAGACTGGAGAAGCTGGGGTTGTTCTCCCTCGAGGAGAGAAGGTTGAGAAGAGATTTTATAGAGGTGTTCAAAATCGGGGTGGGTGGGGGGAGTGGTGGTCTGGATAGAGTAGATAGAGAGAACCAGAGGACGCCGATTTAAAGTGATTGGCAAAAGAACCAATGGCGACATGAGCGAAACCTTTTTTTACACAGTGTGTGGTTAGAATCTGGAATGCACTGCCTGAAAGTGTGGTGGAGGCAGATTCAATTGTGGCTTTTAAAAGGGAATTAGATAAGCAACTGAAGAGAAAGCATTTCTAGGGCTATGGGGAAAGAGCGGGGCAGTAGTACTAGCTGAGTTATTGTAGAGACCCGGCATGGCGACGTTGGGCTGAAAGGCCTCCTTCTGTGCTGCAATCATTCTGTGATTCTATGGGTTCAGCCTCAGACAGGTGGGTGGGGAATGCTCCCTCTTAAAGGGAACGTTTCACAGGCTCATGACAGCCAATTAAGTACTTTTGAAGTGGAGTCACTGTTGCATTGTGTGGAAACGTTATAGCCAATTTGTACACAGTAAGATCCAACAAACAGCAATGGTGGAAAAATACATATTGGCCATGACACAGAGCTTCCTTGCTGCTCTTTAAAATACTGCCATGAGATTTTTTTACATCCACCTGTGTGGGCAAATGGTTTAACATCTCATGCAAAAGACAGCACCTCTGACTGTGCAGCACTCCCTCAGTACTGGACTGAAGCACATAATCCAGGCTGTAAACTTAAGTCTCGGGAGTGGGGCTTGAATCTACAAACTTCTAACTCAGAGCCATAAGTGCTGCACCTGAGCCAACACCTTAGGAGGAAACTGTTCACATTTAAGATCAGAGATGCCACTGTGGGACAGCCCGGAAATTAGACACTGGGTTTCACTCAACAGTTTGTCTGTTTGGTTTCTGATAATTAACTCACTACTCTGTAAATACAGAAACTGCAAATAGATTTAAGAGAAATTTCAATGTCCGAACTCTATCCAATAACTTACAGATTTTACAACTAAACCCTTACTGTGCAATGGATGAACTAACCAGTGATCGGCCTCCAAGGTCTGTCAGTATATTTAACCAGCAGCTACTATTCCTTCCCACTTTGGTGCTTTTACGTTTAAAACTTCTGAGCAGATTGGCTTGGTTATTTCAGGGAAATAAGATGGCCAATCTTTAGATTTGTGACATCTGAATGGCAGAAAAATGGGCCTTCACAGCTGACATTCAGCCAATCATCAACTCTCTGGTGGTCCCGCCCACCTCCAAAAGAGATGGTTGGAGTCAAAAGAATAAAATTGGTCAAATGTTCGAATAAATTCAGAAAAAAGCTACAGTAATACAAGGGGTTGGAATGACAAAGAAAATAGGCTGGGCGGGGAGGGGACAGATGGGGGCAAGGATCAATTTTTATTAAAATTACCTTAGAAAGAAGAAAGACTTGTATTTATATTATTATTGGGCTCAGACTGAGGCAGGGTCTTTTGATAATTATTAAAGATTTCATTCATATCATTGCTTTTTCTTACTGACAATGCAAAAACCTGTTTTCTTTAAGTGTTAAAATTGGGAGAAAACCAGTCGGAAAAAAAATTGAACCCACCAAAAGCAGTAAATTTGGAAAAAACTACTTAGAAAGAACTTTTATTATCAGCAATTGTTAAAACTCAGGAAAATAAGCAAGACTGAAAATGGCGCAGTTGAGCTAAATTACAACCCCCAATTACCCAGTTCATTGACACTACTTAGATGTTGTACATCAGGGTTGTCCATCCTTTTCGGGCGGAGGGCCGCATTGCGATTTTTGCTCGGCCCGGGGTGGGGAGGGGGGTGGGCAGCAATGCTGGTGAACAAATTTCGAACAGTAAAGGCATTAAAAATGTATCTTACTAATAAAAACAACACATGTGTATTTTTGTGAAGAAGCTTTTAATGAGTAGACTAATTTATTGACTTACTTTCTCGTCACTATATTGAAAACTGATTTAATGACATATCTGGCATTGTTTTTACTTGCATAAGTAGTCAATCTCTGCCCGATGTAGCTATGCAGAGTATTCTGGATAGATATCCATCTGTCAGGAGTGATCTTGATCTCTCTCTCTGTCTCTCCCTGTGTTCCCCCCTCACTGTGTTGTTCCCCCCCTCCTCTGTCCCCCCTCTCTGTCCCCCCAGCCCTCTCTCTGTTTCCGCACCCCCCACCCCACCACCCACCACTGCTGTCTCTCTCTGACAGTTGCAGGGAGCGGGAGCGCTCAGCACAGCATCTTTGTGGTTGGTCAGTTTGTTTAAAAACATTGAGCTGAGTTTCACAGCTGACAGCTGCCGAAGCAGGAACGCACATTTAAAAAAAAGTCGGAAAACCCAGAATCTGTCCAATACTGTAAAGCATGTTCCTGCTTCAACAGCTGTCAGCTGTGAAACTGACTTGCGATGTTTTTAAAGGCTGGACTGCAAGAAGACAATGGGAAATTTCCTATCTCCAGTTACGAAGCCCTGGAGGAACGGCCCGGGTACAGTTGGAAACCTATGGCCCGCGGGCCATATGTTGGACAACCAGGTTGTACATGAACTGCGTACTTATGGATTGTCAAATTCTCATTTAACCCGCAGCAAATATTATTGTAAAACAGATATCTAAAAGGACTGTTCAAAATAAAGTAAAAGGAACAACTATTAAAGATAAATTAAACTGCCTGTTGAGCATTGTACACATCATCCAAAATAAAATGGGGGAACTGAAACCAATCAGCTGTAGCAAGAAACTAGCTGCAGTAGAAAAAGCTGAAACATAGCTACATAAAAGGACTAATATTACAAGTTATAACATAATCAGAATGGATAAGGAAGGAAGGGGCGGGACAGCGGTACTAATTAGAGATAACAATGACAGCAGAAAAAAGGGATATAACTAACAAAAAGTTACAAACAGAATCCATTTGGATTGAAATAAAAGATAGAAAGGGATTGGTCAGGCTGATACAAGCTCACGACAGCCAATGAAGTACTTTTTGAAGTGTTGCATTGTATGGAAATGTTATAGCCAATTTGGGCACAGCAAGACCCAACAAACAGCAATGAAATAAACAACCAGATAATCTGTTTTGGTGATGCTGGTTGATACCTTCAATAGTGGAAAGGAGGAGCAGGAAGAAATATGTAAACAAACATGTGAAATGAATAAAGAACATAGAATCACAGGAGATTTTAACTATTCCCCAAATATACTGGCAAGAAGAGGTAGCAAAAGAGGTGCAGGGTCTGAAAATTTCACACTGCAGGACACCTTTGTTATCCAGTGTGTAAAATTTCTAACCACTGCTGGATCTAGTAATGGGAAAAGAACCAAAACAGATAAGGGAAGTAAGTGTCAGAGAACATCCAGGCAATAGTGATCACAATATAATAAGGTTTAAGATAAAGATTGAGAAAACATAAGTAAGACAATGATCAAAGTAATAAATTGGAAAAAAAGCTGATTTTCAAGAGGGTGAGAATAGAACTATGGAAAATAAACTGGGAAGAAATCTGACAATGAAGTAGAAGAGCATTTAAAATGGTGATCAATGGAGTTCAGGAGAATGATAGTCACTGTTATGATAACCTGGTTCAGGGTTTGTAGTAATTTTCTAGAGGTAACTTAATTTGGGAATTGATTTTTTTTGAATGCAAGACAAATGAAAACACCTGGTTTGAGAAGCTGGCAAACAAACCTAGGGTGGTCACAAATCAAAGTGGCCCATGTTTACTTAGTAAGGTCAAATTGGGAAATGTGGAGCCTCTAAACAATAGGAGACTCTCTGAACTTTTCAATGAAGATGGTGCGTCTGCAGCTACCTCAGTCAGGGGTTTAAATTATACATATGGTTTCCTAGAACAAACAGAAGATTTGGAGTTGGAAATAATTAACTTAAATTGCTATCCTGTACATCCCACATTGCTCTGGAGATAGATAATGCAGGGGGTGTCTGTCGGTTTTTTGATCTGTGTGCTTGCTGACACAGTGTCAGTTAGTTTTTAGACAAGCTGTTGGCTTCAGACAAGCAGTTGGCTTTTGGAAGTTAGTTGGACTCAGGAGCAGAGAGGCCATCAGGAACCTGGGATGTTTGTTCTGAGGCAGGCCCATGCTCAAGCTGGGAAATCCAGATTCATGAGGTTTTGAAGGTGAACTGGAGGATTTGCTTAGCCGAAGTTAGAGGGAGAATCCCCAGGAAATCTCAAACCTCGGAAGACAGCTGAGAAATTAAGGAAATCAAAGAGAATTCCCAACAGCTGTGGTACACTTTGAATTGGTCCCAGGAGAAGTGAACAAACCACCAAATCCTGTAACGTATAGGGAATTTTTGGGGTGGAAGTAACAGTCAAACAGGAGTGTCAGTTGAGATTTAGAGTTTAAAGCATAAGACTTCATGTTCTGTTAAGATTTTAAGTTTAAAATATAAATGTTTCTACATTGTAGTGTAAGTAATGTTTTGCTTTAACTTTAGTAAAGTTGTTTTTGTTTAAAACGTGAAATCTTGTGGCGTAATTCTTTCAGTATTAACTGGGAATTAGACTTTCTCTTTTTAAAAGTTAACAGTCCCTACTGGGATTGTAACATTACCAAAAAGCCAGCACTAACAGACCATGGATGATTAAAGAATTGAAACTAAAGAAAAAGGCATACACTAAGTACATAGATAACAAAGGAAAGGATGACAAAAGGGAATACAAAAAGGTTAGGAAAGAAATCAAGGAAAATTAGCATAGTGAAGAGAAACTACAAAATTATCAAGGAATGTAAAAAATAATTGGTATTCTACAGACATGAATAACAAAAGAAATTTTAGGATAGGGATGGAACCACAGGTAAACTCACAGGTAATGACAGTGAAATGGCAGAAATATTAAATAATTACTTTGCCTCGGTATTTACCAGACAGATTAACATGGTGAACATGGTATTAGAAGAAAAGATCAAAAGAGATATAAAGACATTTAAGATAGCAAAGGGGTTGGGGGGGGGGGGGGGGGCGCAGGGGAGAAAGAGAAGATAATTGCTAAACAAATCAACCTTAGAGGATAAAACCCCTGGTCTGGATGGATTGAATTGCGCATATTAAACATTAGAGAAGGAATAGCAGAGACATGATGAAATCATTGCAAAAGGAAATGGTGCCAGAGGGCTGGTGGAGAGTTAATGTGATTCCTATATATAAAAAGGGAGACAGAACAAGTGCAGGGAACTGTAGACTAATTACATTAATATCGGTGACAGGAAAGATAATGGAATTCTTACTCAAAGATGTAATAGAAAAAATCTAGACACTGAAAATATAATGAAGAGTAGTCAGCATGGATTCCAAAAGGGAAGGCTTGATCAACCTTATTAAATCGTTTGAGAAAGTAACAGAATGGGTTAATGAGTAATGCAGTAGATGTAATATATTTGCATTTCCAAAAAAGCCTTCGATAAAGTACCACATAGTAGACTAATGACTAATGTTAGAACATGTGGAGTAAGGGAGAAGTAGCCAAATGGACAGCAAGCTGGTTACAAAACAGAAAACAGAGTGGGGCTTAAAGTTAGTTATTCCGATTGGCAAATGGTGGGAAGAGATGTTTCATAAGAATCGGTGCTGGAACAGTTGTTCACAATTTACATAAACGATTTGGACTCTGGAATCAAGGTATAAATTAAAAATTTGTATCTGACACCAAATTAGGGTGTAGTTAAAAAGGACTGTAATAAAATATGGGAAGACAATAATAAACTTGCAGAACAAGCATGTAATTAGCAAATAAACTTTAATATAGTTAAAAGTAGTACATTTTGCTGGGAAGAATAAGGGGGCCATGTACCCCTTGGAAAATAAGTGCCTAAATGAGGTAGAGGAACAGAGCAATCTGCGGATACAGATACAAAAAACATTAATACAATACAAGTTAATTAAGGCATAAAAAAGGGAAACAAAGCAGTGGGGTTTATTTTTAGAGGGATAGAATTAAAAAGCAGGGAAATTATTAAACTTGTATAAAACCTTGGTTACACCACACTTTGAGCACTGTGAACATTTCTGGTTTCCATATTATAAGAACATAGATGCACTGGAGGCAGTGCAGAAATGATTTACTAGAATGATACCAGACGGAGAGGTCATACATATCAACAGATTGAACAGGCTGGGGCTCTTTTCTCTAGAAAAAAGACTGAGAGGTGACCTGATAGACGTCTTTAAGGTTATGAAAGAGTTTCATAGGGTAGACACGAACATGTTGTTTCCATTTGCAGACGAAACCAGAATTAGGCCCATAAATGTAAGAGTCACTAATAAATCTAATAGAGAATTCAGGAGAAACTTTTTTACCCAGAGAGTGGCTAAAATGTGCAACCTGAAACCATAAGGAGTAGTTGAGGTGAATAGCATGGATGCATTTAAGGGAAGCTAGATAAGGAGAGCAAGGAATATGTAAAAGGATTAGATGAAGAAGTTTGGGAAGAGGCTTGAGTGGAGCATAAACACTAGCATGGAGCATTTGAACCAAATGGCCTGTTTCTGTGCTGTAAATACTTTGCAATACTTTGTAATGTGTACAATAAAATTAAAGAATGCACTAAGGAATATTTCTTGCTATGGCTCCAGTTACCTATCTGCCACTATGATGGTGGGATAATATAAATTCTTGGAGATTATGCAAAGGGCATTTATATTTTTACTTTTTGTAAACAATGAGTTGGTGTGTCAGCTGAAGTAAGACTTGGATTCTCATGACCCTGGATGCCAAACAGCAGAGAGAATAGGATAAAGCAAAAATAATGCTGACGTCAAATGCCAAAAGCTCAATACTGCAGAAAGCCTAGAGTATAGAAAGTACAGGATTAAAATTAAAAAGAAAATTAGGAAAGCAAAGAGAGGGGATGGAAAATATTGGCAAGTAAATTCAAGGAAAACTCAAAGATGTTTTATAAGGACATAACAAGCAAGAGGATAACGAAAGGAAAGAGTAGGGCCAATTAGAGTCCAAAAAGGTAATTTGTGTGTGGATGCAGAAGATGTGGGCATGTTTCTTAATGAATACTTTGCGTCTGTTTTCACAAAACAGGGGGATGACGCAGACATTGTGGTTAATGAGGAGGAGTGTGAAATATTGGATAAGATAAACAGAGTGAGGGAGGAAATATTAAGCAGAAAAATCACCAGGCCCGGATGAAATATATCCCAGGCTGTTGAGGGAAGAAATAGGGGTAACTCTGACCATCATTTTCCAATCCTCTCTGGCTACAGATGTGATGCTGGAGGACTGCTAACTTTGTGCCATTGTTCAACAAGGGAATAAGGGATAGCCCAAGCAATTACAAGTCAGCCAGCCTAACCTCAGTTGTGGGCAACTTATTGGAAAAAAATTCTGAGACACAGTATAAATCACCATTTAGAAAGGCACAGATTAATCAAGGAGAGTCAGCATGGATTTATTAAGAGAAGGTTGTGTCTGGCAAACTTGATTGAATTTATTGAGGAGGTAACAAGGAGGGTTGATGAGAGTAGTGGATTTGATCTAGTTTACATGGATTTTAGGAAAGCTTTTGACCAAGGTTCCACATGGCAGACCAGTTAGAAGATTAAAGGCTCAAAGGAAAGTGACAATTTGGATCCAAAATTGGCTCAATGGCAGGAAGCAAAGGGGTATGACTGACAGGTGTTTTTGTAACTGAAAGGTTGCTTCCAGTGGGGTTCCATAGTGCTCAGCACTGGGTCCCTTGCTGCTTGTGGTATATAATCAATGATTTACACTAAAATGTGGGGGCATGATTAAGAAGTTTGCAGATGATACAAAAATTGGCCCTGTGGTTCATAGTTAGGAAGAAAGCTGTAAACTACAAGAAATCAATGGACTGGTCAGGTGAGCAGAAAAGTGGCAAATGGAATTCAATCCAGAGAAGTGTAAGGTAATGCAGTTGGAGAGGACAAATGACAGTAGGATTCTGAGAAGTGTAGAGGAATGGAGGGATCTTGGAGTGCACATTCACAGATCCCTGAAGGTTGCAGGACAGGTAGATAAGGTGATTGAGAAGGCATAAGGGATACTTTCCTTTACTGGCCAAGGTCTAGTGTGTAAAAGCAGGGAGATTATGCTAGAACTGTACAAAACACAGAGTAGATCACAGCTAGACTATGTGTACAGTTCTGGTCATAGAATTACAGGAAGGATGTGATCATACTAGAGAGGTTAAAAGAAAAGTTTGTTGTGGATGTTGCCAGGAATGGAGAATTTTAGCTATGAGAAAAGATTGCATGGGTTGGGGTTGTTTTCTTTGGAATAGAGGAGGCTGAGATTTAATTGAGGTTTATAAAATTATGAGGGGCCTTAGCAGAGATTAATAACCAGGGGTCATCAACTTAAAGTAATTGGCAAGAGTAGAGGGGACATGAGGAGAAATATTATCTTCCAGAAGATGGGGGGGGGGGTGGTCTGGGACTCACTGCTTGAAAGGGTGGTAGAGGCAGAAACCCTCATCGCATTTAAAAAACACTTGGGATATGCACTTGAGAGGTGTTACAAGCTACAGGCCTATGGAACAAGAGTTGGAAGGTGGGTAGCTCTTTTTCATCTGGCACAGACATGATGGGCTGAATGGCCTCCTTCTGTGCTGTAAATCTTCCTTTGTTTCTGTTTTCAGGAAAACTATCAGTATGATCACTGTGTGCAATGCTATCCTTGTCCAATGCCTAACTAGGAATGAAAGACTTGTTGCCGTATAAAGAATATAGCTCTCACAGAGGTACCTAACGATGATGCTGGTCTCCTTAAAACAAAAATTGCACAGCCCCCATTTCCTTCACTGATTAACATTGCTCAAGAGAAAAGAAAGAACTTGAGTTTATGTAATGCCTTTCACAACCTCAGCACGTTCCAAACGCTTCACAGCCAACAAATTACCTTGAAGCGTTGTCACTGCTGTAACATAGGAAATGCGGCAGCCAATGTGCACATAGCAAGGTCTGATAAACAGTAATGAGATAAATGATCAGATAATATTTTAGCAATGTTGGTTGAGGGATAAATGTTGGTCAGGACACCTTGGAGAACTTTTCAAAACAGTGCCATGCAATCTTTTACATCCACCTGAAAGGGCAGTTTAATGGCTTAATACCTCCGATAGTATAGTACCCCTCAGTACTGCACTAGAGTGTCAGCCTTGATTTTATTCTGAAGACCCTGCAGTGGGACTTAAACCCACTTCTGATTTCAGGATGAGAGTGCTACCAACTAAGACAAGGCTGGCATATAGCAAGTATGGCATGTGCTGATGTCAAGATGGGATGTGCAAGTATCTGCAGACCCGATTTTTAGATATAAAAAGGACAGGAAAAATCCAACTGGTCCATCAAGCTTGGCCCATCCCAGCACTATCACAACACCCCCTTGTTTTTTGATAAGAAACAATGGATAAATCCAAGGCTTTCTTTCTCAAATTCTGGAAGATACTGATTTTGTTTTTTTTACTAATTCACCAATCAAAAGAAAAGCTGAGAATTTTTCAACAACATGCACTTTTACAGCCAAAGGAGAAATTAGCAGCTTGGTCAAAGAGGTGAGTTTGTAGGAGGGTCTTAAGAGAAGAGGCAGGCAGAGGGGGTTAGAACAGGAATTCCATAGAGTGTGTCCTATGTGGCTGAAAGACTGCCCACCAATGGTGGATGAAGAAATTGGCAGCGACAAAAGAGAAAAGCAGAGTCTGTAGCGGGGATGTTGCAGAGATTATAGAAATAGGGTGGGACAAGGCAAAAGAAGTAATAGCGACATGAGGAAAAACTTTTTTGTGCTGTGAGTGGTTAGGATCTGGAATGCACTGCCTGAGATCATGGTAGAGGCAGATTCAATCAAAGCCTCAAAAGAGAACTGGATCACTATCTGAAGAGAAAAAAGTTGCAGGGCTGTGGGGAAAAGGCAGGGAGTGGGACCAGGTGATTTTCTCTTGCAGAAAGTTGTTGCGGACACGAGAGGTTTAATGGCCTCCTTCTGTGCTGTAACCATTCTATGATTCTAAGGCAAAGGAGAGATTTAAACACAAGGATGAAAATGTTAAATTCCAGTAATTTGGGCAGGGTGGGGGCTGATAGCCGATGTAGGTCAGTGAGGACAGAGGATGAATGAATGGGACAAGATTATAGACTACACTGTTTGATGAAGCAGATGGGTTGAAGTTTAGAGCAGGACGGGCGACCGGCCAGGTGAGCATTGAAATAGTTGATAAATGTATGGGCAGAGGTAGGGATGGGACAGCAATGTTATGGAGATGAAAGTAGGCAGTGTTTATAATCAAAGGGATATGGTGTTGGAAATGTGGCTCAGGATCAAACAGAACACCAAACATGCTTCTAAAATGGCCAATTTTACCTGTGCAGACCTGCAACATTTGCAGCAGGCTATGAGGAAGCCTCCACAACCATGAACTTGATTTAAGAGGCCTGCCCAGACTGTTGCTTCCTTATACACCTGCCCTAAACTGTTACCTCTCATTTCCTCCATCACAGGCCTACCCAGACTGCTCCAGTTAAACTCTACTCCCTCCCCACTCCTGCCTCAAGTACCAGCCACAGGTGATGTGTCGAGCATTAAGATGATGGGGCTCTTCAGACTCAACTGCCCTACTTTCTGTTTGGCCCATCAGCAACAACGTGCATTTATACTGCACCTTTAAACATGACTCATTTAGAAGGTACCTGGACTTGCACCTGAACTGCTGTAACCTGCAGGCTACAGACCAGGTGCTGGAAGGTGGGATTAGGATGGGCAGCTAGTTTTTTCACCGACACGATGGGGTGAATGGCCTCTTTCTGTGCCGTAACTTTTCTATGGTTCTATGAAAAACTTCACAAGGCATATCACAAGTGAAAAGACAGGAAAAGAAAGAGGGGTCTGAGGGGTGACTGATGTCTAGCCAAAATAATGGGTTTTGAGAAAGCTTTTAAAAAGGACAAAGGTGGCATAGGTCCAAAACCATTTCCAAATGTTATGCTGCAGATTTATGTGCAAGTACTTTAGTGTTGTAAAAGTGTCACTTCACAAATGGATTTATTGTTACTAATTCTTAAATTGTTGTTAAGCTTTTAGAGAATTACTGTTGAGAGTTACATGTAATTTAATCTCATTAATTAAGTTTGAAACCAGTTTGCATTGGAGATGTCTTTTTTTTAAATTCACCATAAAATTTCCTATATCCTTCTGAGCAAAAGATTTAAATGTATCAAAGCATAGAGATTCTGCTTGCTACCATGACTCAAATCACAGGAATGGGGTTATTACCATTAAGGCTAGATGGCCACCTCAGTAGTGGCACTAAAGAGGTGCCCACCCAGTGCAAGTGACTGAATCTCTGAGGGCACCTTGCCAGTTTCATAGCAATGCTCAGACCAAACAGGAGAAGCTGGCCAAATGTTCATAATCAGTCACTCTCTCAACAAATGTCAGAAACAAATGGCAATCCATCCCTCTTGGATCGACTGATATTTAATTTCATCCTGGTGGGGCCTGCTTGTGACACAGAATGGCATCTATCCATCTTTCTGCACTGCTGGGCAATGACAGTGGCATATGTGGTGGTTTCCTGGAGAGTTCAGGAACACCTCCAGACACTGAATTTAGGCATAAGTGCCAGCTGCCCCCACTATCAGCATTTGCGATGGATGCATTGATAGAGAGGAAACCCAGTGGAGTCTTTGTGTTGCAAAATTTCTAGCTATAAATTAATTGTCTATGGCTGCATTCCCATTTGGCCATTTTTCTTGAAGATTGCCATCTCTAATAATCAGTGATCCAGCTGTACCAGTAAGATCTACTTGATGAATGATCCAGCTCAATAGTAGGTTGATTCACTGCTCATAGCTGCTTGAATCACAGAATCACAGAATAATACAGTGCAGAAGAGGACCTTCGGCCCATCGAGTCTGCACCGATGCATTAAAGACACCTGACCTGTCTACCTAATCCCATTTGCCAGCACTTGGCCCATAGCCTCGATATGGGGAATGTGTCCTAAAATTCATGCTGACATTTTTCACTCTTACAAACAACTCAAGGATATAATAGAATGGAATGCATTTGTTATGACTAGGTGAGAAAGGGGTTTAGGGTTCCCTCTCAGCCATAACAGGGTTAAATTTTAAACACACTATTTTTTTGTTAGCTCCCCCTTAGTGAATCCTTGTTCACTAACGTCCAATTATAAGGCAAAGAAACTAGCCAAACAGGTTTTCTTAGGTTTAAAGAAAAAAAGTTGAACTTTATTAAACTTAAACTCGAATTCGGTTAAGACCTACGGATACACGATGTGCCCACGCTAGCATGCATATGTGATAGACACATGCAGATAAAGACAGAAAAGAGAAGAAATAAAGTGGAAAAGTTTGAGGCAATATCTGAAGATGGTTTTGGTTACTGTTCTTCAAGCTCGCTGTAAAGTCCTTGATTGTAGGTAGGTCTTGCTTTTCGTTGGGGCCCAGTATTCTTCTTAAACCTTGTTGGATGTAGGAGACTTTTCTCTCTTGAAGTTCATGTGTCCTCAGAGGGTCCAGAAGCTTGTGAGAAAGAGATGAGAGGAGACAGGAGAGGTCTTCTCACTCCAGGAGCAAACAGTCCTTCTGATTTTAAAAACTCTTTGTACAATTCAGAAAAACCCAGGTTGCCAAGCAGGTTAGTCATGTGACTAACTGGTCTGACCACATCTGTTTGTGGATTCTCTTGTCTTAGCCGACCCTGGAATGTCGCTTCTTACACATAATACCAGGTGTTCAACGTCTATTGTGGGTTAAATTGGAGCAGGGAATAGCCCCTTTGTCCCTCCAAGCACTGTCTGTTGGATGGAAAAACATTTTTGCATACTAAGCATGCGCAGTGGCGCAGTGGTTAGCACCGCAGCCTCACAGCTCCAGGGACCTGGGTTCGATTCCAGGTACTGCCTGTGTGGAGTTTACAAGTTCTCCCTGTGTCTGCGTGGGTTTTCTCCGGGTGCTCCGGTTTCCTCCCACAAGCCAAAAGACTTGCAGGTTGATAGGTAAATTGGCCATTATAAATTGTCACTAGTATAGGTAGGTGGTAGGGAAATATAGGGACAGGTGGGGATGTTTGGTAGGAATATGGGATTAGTGTAGGATTAGTATAAATGGGTGGTTGATGTTCGGCACAGACTCGGTGGGCCGAAGGGCCTGTTTCAGTGCTGTATCTCTAATTTAAAAAAGTGTCTGGTGATTTTTTTAATAAGTCCTTTCTTCACTCCAGCAACAGTTTAAAATCAATGAACCATTCTAACAAAAGGTCACTGACCTGAAACGTTAACTCTGCTTCTCTCTCCACAGATGCTGCCAGGCCTGCTGAGTATTTCCAGCATTTTTTGTTTCTATTTCAGATTTCCAGCCTCTGCAGTATTTTGCTTGTATTTTAGTTTAAAATCAATGTTCATATGGCAACATTAATATGCCTCATTCTTGGTAGGTGGGGGTCTAGCATGACACATTGGTTACACAGATTGCAAGATTAAACTCTGTGCACACATGCTATTATTAAGATACACGGTAGATCTTTGGTTCCCCTTTCAAAATGTCTCCACTCTTCTCAGTGAACTCTTCCATGGTCCATTTCCGCAAAGGTAGTGGCTCCCTCAGATGTCTCCCCACAGTGGGCTTTCACACTAAGAACCAGAACAGACCTTGGGGGACACTATTACAACCAAGCATAATGTTGTCATAGAGTCGTACAGCAGAGAAACAGGCCCTTTGGCCCACCGCGTCCATGCCGACCATAATGCCTATCTATACTAATCCCATCTGCCTGCATTAATTCCATATCCCTCTATGCCTTGCTCATTCAAGTACCTGTCCACATGCCACTTAAATGTCGCTACTGTTCCTGCCTCCACCACCTCCTCTGGCAGCTCATTCCAGATACCCACTATTCTTTGTGTGAAAAATTTACCCCTTTGATCCCCTTTAAACCTCCTCCCTCTCACCTTAAATCTATGCCCTCTAGTTTTAGTCACCCCTACCATGGGAAACAGACTCTGGCTATCTACCCTATCTATGCCTCTCATAATTTTCTATACCTCTATCGTGTCCCCTCTCAGCCTCCTTTGCTCCAGGGAAAACAGACCAATCCTATCCAATCTCTCTTTATAATTCAAGCCCTCCAAACCAGGCAACATCCTTGTGAATTTTTTCTGCACCCTCTCTAGCTTAATCACACCTTTCCTGTAGTGCGGCGACCAGAACTGCACACAGTACTCCAAATGCAGTTCGCTCCCTCCTATTCCCTGCGCCAAATGTCTTCTTCTGATGTTGACAAATGCTCAGATCACCCTGCAAGTTGATGTCTCAGCTGGTAGGGTGATCTGGGCTGGACTAGCAGCAGGAAATTTGCCATTGCTCTAGTACAGGTAGGCTGCATGCTTTTGACTGGTTAAATTCTAGTGGTACCTATGTGCACAGTTGGGGATTGGGAGTTGGGTGCAAGTCTCATCTCTGCCTCTTTGTGTTTATGCACCAAATATTTAGGCATGCGAGATGTGTTCTTACAAGGGAAGAGTGCATACTCCACACATCAAGAAAATGAATGCTACTTGTGTAGATTTGTGTGGAGATTTCAAATGTGGTGATAGGCTTGCATGTGTCGAAAATTGTGATAACTTCCACAACTAGACTTTTTCAAAAAATGAAAGGACACTCCTTTGCTCCATTAACTGTGGAATTTTCCTGTCAGTCAGGACAAAGGTAAATCTAAACTAAAGACAGACTTGTGATGAGGAACTTCAGTGATGAAGATAGATTGGGGAAGTTAGGACTGTTTTCCTTGGAGAAGAGAAGGCTAAGAGGACATTTGATAAGAAGCATTCAAAATCATGAGGGGTCTGGACAGAGTAGATACAGAGAAACTAATCCCACTCGTGAGAGGATCGAGAATGAGAGGGCACAGATTTAAAGTATTTGGTAAGTGAAGCAAAAGTGACATGAGGAAAAACTTTTTCATGCAGCACGTGGTTAAGGTCTGGAATGCGCTGGCAGAGAGTGTGGTGGAGGTAGATTCAATTGAAGATTTCAGAAGGGAATTAGACTGTTATATGAAAAAGAGGAGTATGCAGGGTTATGGGGTGAAGGCAGGGGAGTGGCACTAAGTACACTGCTCATATGGAGAGCCAGTGCAGGCACGATAGGCTGAATGGCCTGCTTCAGCACTGCAGCACTGCTATGATTCTATATAAAGTTTTTCATGACTTTAGAACGCCCCAAAGAGCTTTACATCCTACAATTAATCACTGAACTGTAGTCACAACTGTAAAGTAGAAAATGTGGCAGCCAATTTGCACATGGCAAGGACTCACAAAAAGCAATATGATTAAGACAAAATTAATCTTTTTTAGTGATGCTGGTTGAGGGATAAATATTAGCCAGAACTCCAGGAAGAACTTCCCTTCTCTTCTTCAAAAATAACATTATTAGATCTTTTACATCCACCTGTGAGGACAGACAGAGCTTTGGTTTAATGCATGATCTGAAAGACAGCACTTGACACCGCAGCAGTCCTCAGTGCTGCATTAGATGTCAGTTTACATTTTGTGCTTAAATCTTGAGTGGGACTCGAACCCACAAACTTTAGGCTCAGAGGCAAGTGTGCTACCACTGGGCCATGGCTGACACTTACACTGAAGACTGTATTGGGGAGCAGGCTGTTCAAGATATGGAGAAATAAATACTGCGCAAAGGACTGAGCGTGGCCTTGTCACTAGGAATCGTGATAAGATCCTTTGGAAGGATGGGATACTAACCACTTCTCTATCTCCAAGGGTGACCACAACCATTAGAAACATGGATTCAAAGCAAGAGAGACTGAATAATAAATAACAAGACACAATAGGTTTGTCAGCAAAGTTGAAGCCCATTGAATAAAAGGGACAGTGGCAGCATGGATACAAAGTTGGCTGAGTGAAAGGAAACACAGTCGTGGTGAATGGTGGCTTTTCAGACTGGAGGAAGTTATATAGAATAGATTCATAGAAAATTTAAGGCACAGAAAGAGGCCACTTGGCCCATTGCATCCCCCGGGCTCAGTACTAGGACCATTGCTTTTCTTGATCTATATTAATGACCTAAACTTGAGTGTATAGGGCACAATTCCAAAATTTGCAGATGACACAAAACTTAGAAGTATTACAAACTGTGAGGAGGATAGTGAAAGACTTCAAGAGGGTTTACACTGGTAGAATGGGTGGGCATGTGGAAGATGAATTTAATGCAGTGAACTGATATAGGTTAATAGAAAGAAAAAGCGGAGAGACAGTATAAGCTAAAGGTTACTATTCTAAAGGGTGCAGGAACAGATAGATCTAAGGGTATGCATGCACAAATTGCTGAAGGCAGCCAGGCAGGTTGAGAAAGAGGTCAATAAGGAATAGGAGATCATGAACTTTACAAAACACTGGCTGGGCTTCAACTGGAGTATTGGAGAAGTTAGGACTGTTTCCCCTCGAGAAGGTTGAGACAAGATTTGATCGAGGTATTCAAAATCATGAGGAATCTGGTCAGAGTAGTGTTACGAGCAGGTGAGCAAGGTGTCTGGGGTGGTGGGGGGTTGGGGGTGCGTCTCTTGCTGTCTTCACCTGGTCTTATTGTAACAGGGATTAATTTTAAACACACCGTGTTTTGAGTTCCCCTTTTTGTGAATCAGTGTTCACAGTTTCCAATTATCAGGAAAATAACAGAGCACAGGCTTTCTTTGGTTTAAAGCAGAAAGATGAATTTTATTCAACCTTAAACTTAACTCTAATACGGTTCACGCCTGCGGATATATACGATGTGCTCACAGTAGCATGCACACACGATATAAACATGCAAGATAGGGACAGAAAGGAGTAGAAGAGATAAGTAGAACAGTTTGAGGCAATATCTTGTTACTGTCTCTCGAGCTCCCTGTAGTCCTTAACTGAAGTGATATTCTAGCGTTTCATTGGGGCCCAGTAATCTTAAAACTTTGACCACGTGGCAAACCTTTCTCTCTTTGTGTTTCACGTATCTTCAATGGTTTCAGTTCCCTGAGATTGCCTGCTGCCTGTCTGACAGCCATTCTTAGGTCCAGTAAAGCACACGGTGTTCTGCCAGGCAATTCCTTTGTTTTGGGAGTTCAAATTCAAAAAACTCCCAGGGTGCTCAGTAGGTTAGTCATGTGACTAGTTCCTTATATGGAACAGGCTCTTCACATCCCTTGTTGTCGGGTTAAATTTCTCTGCCCCAGCCAGCTAGTCATGTGACTAAAACTAGTCCGACCATTTCTGTGTATTGGAGGACCACTGCTGGATCCCCCATTGTTTCAACATTGTCTGTTACCATGGAAATGTCTTTCCCGTCAGAGACTGCAATTTTAAAAAAAGTTTTAAACTGTTTCCATTGGTGGAAGGATTTAGAACCAGAGGGCACAGATTTAAGGTAATTGGCAAAAGAAGCGATGGCAGCATGAGGAAAACTTTTTCACACAGCAAGTGGTTAGGATATGGAAGGTATTGCCCGAGTGTGGTGCAGGCAGGTTCAATCGAGGCATTCAAAAGGGAATTGGATTATCTGAAAGGGAAGAATGTACAGGGCTACAGGGAGGAGGTGGGGGAGTGGCACTAGGTAAATTGCTCCTTCAGAGTGCCAGCACAGACACAATCGGCCGAAAGTCCTCCCCCTATGCTGTAACCATTCTATGATTCCATGAATTCAGCACTTCAAAGCCACAGACTGAGGTTTATTTTTTGATATCGGTTATGGGAAGGGAAAGTGGAGGTGAAAAAGAAAGTTGCAAGAAAGACGGCAAAGTGAAAGCATTGGAAAAAGGTAAGAGGAAACGAGGCCCTTGCAATTATATAGCATCTTTTACAAATTTAGGACATCCGAAAGCTCTTTACAGGCAATGCAAACACTATTGTTGTGTAGCCAAACACAGAAGCCAACCTACACAAAGTAAGGTCCCGGAAACAGCAAAACAATCACTAACCAGATAGTCTTCAGCATTGCCTTTTCCACTTCCGTGCTGGGCTCCATCATCATGTTCACAAAGCTCCCGTTAATTGTCCACCACCATTCATGACTGGATGCGGCAGGACTGCACAGATTTGATCTGATCTGCTGATTGCGGGATTGCTTAGTTCTGTCTATGGCACGCTGCTTCCGATGTTTAGTATGCATTAGTCCTGCGGCACCTCATTTTTAGGTATGCCTGATGCTGCGCTTGGCGTGCTGTCCTACACTCCTCATTGAAGCAGGGTTGGTCCCCTGGCTTGACCGTAATAGTAGAGCGAGGATATGCTGGACCATGAGGTTACAGATTGTGGTGGTGTAGAATTCTGCTGCTGATGGCGCACAGCACCTCATGGATGCCCACGTTTGAGCTGCTAGATCAGTTTTGAATCTATCCCATTTAGCATGGTGGATTGCCACACAACACGATAGAGCATAGAAACATAGAAGCAGGAGTAGGCCATTCAGCCCATCGAGCCTGTTCCGCCATTCAATTAGATCATGGCTGACCTACCTCAATGCCACTTTCCTGCACTCTCCCCATATGCCTTGATCTCATTAGTATTCAGAAATCTATCGATTCTGTCTTGAACATGCTCAATGATTGAGCTTCCACAGCTCTCTGGGGTAGAGAAGTCCTAAGATTGACCACCCTCAGTGAAGAAATTTCTCCTCATTTCAGTCTTAAATAGCCTACCCCTTATTCTGAGACTGTGTCCCCTGGTTCTAGACTCACCAGCCAGGGGAAACTTCCACCCTGTCAGGCCCTGTAAGAATTTAAGTTTCAATGCAATCAACTCTTATTCTTCGAAATTCTAGAGAATACAGGGCCAGTTTCCTCAATCTCACAAGACAAACCCACCATACCAGGGATTAGTCTGGTGAACCTCCGTTGCTCTCTCTATGGCAAGTATATCCTTCCTTAGATGAGACCAAAACTGTACACAATTGTTGCACTGCAGCAATGTACCAAGGCTCCTTAGACAGCACCTTCCAAACCCACGACCTCTTGCATCTAGAAGGACAAGGGCAGCAAATGCATGGGAACACCACCACCTGCAAGTTCCCCTCAAAGGCACACACCATCCTGACTTGGAACTACATCGCCGTTCCTTCACAGTCGCTGGGACAAAACCTTGGAACTCCCTTCCTAACAGCACTGCGAAGTACCTACCCCACATGGACTGCAGCGAGTCAAGAAGGCAGCTCACCACCACCACCTTCTCAAGGGCAATTAGGGATGGGTAATAAGTGCTGGCTTAGCCAGCAACACCCACATCCCATAAATGAAAAGAAAATACTCCAGCTGCAGTCTCACCAAGGCGCTATACAACTGCAGCAAGACATTTTTACTCCTGTACTCAAAACCCCCTTGTGATGAAGGCCAACATACCATTTGCCTTCCTAACTGCTTGCTGCACCTGCATCTGGTTTTTAGCGACTCATGAACAATGACATCCTTTGGACACCAACACTTCCCAACCCCTCTCAGTTTAAGAAATACTTTTTTTTCCCAACAGAGTGGAAATCTTCACACTTATTCACATTATATTCTATCTGCCATGTTCTTGCCCATTCACTTAGTCTGTCCAAGACCCCTTGAAGCCTCCTTGCATTCTCCTCACAACTTATATTCCCACCTAGTTTTGTCTCATCAGCAAATTTGGAAATATTGCATTTGGTCCCCACATCCAAATCATTTATATAGATTGTGAACAGCTGCAGTCCAAGCACTGATCCATGTGGTATCTCACGAGTAACAGCCTGCCATCCTGAGAATGACCCATTTATTCCTACTCTTTTGTTAACCAATACTCAATCCATACCAGTATATTACCCCTATTCCCATGTGCTCTAATTTTGTTTACTAACCTCTTGTGTGGGACCTTATCGAAAGCTTTCTGAAAATCCAAATACACCACATCCTTTATCTATGCTACAAGTAACATCCTCAAAAGAAAAACTCCAACAGGTTTGTTAAACATGATTTCCCTTTCATAAGTTCATGCTGACTCTGGCCAATTATTATCATTATTTTCTAATGTCCTCAGTGTGAAGAAGGGACATCGTCTCCACAAAGAGAGTGCAGTGGTCACTCCTGCCAACACTGTCATGGACAGATGCATCTTGACAAGCGATTGATGAGAACAAGGTCAAGTCGGTTTTTCCCTCCTGTTGGCTCTCTGACCGCCTGCCGCAGGCCCAGTCTGGCAGTTACATTCTTCAGGACTCGACTTGATGTAATGTTGCATGCAGAAGATGGAACTTCCAATAGTGCAGCACTCCCTCAGTAATGTACACAAATGTCAGTCTTGATTATGTGATCAAGTATCTGGAGTGGGACTTCGGCCCAGGACCTTCTGCCTCACCAGGTGAGAGTAATACTGCAGAGCCATGCTGACAGCTTAGTCTATTACTAATGATTAGTGACACCAATGTTCTGCAGTCATACTGAAAGACTACTGAAATTCAATGAAAGTTAATATTAAATAATTCTATTTATCCAAACTAGTCACAACAAACAGAATTGGTACAGATTTTATACACTCCCATTCTCATGAAGGCACTGATTTACAGAGAGCACTGGTTCACTGTGCACTGACAGCTCCACAGTAACACACCCAAGTGGTCATTCTTGCATTGTTGGCAAAAAATACAATAGCGAGGTCACTGCATCTGACTTGATCTTATCCATACACTTTCCAGCAGGTGTCCATGGATAGCTCAGACTCTTCAGGAGTGGGTACTCGACCAAGCCCAGAGATACTAAGGCCAATGAAAGCACGCCCACCACTGTGCCAGCTGAAATCAGCTAACGCGGTGTAGACCAGAGAATGAACCTAGTTACCTGAGGGTATATATAGCTCAGTACTACACAAAGCCAGTAAGAGGTTACATAGCACAGTGGCTAGCTAAGGAATATTTACCAGGAAGAATACATCATAAATGATGGGAGGAGAGGCGAGGATTTCAATCAACCAGCTGGGGGAAAGGTCTGGTCTATCCAAATTAGGTGCATGTATACAGCAGAAAATGGCTGAAGGCAAGGATCATATCAATACAATTTAAATACAACAGCTCCCAAGTTCTGGATCAGAACTCACTTAAGGACAAATGCTTGCACAAATCTTTTCACCTATTGTTAAGTTAATGTAGGAGGGTCAGAAGATTTCATCAGTACTGCAGGCCAGTAGAGTCAGCATCATCTATTACTTTCTTGCATTCCTTTGTGAAACTGTTCTTCAGTATGGAAACTCCTGGTGAACTTTGTGATTGCACAGCCCCACACTCAGTGATTGTCCCAACAATGTGTTGCACTCTCATTTCCAGCACACAATGATATTTGAGTCGTTCTCCAGCCTCTCGTCCAATTCCTTGTAACTAATTCCTGAAACGGAAAAAAAAGTTAGTTACAATTCCCACAACAAAGTATCAAACACTCCCAAGCAGCTAGTCTCGGTTACAGCACAGGTCAGATGCAGAGTAAAGAGGTGTCAGCCGTGGCTCCATTGGTACCACTCTCGCTTCAGAGTCAGGTGTGGCATCAAGCTCCACTCCAAGACTGAGTACAAAATCTAGGCTGACACTCCAGTGTAGGAGATGCCACCTTTCAGATGAGATGCTAAACTGATGCTCCATCTGCTCCCTCAGGTGATTGGAAAAGATCCCATGACACCATTTCAAAGAGCAGCAGAGCATTACAGCCATGGCCGAGATACAGGTAACTCTACATTGCCCTAATGATATGCTTCACCCCAATCTCAAATACCTTCCTGTCACATTGCTCCTTTTCCAAACCCAGCCACCCTGCAGCCTCTCTGATCGAAAATCCCAACTGTGGTGTTTATTAGAAGCAGTTTTATGCTATGGGCGCACACCCAACATACTACCCAAACTGAATTTACACAGGACCCTTACTGCCAACAGAGAAGGACAGCTTCAGCCCAAGTCTGGACTGCAAAATACATCTCAGTCCTGAAATCATCTAACCCTTTGCATAACTCCATCCCCTTGGCTGCTTCAATTCCAGTAATAGATTAGATTGAGTCCTTGTAGCGTGGTTTACCAGTTTTACAGCAGATCTCATCATAGCTGTGTGAACCAGTGTAGAGACGTGGTGGCCGGCTCCTCTCGTCACGGTTGATCTTTACTGGATACTTGTGCAGTCGTCGAATTAGACCTTTCATCAGACCAAACTGAATTAACTTCCTGAAATCAGAGGAAAATGAGGCAGGCTGGGTATTCTACAGTAAGTCACTCACTACGACTCCCCAAAGTCTCTCCACTACCTACAAGGTACAAGACAGGAGTGTGATGGGATACTCTTCATTTAGCTGGGTTGCTGCAACAAAACTCAAAAAGCTCAATACCATCCAGGACAAAGCAGTCATGTTGATTGGTACATTACATAGAGACTAAACATCCACACTCCTCAACCACTGCAAGAACATAAGAAAAAGGTGCTTGAGTAGGCCATTCGGCCTCTCAAGCCTACTCTGTCATTCAATAAGATTATGGCTGATTTGATTGTGGCATTAACTCCACATATCCTGGACGAACACATCTGCAGGAAGCGTCACCGGCTGCAGAAGCTTGAGCTCTGGATTTCAGAACTCGAACGACGGCTGGAGTCACTGTTGTGCATCCGTGAGGCAGAGGACTATGGGGGTAGCACATTTAGGGAGGTGGTCACACCGCAGGTTAGAAGCATGCAGACGGATAGGAAATGGTTAACCGCCATGCAGTCTAAGAGAATCAGGCTGGTAGTGCAGGAGTCCCCCAAGACGATCTCACTCGCTAATCAGTTTTCCATTTTGGACACTGGTGAGGGTGATGGTTCCTCAGAGGAGTGCAGTCAGAGCCAAGTTTGTGGCACCACAGGTGGCTCAGCTGTACAGGAGGGGAGGAAGAGGAGGGGAAGAGCAGTAGTGATGGGGGATTCATTAGAGGAGCAGATTGGCATTTCTGCAGCAGTAAATGTGACTCCAGGTGTGTTGCCTCCCTGGTGCCAGGGTGAAGGATGTCATGGAGCAGCTGCAGGACATTCCTCTGGGGGAGGGCAAACAGCCAGTGGTCCACATTGGTACCAATGACATAGGTAAGAAGGGAGATGAGGTCCTGAAAGCAGATTTTAGAGAGCTAGGGAGATTAAAAAGCAGCACCTCAAAACAGTAATCTCAAGATTGCCCCCGGTGCAAGTGAGAATAAGAATAGGAGATGTTTTGTTCTGATGAAGGGTCACTGACCTAAAATGTTAACTCTGCTTCTCTCTCCACAGATGCTGCCAGACCTGCTGAGTACTTCCAGCATTTCTTGTTTTTATTTCTGATTTCCAGCATCTGCAGTATTTTGCTTTTTTAGAAGAATAGGAGAATTGAGCGATTGAACATGCGGCTGGAAAACTGGCGTGGGAGGGAGGGCATCAGATTTCTGAGACATTGGGACCAGTTCTGGGGCAGGTGGGACCTGTACAAGATGGACAGGTTGCATCTTAGCAGGACTGGGATGAATATCCTTGCAGGGAGATTTGCTAGTGCTGTTGGGGAGGGTTTAAACTAAATTGTCAGGGGGATGGGAACCCGAGAGGGAGCTCTGATTGGAGGGAAGCAAAACTGGTAACTTGTCTGGGGTGAGAGACCCAGGAGCAAGTATTAGTGAGCAATACCAAGATGCACAGAATACTGCACAAGAGTAGGGAATAGGAAATAATTAGGTGGGGTCAGAGTAAGTGAGAAAGTAAAAAGTCTGAATCAGGGTTAATGTGCATGTATGTGAATACACAGAATGCGGTCAATAGGATTGGTGAGGTACAGGCGCAGGTTGCCACTTGGAAATATGATGTTGTGGCTATAACATGGACCTGGCTCAAAGAAGGGAAGGACTGGGTGTTAAATATTCCTGCATACAAGATGTTCAGTAAAGATAGGAAAGGGTAAAAAGGGGGAGGTGTGGCAGTATTGATTAAGGAGAGGATTGTAGTGCTGGAGAAAAAGGATGTCCCAGAGAGGTCGAAGACAGAATCAGTTTGGCTAGAGCTAAGGAACAAAAAAGGTGCAGTTACATTGCTCGGTGCTGTCTATAGGCCATTAGCTAGTGGGAAGGACTGGGAGGAACAAATTTGCAAGGAAATTACAGAGAGGTGCAAAATTAATAGGGTAGTTATAATGGGGGACTTTAATTATCCAAAGATAGACTGGGATACGAGCAGTGTAAAGGGCAGTGAGGGGCAAGAGTTCCTAGAATGTGTTCAGGAAAATTTTCTACAACAGTATGTTGCTAGTCCAATAAGAAAGGAGACACTGCTAGACCTGGTTCTTGGGAATGAGGTGGGCTAAGTGGATAAAGTATCAGTAGGAGAGCATTTAGGGGATATCGTAAGGTTTAGGCTGACTATGGAAAAGGGCAAAGAGCAATCCAGGGCAAGAATAATTAACTGGGGGAAGGCTAACTTCAATGGGGTAAGAATGGAGCTGGGGTGAATAAATTGGGAGTCAAAAGCTGGCAGGAAAGCTGGTAGACAAACAATGGGCTATCTTCAAAGAAGAGATAGTTCGGGCACAGTCAAGGTATATTCCCTCAAAGGGAAAAAGACAAACAAATCCAGAGCTCCCTGGATGACAAAAGAGGTAGAGCTTAAGATAAAGAAGAAAAAATGTGCTTACGACCAATGCCAGGTAGAAAACATTATTGAGAACCAGGCTGAATACAGAAGGGCCAGAGGGGAAGTAAAAAAGCAAATAAGAAAAGCAAAGAGAGAACATGAAAAGAGACTGGCAGCTAGCATCAAAGGAAATCTATCGGTTTTCTATAGGCATATAAATAGCAAAAGGGTGGTAAAAGGAGTGGGGCCAGATGAGTTGCATCCAAGGATACTGAGGGAAGTGACAGTGGAAATTGCAGAGGTACTAGCCATAATTTTTCAGTCTTCCTTAGACTTGGGGTTGGTGCCAGAGGACTGGAGAATTGCAAACGTTACACCCTTGTTCAAAAAAGGGGGTAAAGATAAGCCCAACAATTACAGGCCAGTCAGTTTAACTTCGGTGGTGGGAAAACTTCTAGAAAAAATAATTATGAACAAAATCAAAATCATGGACAAATGTGATCTAATTAAAGAAAGCCAGCATGGATTTCCTAAGGGAAAATCATGTTTAACTAAGTTGCTGGAGTTTTTTTTGAGGAGGTAACAGAGAGGGTTGATGAGGGCAATGCTGTTGATGTGGTGGACATGGACTTTCAAAAGGCATTTGATACAGAGCCACACAACAGACCTGTGAGCAAACTTGTAGCTCATGGAATAAAAGGGACGGTAGCAACATGGATATGGAGTTGGCTGAATGACAGGAAACAGAGTAGTGGTTAATGGATGTTTTTCGGGCTGGAGGAAGGTTTGTAGTGGAGTTCCCCAGGGATCATTTTCCTGATATATATTAATGATCTAGACCTTGGTGTACAGGGCACAATTTCAAAGTTTGCAGATGATATGAAACTTGGAAGCATTGTGAACTGTGAGGAGCATAGTGTAGAACTTCACAAAGGACATAGACAAGTTTGTGGAATGGGCAGACAGGTGGCAGATGAAGTTCAATGCAGAGAAATGTAAAGTGATTCATTTTGGTAGGAAGAACATGGAGACACACTATAGAATAAAGCGGGTGCAGGAGCAAAGGGACCTGGGTGTATATGTGTATAAGCCATTGAAGGTGGCAGGACAGGTTAAGAGAGCAGTTAATAAAGCATACAGTATCCTGGACTTTATTAATAGGGGCATAGAGTGCAAGAGAAAGGAAGTTATGTTGAACTTGTATAAGGTACTAGTTTGGCCTCAGCTGGAGTATTGCATCCAATTCTGGGTGTCGCACTTAAGGAAAGATGTGGGGGCATTGCAGACAGTACAGAAAAGATTCACGAGAATGGTTCCAGGGATGAGGAATTTCAGTTATGGAGATAGATTGGAGAAGTTAGGACTGTTTTCCTTGGAGAAGAGAAGGCTGAGAGATGATTTGATAGAGGTATTCAAAATCATGAGGGGTCTGGACAGAGTAGATAGAGAAAGTGTTCTTACTCGTGAAAGGATCGAGAGGGCACAGATTTGATGTATTTGGTAATAGAGAAGCAAAAGTGACATGAGGAAAAATTTTTCACGCAGCGAGTAGTTAAGGTCTGGAATGCACTGCCTGTGAACGTGGTGGAGGGAATTAGACTGTTATATGAAAAGGAAGAATGTGCACGGTTATGGGGAGAAGGCAGGGGAATGGAACTGAGGCAGCTGTGCTTTCAGAGAGCCGTGCAGACACGATGGGCCGAATGGCCTCCTTCTGCACTAACGATTCTGTGATCATAGAAAGTTTATGGCACAGAAAGAGGCCACTTGGCCCATCATGTCTGCACAGCCAAAAAACGATCCACTTATTCTAATCCCACCTTCCAGCATTTGGGTTATAGCCCTAGAGGTTATGGCAATTGAGGTGCATATCCAGACACCTTTTAAATGAATTGAGGGTTTCTGCCTCTACTGCCCTTTCAGGCAGAGAGTTCCAGACCCTCATCATCCTTAGGTGAAAATATTTTCCCTCATCTCCCCTCTAATCTTTCGACCAATCACTTTAAATCTATGCCCCCTAGTCACTGACCGCTCTGCTAAGGTTAAACAGGCCCTTCACATTTGCTCTACCCAGGCCCCCCTCACAATTTTGTACATTTCAATCAAATCTCCTCTCAGCCTTCTCTGTTCCAAGAAGAACAACCCCAACCTATACAATCTTTCCTCATAGCTGCATTTTGCCAGTCTGGGCAACATCCTCTTAAATCTCCTTTGTACCCTCTCCAGTTCAATTACGTCCTTTCTGTAATGAGGTGACCAGAACTGCACACAGTACTCAAGTTGTGGCCTAACTAATGATTTATACAGTTCCAGCATAACCTCCCTGCTCTTATATTCCACACCTCAAGTAGTAAAGGAAAGGATTCCATATGCCTTCTTAACCATCTTATCGACCTGTCCTTCAGGGATCTGTGGACATTCACTCCCAAGGTCCCTCACTTCCTCTACACTTCTCAGTATTCTCCCATTGTTTATTCCTTTGCCTTGTTTGACATCCTCAAATACATCACCTCACACTTCACCGGGTCGAGTTTCATTTGCCAATTTTCTGCCCACCTGAGTCCATCGTTATCTTCCTGTAGTCTACAGCTATCCTCGCTATCAACCACACGGCCAATTCTCATGCCAACCGCAAACCTTTTGATCATGCCCCCTACACTTACGTCCAAATCATTATTATATACCACAAAAAGCAGGGAACCCAATACTGAGCCCTGTGGAACCCCACTAGAAACAACCTTCCAGTCACAAAAACACCTGTCAATAAGTTCCAGGACAGCTTTGTTATTTAATCCCCCCCTGCCCTATCAAACACCTTCCCCTTTGTTCTCTCCCCCACCCCCCTCCCATTCACTTGCTTAAAACCTAATTCTTTTGTAACCTTTGCCTGTTCTGATGAAAGGTCACAGACCTGAAACGTTAACTTTGCTTCTCTCTCCACAGATGCTGCCAGGCCCGCTGAGTATATCCAACACCTTTTGTTTTTATTTCAGACTTCCAGCATCTGCTGTATTTTAGTGGCCAAAAAAGTTCTCTTGAATGCACCTCAAGAATTCTGCTCCTTCAATTCCTTTCACACTAAAACTATCCCAGTTAATATTGGGGTAGTTAAAATCCCCTATTTCTCAGAGATTTGCCTACATATCTGCTCTTCTATCTCTCTCTGACTGTTTGGGCGTTCATGGTACATTCCCAGCAGTGTGACTGCCCTTTTTCGGTTCCTTAGCTTGATCCATATGGCCTCATTTGATGAGCTTTCTAACAATCATTCCTCCTCACAGCTATCATTGTTTCTTTGACCAAAATTGCCACTCCCCCTCCTTTTTTATCCCCCTCCCTATCGCGTCTGAAAACCCTGCAACCAGGAACGTTGAGCTGCCATTCCTGTCTCTCCTTACGCCATGTTTCTGTAATAGTTATATCATACTGCCATGTGTCTATCTGTGCCCTCAGCTCATCTGCTTTATTTGCTATACTCCTTGCACTGAAGTAGATACCCTTGAGCACTGCTAAACTCTATTTTCTAACCTTTGTTTCCTCTGCCTTCCACTAATTTTCTGCCTTCCTCGAACTGAGTTTACCCTCAGGTCCCCACCCTCCTGCCAAACCCGTTTAAACCCTCCCCAACAGCACTAGCAAAACGTCCTGCAAGGAACTCAAGCCCACCTCTGTACAGGTGCAACCCGTCAAGCCTGTACAGGCCTCATCTCCCCCAGAGCTGGTCACAATGTCTCAAGAATCTAAAGCCCTCCCTCCTGTGCCAACTTTCCAGCCACGCATTCATCTGTCTTATCCTTCTATTCTTGTACTCACTTGTGCGTGGCACTGACAATAATCCGGAGATTACTACTTTTGAAGTCCTACTTGCTAATTTCTTACCAAGCTCAGTAAACTCTTTCTGCAGGACCACATCCCTCTTTCTACCCATGTCATTTGTACCAATGTGGACCATGACTGCTGGCTGTTCACCCTCTCTCCTCAGGGTGCTGCGTGGCTGTTCAATGACATCCTTGACCCTGGCATTAGGGAGGCAACACACTTTCCTGGATTCACGTTTGTGGCCTCAGAAACACCTGTCTTTTCCCCTGAGTATTGAATCCCCTATCACTATCGCTCTTCCAGTCTTCCTTGTGCCCCTCTGTGCAGCTGAGCCACAAATGGTGCCATGAACTTGGCTCTGGCTGCACTCCCCAGATAAATCAGCACTTTCTTCAGTATTCAGAACGGAATAAAAGCAAAACACTGCAGATGCCAGAAATCTGAAATAAAAACAAGAAATGCTGGAAATATTCAGCAGGTCTGGCAGCATCTGTGGAGAGAGAAGCAGAGTTAACGTTTCAGATCAGTGATCCTTCAGAACAGTCAAATATTAGAAATGTGAAAGGTTTTAAGCAAGTAAAGCAGGGGCGGGGCAAGAGATAACAAAGGGGAAGGTGTAAATAGGACAAGGTCACAGAGAATAACCGAGCAGGAGGTCATGGAGCAAAGGCAAACAATATATTAATGGTATGTTGACAGACAAAGCATTAGTACAGATAGGGTGTTAACAGACTGAAAACTGAACAGCCGCAAGTACACACAAGAAGAAAAAGTGGGTAGGCAAACTGAACAAACTAAGAATTAACTAAAACAAACACACACAAAAAAAAAATAACTAAAAATTAAAGTAAAATGCGGGGCCCATCTGAAATTATTGAACTTAATGTTCAGTCGGGCAGGCTGTAGATAATCGGTAAATGAGATGCTGTTCCTCGAGCTTGCGTTGATGTTCACTGGAACACTGCAGCAATCCCAGGACAGAGATGTGAGCATGAGTGCAGGGGGGAGCGTTGAAATGGCGAGCAACCGGAACTGAACAGTTTTCAGAACTGAATACCTGTTGGAGAGTGAGACACGCTCAGGGGTCTCTTGCACTACCTGCCTGTTTCTTCTTGACTGTCAGGCAGTCACCCATTCCCTCTCTCCCTGCATACTCTTAAGCTGCGGGGTGACCACATCTATAAACGTGCTATCCACGCAGCTCTCATCCTCATGAAGGCACCGCAATGTCACCAGCTGCTGCTCAAGTTCCGAAACCCAGAGATCAAACTGCTGCAACTGATGACACTTCCTGCACAGGTGGCTATCCACGACCCGAGCAGCGTCTTGGAGTTCCCGAGGTTGGAGCAGCCCTGTCATTCCTCTATCTATTCGATAATAAACCTTGGTACTACAACTAATATTGCTGTACCTGCATGCTAACATTGAGATTCTTGTAAGAGGACACCCAGATCCCTCTGTACTGCAGCATTCTGCAGTCTCGCTCCATGTAAATAATATTCTGCTTTTCTATTTTTCCTGCCAAAGTGGACAACCTCATATTTTCCCACATTATACTCAATCTGCCAGTTTTTTTCCCACTCAATTAATCTATCCTATATCTCTTTGCAGACACTTTGTGTCCTCCTCACAACTTGCTTTTTTACCTATCTTTGCAACATCTACAAACTTATCTACAATACACTCAGTCCCTTCATCCAAGCCATTAATATATAGTTAATAGTTGAGGCCCCAGCACTCATCCTTGTGGCACTACACTGTTAATTGTGTGTCAAAGGTGAAGATGTTAATTGGGGTCTTAGCTGAGTACTTATAAGCAGATACTCACGGAGACTGGTGGAGGGTTTGAGTGAGGAGCTATATGTCTGTAATCCTTTTATTCTGCACAATAAATATGAAACATGAAACAGTAAATGCATGCTCCAGCATTATCCTTCCCAAACAAGCTTTCTGGAACTTAACTTGGTAGCAGAGGATGGTTGCCTAAAACTGAAGGTTGGGAAATATGAACTTTTTTTGGATAGAAAACTAAAATCTCAAGGGCTATTGTGGAAAATATAGCCTAAAGCAAGTGCAAATTGTCAGGGTATGATTACCCTCTGGTGTTCTTGAAGTCTGAACCATATGACCAGTGGAAGAATGAAGTGGATATGTGGACACGGGTTACATCTCTGTCAAAGAGGAAACAAGATATGGCTTTGGCATTGTCACTCCCTTCCAGAAGAAAGTGTTTTATGAACTGGATGCTGATGAAAGCTTGGATCTTCTGTTAGAATTCTTGGATGAAATTTACAAGAAAGATGACTTATTGAACGCGTATAAAGCATTGTCAGACATTGATAGATTTCGGAAAACAGATGGTTATGCAATGGAGGAATATATCATGGACTTTAACAGACTGTATAAAAGATTGAGGAAATTCAATTTGGAGATCCCTGGTTCAGTGCTAGCTTTTAAATTGCTAGATTGTCCTGGGGTGTCGCATATGGACAGGTCCTGGTTCTAACTGGGGTTTGGTTCTTGGACAAAGACTCCCTGTTGGACCAAATGTCTGCGGCCTTAAAAAAAAAATTCCTGGGGCAAGTCACTTTCTGCAGTCCTGGTAGAACAACCAGGGCACTCTGTGGTGACACAAAGAAAGGAAGATTCAATGTTTACTAGAGTTAGAAATAATCCAGATGCTGGAAACAGGCATAAGTACAATGGAAGATTTAAAGACAGGAGGAATGAGGATGAAAGCACCTTTAGCAGGACTGAATATTCTGTCTTCCACTGTAATTGGAACAGCAATCATAGGTGAATGAATCCCAGGAATGCCCAAGGAACATTTAATAGGTGCTTCAGATGTGAATCAAAGTATTATGCAATGAACTGCCCTAAACAGAGGGGCAGAATCTTCGAAATAACACACACGCACACAGAATTCTGAGGCAGAAGAGGAAGATACTGATGGATCTGAATGAATTATACTAGTCACAAGGAGTTTTAGTCCTGTGTTGAATGTGTTAGTTGCAGATTCGTTCAATTGTGTTGTACTGGATAGTGCTTGTACTTCGACAGGATGTGGAATGGATTGAATCAAGATAACGCTGTAACCACTCAGTAGTGAGGATTGACGCAAGGTTAAGGAGTATAAAAGTACACCGGCTTTAGGTTTGGTGATGACAACACATGGAAGTCATTGAAGAGAATAGTAATCTCATGTAAAATATCTGGGGTAAGCCACTTTATCAGTACTGATGTTATCTACAGTGAGATACCTTTACCGTTGAGTAAGCCTTCAATGAAAAAGGCACAGTTGAAACTTGACATGGAGCATGATAAGGCAATTGTTTTTGGGAAGCCAGCAATTTGCAGTTTACCCAGTCAGGGCATTACTGTATCCCCTTTAGAAAACCTGATGTTTCGAGTCGGTGTTAGAGAAGTATTGATGGCATCAAGTGTTAAGAATCAGAGATAAAAGACAAATTGTCTTAAAGTTACACAGACAATTTGCTCACCCTTCTTGTCAGAGATTAAAAATCCTACTAAAAGATACAGATGTGATTGATGAAACGTATACAAGAATAAGAGATTAGTGAAAAGTGAGAGATCTGCCTTCCATTGGTACGTGACTTTAATGAGGTCATTGCTATGGATTTAAAGGTATGGGACAAAGACAAGAATATTTCCATTCTACGTTTTATAGACCTAAAAACTAGCTTTAGTCTTTCCACAATAATAAATAGTAAGGACAAAAGGGTTATTATAGACAAAATTATGGAGAAATGGATAGGGACTGGACTTGGGGCACCAACTTATTTTCTGACTGATAACGGAGGGTAATTTGCCAATGGCGAGTTCAGAGATATGGGTGAAAACATGAACATTATGGTTATGAATAGCGCAGCTGAAAGTCCTTCTAGCAATGGGCTTTATGAAAGGAATCACGCAGTGGTTGATGAAAATCTGCATAAAATCTTAGCTGACCAATCAAACTGCAAATTGACAACTGCCCAGGCACAGGCGGTTCATGCAAAGAATTCGCTTCAGATGGTTGGAGGATATAGTCCTTATCAATTGGTCTATGGGTGGAATGCCAAATTGCCTTCTGTACTGTGTGACAGTTCTCCTGCTCGAGAAGGTACAATTAGTTCCATTTTTTCTACACATTTGAATGCTTTACATGCAGGAAGATGGGCTTTCATGAAGGCCGAGATCTCTTGAGAAAATTCAGAGAGCTCTGAGGCATTGTATAAAGTCATCTGAGGTGGAATTTATTTCAGGAGATTTGGTGTATTATAAAAAAAAAGAGGACCATTGGGAATGGTAGGGCCCTTGTAAGATAATCGGTCGTGATAGTAAGACAGTTGTTATCAAGCATGGAAATCAAACTGTTAAGGTTCATTCCTCACGATTAACTGGGGTTGATTACAGAATCTGAGCAGCTGATAGAGGGAAACGAGGCATCTTATACCTCAAATACTCGTGTTTTGTGATGAAGGTCCTGAGACAGATCAAGAGTTTGATAGCAATGTGACCGATCATGATGCTCAGGAAAGGGTTGTCGCATCCAAAGGCCAATTGTCCGAGTAGGTACACGGGTGACATATATTCTAGAGGGGTCTAATAAATAGAGGGATACAATTGTGGGACGTGCAGGAAAATCTACAAACAAAATTAAATATTGGTTAAATGTTCAAGATGATGGCCCAGATGCCACAGCCATGGGCTGGTAGAATGGGGTGAAAGAGTGGGGGGTAAGAAAGCGCAGTGCAAGTTTTGATAGTGGGTCTGGATGTGACTCTTGCGTAAGGAAGTGATTGATGTACTGGAGAAAGAGCCTCCGATAAAGTGCGAGGGAGATCTTCTAGCAGTAGTTCTGAAAGACATCAAAGTGCTAACAGAGGCTGTAGTTTGAACAGATTCCACAATGAAACGAAAGCTCGAGGGCAGTCTCGGAATAGAACTAGAAGCAGAAGTCATGATCATGAAGTTTTAGTGGCCACCAATAAACTACAGGATAAACTAATAGGAGAAGCAAAACATAAGGAATTAGAGAGTTGGAGGTTGGATTTTATTCTTAGGTACCAGATAGGAGACAGCCAGCCCCGTCACATAGATGGATTTGCACTGAAAAAATCCTTCCCGATGGAATTTATAAGGCTAAAGCGAGGCTTGTCGTGAGGGGTTTTGAAAAGGACTGGGTGATACTGATGTTAGAGTGGACTCTCCCATGCTAGAAAAAAGTAATCTTGAAAAATTTTTTGGCTCTTTTGGCCACATATTCATGGGAGTGTAGATCCATTGACATAAATGTTGCATTTCTGTAAGGTGATACACTTCTTTCTGAAAAGTATGTGAAACCACCTAAAGAGGCAGCAGGTGCAGAAGGAAATTATGAAAACTGAACAAATGTGTCTAAGGCCTTAATGATGCTTCCAGGGTGTGGTATTTCTCAGTGACATCTGTTTTGTTGAAAATTCTTTGTGTTCAACTAAAGACAGATCCTGCAATGCTTTATTGGTACCATAAAGGGAAACTTTCAGACATCCGCATGTTGCATGCTGATTATTTCTTATGGGGTGGTACTGCGGATTTTGAGAAATGTTATTAATTAGATTAGGGCAGAATTTAAGATTGGGAGTCAGGCTTGCGGGACCTTTAAATAAATATTAAGCAGACTAAGTCTGGAATAAGTTTGAATCAACAATCCTATTTAGAGAGTGTGTTACTCCCATCCCGATTATCGTGTTAGATCATCTTTCTGTGATGACCTATCTAAAGTGGAGACTGAGCAATTGCGAAACCTGGTGGGTCAATTAAACTGGTTGGGCTCTCAATCTAGGCCTGATGCATGTTTTGATGTGCTGGAGTTAACCACAATGATGAAACATCCAAAAGTGGAGAATGTTTTAAGGGCAAATAAACCATTGAAAAAAATCTAGAGAAATGTGTGTTGAAGTTCCCATCCTTAGGTGGCCCAAAGAACATGAATCTCACAATTTTTTGTGATGCTTCACAAGCTAATCTTGCTGATGGGTATTCAAATGCAGCTGGTTTCATAGCTTTTCTGATGGGTGAAAATGGGAAATGTTGTCCTTCAGCTTGAGAGGCTAAGAAAATAAGACAGGTTGTTAAAAAGCATTTTAGCTGCGGAAACACTAGGTCTTGTGGAGGCAGGGGATATGGGGTTCTATTTGTCAAATATTTTGGGTGGAATTCTGAACAAGGGACATACTGAAGATAGGATATTCATTGAATAGTTCTTTGTGGGACAATGTCTGAGTGAGAAAAGGTTGTGTATTGACCTCGCTGGATTGAAACAAATGCTGGAGAGAAAGGAAATCTCCAAACTTAAATGGGTAGATGCAAGTCATCAGCAACCAACTGTTTCAGAAAAAGAAATGCTAGTACAAAGAAACTGTTAGAGGTGCTAGAGGACGGACATCTCACAATGCAATACTTTGTGCATAATATGGAATTTATCTTGAAATATCGTTTGAGTATGTTAATCCAAGTTGTATTGTAAAAAAGGGAATGTGTTAATTGTGTGCCAATGGTTTGATTATTTGCAAGTGAAGGGTGTTAATTGGGGTCTTAGTTGAGCACTTATAAGCACTGAGACTTGGAGGGTTTGAGTGAGGAGCTGCAGGTTTGTAATCCTTTTATTCTGCACAATAAACGTGCAACTGAGTAAATATAGGCTCCAGCATTATCCTTCCATAACAAGCTTTCTGGAATTTAACTTCCATTAGTTACACTTTGCCAACCTGAAATGCCCCATTTATCCTGACTCTCTGTTTCCTGTTAGTTGGCCAATCCTCTATCCATGCTATTACCCCAACACCATGAGCTCTTATCTTGTGAAGTAACCTTTTGTGTGTGATCTTATCGAATGCCTTTTGGAAATCCAAATATACTACATCTACTGCTACCCCTTTATCCACCCTGCTTGTTACATCCTCAGAGAATTCTTTAAAAGAAAATTGTTAAACATGATTTACCTTTCATAAAACCATGTTGACTCTACCTGATTGCATTATGATTTTCTAAATGTTCTGCTACTACTAACTTAATGGATTCTAGCATTTCCCAATGACAGATGTTGGGCTAACTAGCCTATTGTTTCCTGCTTTCTGTCACCCACTTTCTTGAATAGGGGTGTTACATTTGCTATTTTCCAATCTGTTGGGACCTTTCCAGAATCTAGGGAATTGTGGAAGATTACAACAAATGCATTCACTATCTCTGCAGTCACTTCTTTTAAGACCTTAGGATGCAGGCCATCAGGTCCAGGGGACTTGTCAGCCTATAGTCCCATTAGTTTTCCTAGTACTTTTATCCTCTAGTGAAAGCAATTATTTTAAGTTCCTCCCTCCCTTTTGCCTCTTGATTTTCTGCTATTTTTGGAATGCTTTTTGCCTTCTACAGTATAGATAGATGCAAAATACTTGTTCAGTCTCTGTCATTTCCTTGTTTCCCATTAATTCCCCAGTCTCATGTTCTCAGGAACCAACACTTACTTTAGCTGCTCTCTTCCTTCCTACAAGATGCACCGCAGCCACTTGCCAAGGCTTCTTCGACAGTACCTTCCAAACTCTTGACCTCTACCATCTAAGAGGACAAGGGGGAAACTCCATGACCTCCAAGTCCCCCTTTAACCACACACCATCCTGACTTGGACTTATATCGCTGTTCCTCCATTGTCACTGAATCAAAACCCTGGAAGTTGCTACCAAACAGCAGTCTGGGTGGAACTACATCACATGAACTGCAGTGGCTCAAAGGTAATTAGGGATGGGCAATAAAGGCTACACATTCCAAGAATTAATTTTTTAAAAATTTAAACAAATCCACAGGAAGACTAGACTGACGATAGGCAGCCCATCATCCTCACTCATTCGACCTGCTCATATAGATAAATCGCACTGAAACAGTATGAAGAAGTTACAGGTTGTCCAACTTGGCCACAAGTCCAGGCTAACATCTTACCTCTCGTCCACATGTTGAAGCTGTTGAGCGTAGCGGGAGCAGAGATCTCGAGCTGTGGTGCCGGGGCTGAGCCCACAGTATAGCTGGAATACATCGTGCAGACTAGCACGTTTGTGTCCTGTGTGCAAAGGCAGCAATTAACAGGTCTTCAAAGGGCTGTGACTTCTGTAGGACCCATCCCCCCTCCAGAAGAGCAGTTTGAAACTACATTTACATCCAGTGCCATTGACAACATAGAAAACTTTAGAGCATTCAGTCCAATACACCCACTCTCTATCATGACTGATTTCAACTCTAAGGAGTAACTAGTGTCTTATGTAGCACCATCAATACCTCTTTGTATTTGCAGTTTCTCTCTCTTATGATACAGTCTAGTATCCTGAATGTTTATTATTTTTAAAACTACAAACACTGGGCTGATGTTTCCAGAATAATCCCGAGATCCACACAATATTTTGTGACTGTTCCATTCAATATACTAACAAAGGAATCAGTGTTGGTGCTAATGTAATACAGCGATTGTCTGCTAATTTAGCAGAGGATGGGTTAACCACCTGCAGTAAAATAGCCAACTGAGCCATGTCATACTTACACAGCAAGCATTTGTTCAGGATCAACAGTATTTTCTAGGGTATAACCCCTCTCTTGGTTCCTCACTCCCATATCAGTTATTTTATAGTGAACTTCACTTGCCATCTACAGGCTGAGTTTCCTAACTGATCCAAATCCTTCTGAATCTATTTGGATTGTTCCTCATTAGTTGTTCTGCCTCCAATGTTAGCATCAGATCTCTTTTAATGTCTTATCCAAATGATGTGACTTTTGGGTCCCCATTTAAAGGACGATTCACTCATAACCTCTTTTCATCTTAAAGTTTCCATTTATTGGAAATTCTCTCTCCTGTTTTGGAAAAGTTAACCAATTTTCTTGCTGGAATACAGTTTCACAGGTGGAACTGGAACCGGAACCAGATTTGGCTCCACAGGTGCTGGTTACCATATACCATTCCACAGGTTCTGGTTGCGGGCTACTATTCCGCTGGTCTGGAGTGCCCTTTGATACCTTGTCCAAATGCCATTATCCTGAGCAATTGACTGGAGAACCCAATCATGTTCTAATCCAATATTCACATACCTCCAAAAAAGGTCAGTGGATGTTGATGAAGAATGGGAACTCTGGACAACTTTTTCTGCTCCCTAACCCAGGGTTTGTCACTCTGGCAGATATCAACACAGTGGATCTGGGACAGATCTGCATGGCCCAGCTACACGAGAGAAATGTGGAGACAAAGTCCCGTCTTCACATTGAGGATACCCTCCGTCATGTTGTGTGGCACTACCACCATGCTAAATGGGATAGATTCCGAACAGATCTAGCAATGCAAAACTGGGCATCTGTGAAGCACTGTGGACCATTATCAGCAGCAGAATTGCACTTAACCACAATCTGTAACCTCATGGTCCAGCATATCCCCCAATCTACCATTACCATCAAGCTGGGGGACCAACCCTGGGTCAATGAAGAGTGCAGGAAGGCATGCTAGGAGCAGCACCAGGCATACTTCAAAATGAGGTGTCAACCTGGTGAAGCTACGACCCAGGACTACTTGCATGCCAAACAGCATAAGCAGCATGCGATAGACAGAGCTAAATGATCCCATAACTAATGGATCAGATCTAAGCTCTGCAGTTCTGCCACATCCAGTCATGAATGGTGGTTGACAATTAAACAACTAACTGGAACAGGTGGCTCCACAAATATCCCCATCCTCAATGATGGGAGAGGCCAGCACATCAGTGCAAAAGATAAGGCTGAAGCATTTGCAACAATCTTCAGCCAGAAGTGATGAGTGGATGATCCATCTCGGCCTCCTCCTGAAGTCCCCAGCATCACAGATGCCGGACTTCAGCCAATTCGATTTACTCTGCGTGATATCAAAAAACGACTGAAGGCACTGGAAATTGCAAAGGCTATGGGCCCTGACAACATTCCGACAATAGTACTGAAGACCTGTGCTCCAGAACTAGCCGCGCTCCTAGCCAAGCTGTTCCAGTACAGCTACCACACTGGCATCTACCCGGCAACATGGAAAATTGCCCATGTATGTCTTGTACACAAAAAGCAGGACAAATCCAACCCGTCCAATTACCGTCTTATCAGTCTACTCTGTAAAGTGATGGAAGGTGTCGTCGACAGTACCTATCAAGCAGCACTTACTTAGCAATAACCTACTCAGTGACGCTCAGTTTGGGTTCTGCCAGGGCCACTCAGCTCCTGATCTCATTACAGTCTTGGTTCAAACATGGACAAAAGAGTTGAACTCCAGAGGTGAGATGAGAGTGACAGCCCTCGACATCAAGGAAGCATTTGACCAAGCATGGCATCAAAGAGCCCTAGCAAAACTGGAATCAGGGGGAAAACTCTCCGCTGTTTGGAGTCGTACCTAGCACAAAGGAAGATGCTTGTGGTTGTTGAAGGTCAATCATCTGAGCCCCAGGACATCACTGCAGGAGTTCCTCATTGTGGTGTCCTAGGCCCAACCATCTTCAGCTGCTTCATCAATGACCTTCCTTCAACTATAAGGTCAGAAGTGCGGATGTTCACCAGTGATTGGACAATGTTCAGCACCATTTGGCAACTCCTCAGATACTGAAGAAGTCCGTGTAGAAATGGAGCAAAACCCTGGACAATATCCAGGCTTGGGCTGATAAGTGGCAAGTAACATTCGCGCCACACAAGTGTCAGGCAATGACTATTTCCAACAAGAGAGAATCTAACCATCTCTCCTTGACATTCAATGGCAGAATTCCCCCACTCTCAACATCCTGGGGGGGTGGGGGGGGGGGCAGTACCATTGACCAGAAACTGAACTGGAGTAGCCATATAAATACCGCAGCTACAAGAGGAGGTCAGAAGCTAGGAATCTGTGGCAAGCAACGCACCTCCTGGAGTGTGATGGAATACTCTCCACATGCCTGGATGGGTGCAGCTCCAACAATACTCAAGTAGCTCGACACCATCCAGGACAAAGCAGCCTGCTTGAGTGGCACATCATCTACAAACGTTGGCTCGTTCACTACCGATGCACAGTGACAGCAGTATGTACCCAATCTACGAGATGCACTGCAGCAACGCACCAAGCTCCTTCAATAGCACCTTTCAAACCCATAACCTCTACCACCTAGAAGGACAAGGGCAGCAGATGCATGGGAATACCACCACCTGCAAAGCTTTCTCTCCAAGCCACACATCATCCTGACTCGGCACTAGATAGCCGTTCCTTTACTGTCACTGGGTCAAAATCCTGGAACTCCCTTCCTAACAGCACTGTAGGTGTACCTACCCCACATGGACTGCAGCAGTTCAAGCAGGCAGCTCACCACCACCTTTTCAAGGGCAATTAGGGATGGGCAATAAGTGCTGGCCTAGCCAGTGACGCCCACATCCCAGGAACTTTAAAAAAAAAACTGTTTTCTCTTAGGTCTGTATGAGTGGCCCGAAGCAAGTCATTGCTGAGGGTTGAAGTGTTCATCAAAATGTAAGCGTGTGCTGTTACGACTGACAGCTCTGGTCAAAGCCCCCAATCAAAAGATACGATTCTGATTGTGGTGGGAGAAACGCACTGTTAATTCAATCCCATCCCTCCAAAGATCGCCTATCATTTTAAACTTTCCAAATTAAAGACCCAGCCAAATTGTACCATTTATTAACCCCAATATGAGGCTAACCAAACCAGGTGTCTTTAAACCAACAAATTAACCATTTAATTAGAAAAACTAAATTTCTAAACACTAAGATAGAAACATTTAAAATAGAAAAAAAATTACACTTCTGCCGCAGGTGAAAAAGTCCAATGTTGCTTGAAGTCCTCACAGCTATCCGATGGGGGAGAAAAAAGTTCTTCAACAGAAGAACAGCCCATAGTCTAATTCTAGCAGTAAGTGATGCTTTCCTTCTGCAGCGATGAATTTCAACAATTAACGACTTGCAAACACTTTTAAAATGAATCAATTTGCTTAAAAATTTTTGAGGGATAAAAGATTGTCACAGTCTAACTTCCCTTCCGTCAGTTTAAATCAGAGATCTGTGTTTTGGCTAGCCTTTTTTTTTTGAATTTTGAGATATAATAAACAAACAGACTAAATTCTCTTCCTTCAGTTGAAAGGGGCCGAGAGTCTTCTTTCAGGTGCTAACACACAGCTGTCTGTCTGTGTCCTGTTAGAACAGGCTGTTTGCACTATAAGCCAGTTCAAAATTGAATTGTAACAAATGTATCTCTCGATGCTCAGTCCAAGTGGCTGTATCCAAGGTAACGAGAATGCACCCTTTGAATCGCAGTCTCCGAATGGCTGTGTCCAAGGCAACTCTTTGATTCAGTCTTTACAGCTTGCTGCCTTAAAGCAATACAGCTCTTTTCCAGCCTTAAAGGCACACCGCATTCTTCCCGGAAAAAAAACTACAGGATCGTAACAGTGCCTTTTGCTTTAAGGCTTCACATAGTTACTGCTGAATTGGGAAGTATGTTGTTGAATCACACAGCACTCATAAGAGATAACCAACAATAATTTGATAAATGTCCGGTTAGTGATGGAGATTGGGTAACTACGAGCTTCCAAGGTTGCTCAATTGCTGCAGGAATTATCCGAGTCTTTTCTGAAATTAGCCTCCCCCAAGAGTCAGCATTACTCGTAGCAGGGAAGGGTAATGCATGCAGTCTTAAAGATAGGGCTGTTATTGCTGGGCATGACAGCTTTTTATTGTATGTTTGTAATTTAAAACTATAAAATAGGTCAAGTTAAGAGCACAAGAAATAAAAGTGTTAGATCGTTAGGCCCTTTGAGCCTGCTCCACCATTGAATATGATGGTGGCTGATCTGCTACCTCAACTCCACCTTCTCACATTATCGCCATATCCCTTAATTCCCCTAGTATCCTAAAATATATCAATCTCTGCCTTGAATACACGTAACAACTGAGCAGCCACAGCTTTCTGAGACAGAGAATTCCAAAAATCCATGACGCTTTGAGTGAAGAAATTTCTCATCTCAGTCCTAAATGGCCAATGCCTTATTGTGAAACTATGCTCCCCAACTAGGAAAAATCCTCCCAGCATTTACCCTACGCCCTTTCAGAATCTTTTAATGTTTCAATGAGATCACCTCTTATTCATTTAAATTATAAGGAATATTGTCCCAGTCAATTCAATCTCCCGTCATAGGACGATCCCCTCATCCGAGGAATCAATCAATGTTGCAATCCCTCCAAGGCAAGTATATCCTTCCTTAGGTAAGGAGACCAAAACTGTACACAGTACTCCAGGTGTAATCTCACCAAGGCCCTATATAACTGCAGTAAGACTTCTTTACTGCTATACACAAATCCCTTTGTAAAGACTAACATATTATTTGATTTCCGAATTGCTTGTACCACCTGCATGTTAACTTTCTGTGATTCGTGTACAAGGACACCTAGGTCCCTCTGAATACCAACATTTCCCAGCCTCTCACCATTTAAAAAAAATACTCTGCTTTTCTATTTTTCCTTCCAAAGTGGATAAATTCACAATTCCCCATATTATATTCCATCTACCATGTTCCTTCCCACTCACCTAACCTGTCTACAATCCTTTGCAGGCTCTGTGTGTTCTCCTCACAGCTTACTTTTGCAGCTGTATCATGATCAATCTTGGTATGTAGAATGAGCATGATGGGTGCAGACAGCAAAATGCCATTTGATTTTCAATGCCTTTTCACTGAACAGAAATATTCACCATACCTGGCTTAGCAACATACGCCAGGCACTCTTCCTGCAAGGACTTGTCATCCACCAGATCCTGCACCCTGGGAGTTGGGCAGTACACATTAGAATACTGCAGAGGGGAAAGGAACAGAAAGCAGTTAAACAGCAACAGAACTACAGATCAATGTGATTAGAGCAAGTTCAGTAAAACACAAGGGTTTATTTTACATTAAGGGGAGAGGAGAGCTGGCAGAGAAGCAGCAGCTAATTCCAAACTACAATTTGTAAGCATATACATAGCAACCATCCACCATCTAGAAAGAGGGATGACCCAAGTTCAGGAGACCAGGATGTAGAAGCGGTTTGGGTAGAGATGAGAAATCATGAAGGCAAGAAGTCACTTGTGGGAGTGGTGTACAGGCCACCTAACATTAACCACTCTGTAGGATGGGGTATAAAGGAAGAAATGATGGCAGTTTGTCAGGAAGGTACAGTGATAATTATGGGGGATTTTAACCTACATGTAGACTGGAAAAATCAGATGGGCAGACATAGCCTAGATGAGGAGTACATAGAATGTTTTTGGATAATTTCTTGGAACAATACATTCTGGAGCCAACCAGAGAGCATGTTTTGTGCAACGAGATAGGATTAATTAATGACCTCGTAGTTAAGGTAGCAGCAATCATAATATGATTGAATTTTGCATTCAGTTTGAGGGAGACAAGAGTGGGTCCAAGACTAGTATCTTAAACTTAAATAAGGGCAATTAGGAGGGCATGAAAGCAGAGCTAGCTAAAGTAAACTGGCAAATCAGGTTAAGGGATAGGTCAATAGCGATACAGTGGCAGACATTTAAGGGCATATTTCAAAATACACAGGATACATTTCAACGAGAAAGAAAAATTCCAAGGGTGGCACACGCTATCCGTGGTTAACTAAAACAGTTAAAGATAGTATCAAACTTAAAGAAAAAGCCTATAATTGTGCAAAGATGGGAGGCAGGTCAGAAGATTGTACAGAGCTTACTAGACTAATACCTGGAATGGGCGGGCTGTCTTACGAAGGAAGACTGGATGGACTAGGTTTGAATCCGCTGGAATTTAGAAGAGTAAGAGGAGACTTGATTGAAACATATAAAGATCCCGAGGGGTCTAGACAGAGTGTATGTGGAAAGGATGTTTCCCCTTGTGGGTGAATCTAGAATTAGGGTCACTGCTTCAAAATAAAGGGTCGCCCATTTAAGACAATGGAGGAGAAAATTTTTTTCGAGGGTCGTGGGTCTTTGGAATTCTCATCCTCAAAAGGCGGTGGAAGCAGAGTCTTGGAATATTTTTAAGGCAGAGGTAGAGAGATTCTTGATGAGCAAGGGGGTGGAAGGCTATCGGGGGTAGGTGGAAATATTGAATAATCAGTTCAACCATGAACTTATTGAATGGCGGAGCGGGCTTGAAGGGCCGAGTGGCCTACTCCTGCTCCTAATTCATAAGTTCGTATGTACACTCACCTGGAATATTGGGACCAAAGTCACAACTCCGTAGTACCTGCAAGACAAGGGCACACATTACATTCAGAGTGCAACTCGCACTCAGTGAACACTAGCACCATTCCAGGAATGTGTGTGCAATATAACACATCGTTCTGGGTAAGTTATTCATCGTGCTGAATGTGGCAGGACAGACCCATTTTAGAGGTAGGACAAATTAGGACATCATGAAGAATGGAATGAAATAAAGTCCCTTGGTTTATTAAAGCCTCTTCATCCCAAATGACCATAAATATTCTGAGCTGCTATGCACTCTACTCCAACTCACGGAACCTTCTGAGGGGGATAAACAATCACATATAAATTACTTCAGCCCAAATTCCCACATCCTGATCACGAGTTTATGAAGCTCCTGAAAAAAGCATTAAAACCTCAAAAGAGCAAAAGATTTAAGACAGAGATGAACGAGAGATTTAAGTCAGTGGGCAAGATGGAAAAGATAGAAAAAGCAATGTAAATTTAAGATCAATGGGAAGAGGAACCTCATCATGAGGCTGAGGGGAAAGTGCATCATCGCATTGAAACTGGCGGAGAAACGCACAGAGAGTCTGGTAGATGATGTTATGGAACAAAAGCAAAACATTGGAGATGCTTGAAATCTGAAATAAAAACTGAAAATGCTAGAAATACTCAGCAGATCTGGCAGCATCTGCAGAGAGAGAAACAGAGTTAATGGATCAGAGGGGAGCGTGCTTAAAACTCTCCATTTAATGACATTTTCTCCAGACTATTTTGAAGTGACACTCAAACTATTTCTAAAACATTATCGAACTGCAAACTTGGCTTCTTGTGGAGGCTGGGCCTTTATTTTGTATAATGACCTTTCACCAGAACTCTGATGTAATGGAACTCACTGCCCATAATTTTGATAAATTTAACTTTGTTCTAAATTTTAAAGATGACACTGATGATTTTACTTGGATGCCCGAGTTACTATCAAGCACAGTTAGTCGAACAAAGACAAGTTGTCTCGTAAAATAGCTTTATCTAATTTTTTTCAAGTCAATCCACGGTGCAGAGCAGTGGAAAGTTTATTTTGTACTTGGGATGTGGCATTTGTTGCCCTGAAGTGATGGTGGCCTTCTCCTTAAATCGCTGCAGTCTATGTGCTGACTGGACTCCTGCTAAGAAGTGCATTTGATGATTTTAACCCAGTGATGATGAAGTGAAGGAATACAAAAGTCCAAATCAAGTCGTGTGCCTCAGAGTGGAACTTGAAGGTGATGGTGTCCTCATGAACTTGCTGCTCTTGTCCTTCTTGGTTATAAAGGCTGGGGGCAAGGCAGGTGCTGTTAAAGCAAGCTTTGAGTTGCCACAGTGCACCCTGTGGACAGTACATACTGCAACAGTGTCAAGAGTGGATATTGAGTTCAATGGCAGAGATGTAGATGAAGCGAATTGCTCTGTCCTAGCTGGTGTTGAGCTATGACTCTTGTTGGGGCTGTATCCATCCAGGCAAGTGGGGGATATTCCATCATACTACTGGCTTCAGTCTTCTGGGCGGCCAACAGCTTTTGAGGGGGCAGAAGATTAGCCATTTTCCCCAGAGTCCACAGCCTCTGCCCTGCTCTTGTAGCTATGGTTGATCCAGATAAGTGTGCAATCATTGGTGATCTCGCGGATGTTAACTGTGGGGTAATCAGCAAAGGTGATGCCACTGGAGTCAAAGGAGGCACGTGGGACTTATCTTGGCAAAGATGGTCATTAACTGGAACAAACATTACCTGCCGAGCCTGGATAGATTGTTCAGGGCCTGCTCTAGGCTATCTTGGGCTGCTTCAGTATCAGAGGAGCTGTGTCTGGAGCTGAACACTGGACAGTGGTTAGTGAACAGCTCCACTCCTGACCTTAAGACAGTGGGAAGGTCAATAATGCAATAGCTGAATGTGGGTAAGCTGAGGGCACTTTTCTGAACAACTACAAATGTTGTTAAAGAATAACAGTTCTTAAAAATTCACGAAGGTCATGAAATGTCCCTGAGAATTAGAAAGTGACAAACATAACTCAGTTGAACTTCTCATTCTTTAATGTACATACAGATGGGGGAATGGTTAAAGCTTTTAACTGACTACTTTTATTTCAAGATTTGTGGTACATACAAATATGCAAATTATAGAATGATACAGAACAGACAGCCATTCGGCCCATAATGCCAATAAAGCTATCCAATTAGTCCCATTCACCGAGTCTTTCCCCATAGCCCTGCAAACCTTTCCTTTTCAAGAAAGTATTCAATTCCTTTTTGAAAGTTACTACTCTGTTTCCAACACCCTTTCAAGCATTGCATTCCCGATTGTGACAACTCGGTGTAAAAAAAAAACCCTCATGTCACCCTGGCTCAATATGTACTTGAAAGGAAACTGCAAGCATACACACACTGCACAATGAAATCACATGGAAACCTAAGAGGGAAAAGCATTTCAAATGATTTTCAGCAGGATGATCACTAAACACATTGATCCCACCCGACTACATAAACCATTCAATTAAGCGGTAATTAAAACCTTATTGTGCAAAATCGCTGAGGTTGCCAAGGTGGACTGAATGGGCAGAAAACAGTCAACCATTCTGATACTAAAATTACAATGTAAAAAAATCTTGGGGAGGGAACTGAGAGGTAAAATGCTTGAGAAAAATTGAATCTGTGGTGTATTTAACTTGGGAATATTTCTGATAGGCAGCCAGAGGGAGCTTTACTCATGCTGTACCTGGCATGGGACTGTTTGTTGGGACAATGTAGAGGGAGCTTTACTCTGTATCTAACCCATGCTGTACCTACCTGGAAGTATTTGATGGGACAATGTAGAAGGAGCCTTACTCTGTATCCAACCTGCACTTGGCTAGACTTGTTTAGTTAACTATTTTAGAAAACGTTCTCCAGTATCAAATCGACTCTAAGCAATGCGTAAACTGACATTGTCTGTTCTACCACTGACAAGTCACATCTTGATCAGCACACTCAAAACCAGTCATAAAAGCGTGGGGGGGAGTGGGTGGTGGGGGTTGGAAATGGCCAGGTATTGTATTAATAGTTGAGAATTTCTCATTAAAGCTCCATTTGCCCAACTACAGTCAGCTGGGATGAAATAGTTTGCAAGAGACTGATTTGCTCTGTCCTACTCACAGTAAATTCTGTACGGCAATCCGCACCAAGTTCAACTCCACATCTGCTTCAGCTGAGATCTTCTGGATATGACGGAATCCATCGACGTATGGCAGAATCTGAGGGAGATACCATTAGCTAAAGCTTAGCGCAAAGCCACCGACACAAGTGCTCAATGACTATCATCACTGGACAATTGCTTAGCCAAGCAAGTTCCCACAGTGCTTTAGGTGTTCAGTGACTCCTACAATAGCCTCATGCAGGATATATACCCACATTTCTGTACACAGAATGCTGAAAATGTGGAACTCGCTGCCACATGAAATGGTTGAAGTAGATAGCACTAACATATTTAAGGGGAGGCTTTATGTATACATGATGCATACAGCACCAGCCATGTGTGGTCAGCTGGTTACAGTGATACTGCACAAGCCACGAGGTCAGTTGGACACACTAAAACTGAGCAATTTCCCCATACCAGCTTGGGGGTTAATGCACCCAACAATAAGGTGACATGAGGGCGGCGCAGTGGTTAGCACTGCAGCCTCACAGCTCCAGGGACCCGGGTTCAATTCTGGGTACTGCCTGTGTGGAGTTTGCAAGTTCTCCCCGTGTCTGCGTGGGTTTTCTCCGGGTGCTCCGGTTTCCTCCCACAAGCCAAAAGACTTGCAGGTTGATAGGTAAATTGGCCATTATAAATTGTCACTAGTATAGGTAGGTGTTAGGGAAATATAGGGACAGGTGGGGATGTTTGGTAGGAATATGGGATTAGTGTAGGATTAGTATAAATGGGTGGTTGATGTTCGGCACAGACTCGGTGGGCCGAAGGGCCTGTTTCAGTGCTGTATCTCTAATCTAATGATCATGCAATACCCAAAAATGGCAAAACACGAAGTTGTGTCTTCAAATCACAAGGTAATTCTGGATGAGTAAGGCTATGCAGCCCACCTTAGGTTCATATTCAGAAAGCTCCTACAGTCCCCCACCATTGCATCCCATTATTTTTTTTAATAATTCCAGAATTTACACCTCCACTATCCTGGAGTCCTTTCATGCGTTGATCACTGTGTGTGAAGAAGAATTTCCTAATATGACCTGTACACTTTTAACTACTCTGAGCCTGTGTCCACTTTTCTATTTTTGTCATTTTAATATCCCAGATTTACATTTTCCATACCATTTATCATCTAATATACCTCCATAAGATCACCACTAGGACACTGACTTTCGAGAACTCAATCTTCTCCAGTCTTTTGCATAATCTTGAAGTTAGGGATCACTCAAACCTCTCTCACTACCTCCAACGGCTGAATGCTTCCAGTGTTCCAGTAACTGGTGGTACTCAAGGTGTAGTCTGATCAGAGCAGTGTATATTCCAATCGCCGACTTTCTGAACATCCAGGAAAGGAAGCAGTTCCTTGGCCTACTGCACTTTTACAGTGTCTGCAGTTTCTTACAGAAAGCATAGGCTTCTGGCAGAGTCAGGTTTTCACATACATACAGCATTCAAACAACTCCCTGTTCTTCTCATGACCTCCCTCTCACCTGCTGCGTAGTGAGGTCCCAGTGGATTTTGATAAAATCCTCTTTACACTCGGTGAACACTGGCACATCATACTCCTGTACCACAGGCTGGTCTCTCCGCTGGGCAATCACCTTCAGATGAATGGTATTGGATTCATCTACAAGAACGACAAACCATAGCTTACTTAGAACGCAGCACCGTGCACCTCTGTCCCCAAAAGTATTGGAAGACATTAAAAAAAAAAGGATTGCTTCTTTCAAGCACTCTGCTTTGCCTTCCTAGCTCCATGTTCTCTTCACTATTAAATCAGTTTCCAACTGGCAAGAGTCACTGATAATGGGGCTAAAAATTGCACTGTGGGTGAATCTTAACTGCCCTAAGCAGGTCACTCAGTTGCATCAAACCACTGCAAAGAATAACGAGGACTACAAATGGTTCAAGAAGGTGGCCAACCATCACCTTTTCAACGAAAATAGATAATAAACGCAGGCTTTGCCAGTGATGCCCACATCCCGGGAATGAACAAAGAAAAACTTGCTCAGGGGTTAATGATAACAATGTACCTTCAAAATTTGCATTTTATAAGCCAATATGATTGATACTTGAGCCTGAATTTTAATTTGGAGGTGTGTTACCTATAGTGGGGAGGCAAGGGGCAGTGTTTTGAGGTCTGGAAATGCAGAAGAATGGGTTTCCCGAACATCCTGCTGCTTTAACTACAGGGCTCCTTTAAATGTTTTTCTGTTGGTTTCCTGCCCACAGCTAACCTGATTGACAGGCTAAGGGGCCTGTTGGGTGAGGAAGCCTGCAAAACAAGGTCACAGGCGAGGACAGCAATTAGGTCTGGAGTGGGGGCTGCTGGTGTGAGTAGATGGTTGCAGGAGAGCAGATGGCAGGAGACGGTCGCAGATGAATTGTCAGGTTGGGGGCAGGGTGGGGCTTTACTGGGTAGCCCATTGAGCCTGTCAGAAACCCACCTACTCCTTCTGGCTCACAAGCAATGCTGTTAAGGCAGTTCCTTCATGGATTCAGTCCTTTCATCTGTCAGCTATCCCGAAGCTGACGAGATAAAATCAGAGTGATTGCTAAAATGAAGGTAGGCAGCCTCACTAATATTTAAAGCAGCGATCCAACACCCGCAAACAGATTGGTTGCCCGCTCCTCGTCCCATCTCCATTAAAAATGGAAGTGGGCAGCTTGGGCTCCCGTTTCAGAATTTTAACATCTGACCCAACACATCTCACCCGTTTTGGGATTAAGATTCAGCTTTGGTCTTTGTTTGCCATATCTATTACAATACAGTCAAACACAAATCAATCATAGCAAAATTAACAGGTAAACTACACCAAACATATGGTGCAGGACAGGAATCTTACAATTCAGTACCAGAAGTGAACCATGCTCCAAGAACATCCAATTAAGTTAGATGTCAAGATATTGTAGAGACAACTTTCCTCAGGATTAAGCAAAAACCCAGACAAGGTAGGTGATGAGAAATCTAAGTGAATAACCAGCAGAGAAAGTTGGGTGGTCAGCAGTTTAGTGGGAATCGAACAGAGGGAGCAGGTGGTCGTCTTATGGACAAGATGAGTTTGGAAAGAGCATGAAGAGAGATGGGAGAGAAACTAGAGAAGGATGCAAGTTCAGGAATTCATTGATGTCCTTCAGGGAAGGGAAACTTCCACCCCTACCTGGTCTGGCTCCAGCCCCATGTACCTGGCTCTTGTCAGGACAACTAGGGATGGGCAATAAGTACTACCTTGCTGGTGTGGCCCACATCCCAAGAATAAATAATAAAACAAAAGATCCTGTTGGAGAGTAAACTGATTACAGTTGAAGTGGCAGCTGATGATCTTACAATTAGGAACAGCAGGCAGCCATTCGACCCTTCGAGCTTGCTCCGCCATTCGACAAGATCATTGTTGATTTGACTGCGGTCTCAACTCCACTTTCCTGTTTGACCCCCATAACCCTTAACTCACTTGTCCATCAAAAAATCTATCTAACTCAGCCTTGAATAAAGTCAATAACCCAGCCTCCACTGTTTTCTGGGAGAGAGAAATCTACAGACTAATGACCCTCAGAGAAAAAAATTCTCCTCATCTCCGTTTTAAAAAGGGAGACCTCTTAAACTGTGTCCATTAGTCCCCACAAGAGGAAATAGCTTCCCAGTATCCATCCTATCAAGTTCCATCAAGATCTTGTATGTTTCAGTAAGATCATCTCTCATTCTTCTAAACTCCAATGGGTAAAGGTCTAACCTGTTCAACCTTTCTTCAGTAGCTAAATCCTTCATCCCAGGAATGAGTCGAGTGAACCTTCTCTAAACTGCCTCTAATGCAATTATATCCTTTTCCAGATAAGGAGACCAAAACTGTACACAATACTCCAGATGTGGTCTCACCAAGATCCTGTACAGCTGCAGTAAAACTTCCCTACTTTTATACTTGATTCTCCTTGCAATGAATGCCAACATTCAATTTGCCTTCCTAATCATTTGTTGTACCTGCTTACTACCCTTTTGTGATTTATATACCAGGGCACCCAGATCCCTCTGCACCACAGTGTTGTGCAATCTCTACCTAAATAATATACTGCTTTTCTATTCTTACTGCCAAAGTGGACAAGTTCACATTTTTCCACATTATACTCCATCTGATAAATTTTTGCCCACTCACTTAACCTAATTGTATCCCTCCACTTTACCTCCGCTTGCTAACTTACTTTCCTACCTATTTTGGTGGCATCAATAAATTTATCCACCATACATTCTGTCCCCTCATCCAAGTACAGATTTATTTAGATTATAAATAGTTGAGGCCCCAGCACTGATCTGTGGCATGTCACTAGTTATAGCTTGCCAACCTGGAAAAGACCCATTTATCCCTACTCTCTGCTTCCTGTTAGCTAACTGGTCCTTTATCCATGCTAATATGTTACTCCCTACACCATGTGCTCTTACTTTGTGTCGTAACCTTTGATGTGGCACCTTATCAAATACCTCAACATCTCTGTGCAAGTTAGTGAGAAAAAAAAAATCACGGATTGCTACTCTTCATCACTACCTAATGCCTCTTATGGGAAAAGCACAAGTGCAGATGTTGATGTGGACAAGATTGTGATACACATATATTCTTTTATAATTTATATCCAGATACACACATATAACATGTAGGTCTCAGCAAATTTCACAGACCATTCAAAGAACCCCAAGTACTCACGGATATACCTATTGGCAGTGAACACTCTCCACGGGCATTCAACTCCTCCAGAATAATGGTCATTAGCGGTACTAGTTTCTGCTTACTGTCCTCATTGGAGACGAAACCACTCTCCAGCTGGAAAAAGAAAGCTCTTCTTAGAGATCAGACTATGTAGCATCAAAACAAGCCACTTCATCTAACACAAAACACTTCACAAAATTCACTTTCATCAATGTCAACGGGATGAGACTCCCCCATTTAATGACGGCAGAGAGGAGATTTTCATCACATTGCTCTGGGCTAGTGTTTCAACCACCAAGCTTTCAAGTTGCAAGCTCAGTGCACTAACCCTTTGTGCCACCTGGTTCTACATTGCCAATGCCAATCAAGGTGGTTGTAAACATTTTACACCCCTGAAATGTTCAGAATACATCCAGGACTGCTTCCTAGATCAATACGTTTCCAGGGAAATAAATAGAGATAGGACAACTGAAGGCTGAACGGCCTTTTACTGCTTTGTTCTTACCTCCAGTGTAGTGAGGTAGCCTGCCAGCTTTTTAACAATTGGCTCCAAGGAGCAGGTCTTGGCTTTTGCATCACAAACAAAGCCCAGATTGAAGAGCAGCGCATTTCGGACATACTTTTTGTGTTCTATGCACACAGGGCAGCCAATCAGCTTCTTGTCCATCGCAGTGCTTCAAAGCATAGTAAATAAAACTGATTAATAGAAGAACAGAATTAAAGCAAACAGCATTCACAATCTTTAAATGGCACAGTGGGGGGAGTGGGGCCAGGGAAACAACCACACACAGACAATATAAACTCCACCTTCTAACAAGATATACCAGTTGCCTTGAATTTAATAGCCTCTATACTCTGCTCTCCTTGGTGAGTGCAAAAGATCCCATGGCACTATTCAACCAGCAGAGGAGTTCTCTCTGGTGTCCTGGCCAATATTTACCCCTCAACCAACATCACTGAAACAGATTATTTGGTCAGTCACCTTGCTGTGTGCAAACTGGCTGCCACATTTCCGATACAACAACAGTGACTCCACTTCAAAGTAATTTGTTAGCTCTGAAGCATTTGGGACAACCTGAGGCTATGTAAATGCAAGTCTTTTTTATTTTAACAGCAAACCCCAGTTCAGTGGCAATGCTGTGGAATAAATGAGCTGCCATTAAATGCCATGAAGCACCACAACAGATTAATCACCCCCAGCATCTCTGGGGCCAGAAGCACTGGTGGTGTTGGCTACAAATACAAAGGTAAATTTTCCACTTCTATGCTCTTGGTTGGCAGCGAATACAGATCAGCCTGTCCATACAGGACAGCAAGGAGATCCACAACTGGCCTGTAAAGCCTTCTCCAGCCATCAGGGATAAAGCTAACATTTGTAACTTTAAAACAATTTGTGCTAGGAGTAAAATAAGTCAACAGAATCAGAAAGGAGATGACATTTTACTTTACACTGCAAGTTATGATAATCTGGAATGAACTGCCTGACAGTGTGGTGGAAGCAGATTAATTAGTGGAATTGGATATATAGATGGAAAGGAAACATTTGCAGGTCTATTGTGAATAAGGAGGGGAGTGGGATTAATTGGATAGCTCTTTCAAAAAGCCAGTAATAATACAATGGGCCAAATGGCCTCCTCCTATGCTACTTCATGCTAACTGTCCATGTTGCCGTTTATTTGTTGTCACAGGTACTGAGGAATCCATACACAGGGCAGTTGACACAACACCAGGAGCTCCGCAACCACTTGTGCAACCACTTCTGTGTGAATATGTCCTGTGATATAAAAAGAGGGCATGAGCTTGTAAAGGGTTTGTGATTTGTGTAACTTACACAGTAATGAGCTTATTCTGTAACTCTGGTTTTGTTATGATGTACACCTGGACTGTATCAAACAGCTCCCTTGAAATGTACTCCTCAGGCACCTGTAACAGACCCAGACATGTGATTCAAAGACTGATTGAATAGCCAAGTCATATAAATGTTTGCTGATTCCCAAATACTTAAAAGTCAAATAACAGGCTACCTAATAAACAAGCTCAGTGAATGAGCTGCCATCCTTTATGCTGAAATGAAGATCATTTTAAACAGAACAGCAGCTCTGTGCCAAGGCTCCGAGTATAAATTTATTGACGCCAGTGTTCTCACTAATATACTGGTACTGATATTATAGTGGGGGAAAAACTTTATAATGTTATACAATAGGCTTCTAGTCTGATACTTTTAGTCCATCACCTCTAGCTGCTTCTTCCCACTACAGCTGCCAAACCTGTGACCCCATTTCACCCTAGCGTTAAGCTGTTTTTATTGGGCTGAGTGCTGCCAGCAGATCCTGATGCTCAAGTCTCACACAGCTGATGACAAAGACAAAAGAATATTTGCCAGACTCGCTAAGGTTGGTGGCTGGGAAGACTAAAAATAGAAGTCAACACCGGCAGTGGGAGACCCACACATCAGCATGATACCCATGTAAAAAAAAGTCAGTGCCAACATGCTCTATGATGCCATCCATGGTTCAGCAGTAGCACTCTTGCCTCTGAGTCAAAGGTTGCGGGTTCAAGTCCTACTCCAGAGGCATGAGCACAATATCTAGGCTGACACTCCAGTGCAGTACTGAAGGACTGCTGCACTGTTGGAGGTGCCGACTTTTGGATGAGATGAACCGAGCCCCATCTGATGGGTGGTAGCAAAAGAACACATGGCACTATTTCCAAGAGCAGGGGAGTTCTGACTAATAGTTATCCCTCAACCAACATGAACAGATTATCTGGTATTTTACTACATTGCTACTTGTGGGACTTTGCTGTGAACATAATGGGTGCCATGTTTCCTACATGACAGTAGTGACTACACTCAGAAGTACTTCGTTGGCTATAAAATGCATTTGGGAGATCCTGTGACTGTAAAAGGTGCTACATAAATGGAAGTCTTTCCTTTTTTTAAGCCAACCTAAGTGCGGAAGGATAGAATCATAAAGTTTACAGCACAGAAAGTGGCCACTTTGCCGGCCAAAAAATAAGAGCCACCCAGCCTAATCCCATGTTTGGTCTGTAGCCCTGTAGGTTATGGTACTTCAGGTACATATCCAGGCACCTTTTAAATGAGTTGAGGGTTTCTGCCTCTACCACTCTTTCAGGCAGTGAGTTCCAAACCTCCACCACCCTCTGTATGAAAAATGTTTTCCTCATCTCCCCTCTAATCCTTTTACCAATCACTTTAAATCTATGCCCCCTAGTCCAAGACCCCTCTGCTAAGGTAAATAGGACCTTCACATCCAATTTATCCAGGCCCCTCTCAATTTTCTACATCTCAATCAAATTTCCCCTCAGCCTCCTCTGTTCCTAGGAGAACCCCCCAGCCTATCCAATCTTTTCTCTTAGCTGCAATTTTCCAGTCCTGGCAACATCCTTTTAAATCTCCTCTGGACCCTCTCGAGTGCAATTATATCCTTTCTGTAAGGAAGTGACCGGAACTGCACATAGTACTCAAGTTGTGGCCTAACTAATGAGTTATACAGCTCCAGCACAACCTCCCTGCTCTTATATTCTACGCCTTCCTAAACACCTTATCGACCTGACCTGCTACCTTCAGGGATCTGTGGATTTGCACTTCAAGGTCTCTCACTTCCTCTATACTTTGCAGTATTCTCCCATTATTTATTTATTGTGTCTTCCTTTGCCTTGTTTGACCTCCCTAAATGCATCATACTTTTCTGGATTGAATTCCATTTGCCACTTTTCTGCCCACCTGACCAGTCCATTGATAACTTCTTGCAGTCTACAGCTATCCACCTCGCTATCAACCACTCGGCAAATTTTTGTGTCGTCTGCAAATTTCTTAATCATTTCCCCCTCCATTTACATCCAAATTGTTTTTATATATCAGAAAAAGCAGGGAAACCTAGTACTGAGACCTGCGGAACCCCACCGGAAACAGTCTTCCAGTCGCAAAAGCACCCAAAAATGTCAAAAGCCTTGCTAAAATCCATGTAGACCACATCAACTGCACTACCCTCATCAATCCTCTTTGTTACTTCCTCAAAAAATCCAATCAAGTTAGTCAGACATGACCTTCCCTTAACAAATCCATGCTGACTATCCTTGATTAATCCATGCCCTTCCAAGTGACAGTTTATCCTGTCTCTCAGAATTGATTCCAATAATTTGCCCACTACTGAGGTTAGACTGACTGGCCTGTAATTATTTGGTCTATCCTTGCACCCTTTTTAAACAAAGGTACAACATTAGCAGACCTCCAATCCTCTGGCACCATACCTGTATGCAGTGACGAATGGAAAATGATGGTCAGGCCTTTCGCTATTTCTTCCCAGGCTTCTCTTAACAGCCTGGGGTACATTTCATCTGGCCCTGGTGATTTATCCACCTTCAAGGATGCTAATCCCCTTAATACTTCCTCTCTCCCTATGTCTATCATATCCAATACTTCACACTCCTCCTCAACCACAATGTCTGCATCATCCCCCTCTTTTGTGAAGACAGATGCAAAGTATTCATTAAGAATAACACCAACATCTTCGGTGTCCACATATAGGCTACCTTGTTGGTCTTTTATGGGCCCTACTCTTTCCTTAGTTATACTTTTAATGTATTGATATAGCATCCTTGAGTTATCCTTGATTTTACCTGCCAATATTCTTTCATGCCCTCTCTTTGCTTTCCTAATTTCCTTTTCGATTTCACCCTTCTACTTTCTATACTCATGGCTTTCTGTAGCTTTGAGTGCTCGGTGTCGTACATAAGCTTTCCTTTTCTGCCTTATCTTACCCTGTCGGCTCCTGGACATCCAAGGGGCTCTAGATTTGCCCGTCTCACCCTTTCTCTTTGTGGGAAGATGTTTATTCTGAACCTCTTGAATCTCCTCTTTGAATGCCTCCCACTGCTCTGACAGTGATTTACCTTCAAGTAGCTGTTTCCAGTCCACTTTTGCTAAATCACTTCTTAGCTTAGTAAAATTAGCTTACCCCAATTTAGAACTTTAACTCCTGTTCTATCGCTGTCCTTTTCCATAATTATGCAAAACTAACTGAATGATCACTACCACCAAAATGCTCTCCCATTGCCACTCTTTCCAGCTTCATTACCTAAAACCAAGTCCAGAATGGGCGGCACAGTGGCTCAGTGGTTAGCACCGCAGCCTCACAGCTCCAGCGACCCGGGTTCAATTCCGGGTACTGCCTGTGTGGAGTTTGCAAGTTCTCCCTGTGTCTGCGTGGGTTTCCTCCGGGTGCTCCGGTTTCCTCCCACATGCCAAAGACTTGCAGGTTGATAGGTAAATTGGCCATTAGCAATTGCCCCTAGTGTAGGTCGGTGGTAGGGAAATATAGGGACAGGTGGGGATGTGGTAGGAATATGGGATTAGTGTAGCATTAGTATAAATGGGTGGTTGATGGTCGGCACAGACTCGGTGGGCCGAAGGGCCTGTTTCAGTGCTGTACCTCTAAAACTAAAACTAACCGTGCCCTCTCTTTTTGGACTTGCTACATACTGGCCAAAAAAGTTCTCCTGAATGCAACTTAAGAATACTGTTCCCTCCATTCCTTTCACACTAAAACTATCCCAGTTAACATGGGGGTAGTTAAAATCCCCTATTACTGCCCTATTGTTCTTGCACTTCTCAGATTTGCCTACATAGCTGCTCTATCTCCCGCTAACTGATTGGGGGTCTATAGTACACACCCAGTAGTGGGACTGCCCCTTTTTTGTTCCTCAGTTCAATCCATATGGCTTCAATTGATGATCCTTCTAACATATCATCCCTCATCATAGCTGTAATTGTTTCTCTAACCAAAATTGCCACTGCCTCCCTTTTTATCCCCCTCTATCGCGTCTGAAAACCCTGTAACCAGGAACATTGAGCTGCCATTCCTGTCCCTCTTTAAGCCATGTTTCTGTAATAGCTATGATATTATTTACTGCCATGTTTCTAACTGTGCCCTCAGCTCGTCTGCTTTATTTGTTATACTCCTTGCACAGAAGTATATACACCTTTGAGCGCTGCCAAACTTTTTTTTCACTTTTGTTCCCTTCCATACTCACTCACTAATTTTTCTGCCTACCATTTCCATTTCTGATTTTACCCCATCTGAGTCTACCTCGGGTCCCCATCCCCGCCAAACTAGTTTAAATTCTGCCCAACTGCACTTGCAAACTTCCCGGCAACGATACTGGTCCCAGCCCTATTGCAGTGCAAACTGTCCAGCTTGTACAGGTCTCACCTCCCCCACTACCAGTCCCAATGTCCCAGGAATCTAAAGCCCTCCCTCCTGCACCATCTCTTCAGCCAGACACTCATCAGCTCTAACTTCCTTTTTCAATGCTCATTTGCAGGTGGCACGGGGAGTAATCTGGAGATTACTACCCGAAGTCCTACTTTTTAATGTCTTGCCTAGCTCCCTAAAATCTGTTTTCAGGACCTCGTCCCTCTTTCTACCTATGTCGTTGGTACCAATGTGAACCACAACATCTGGCTGTTCACCCTCCTCCTTAAGAATGTCCTGCAGCTGCTCTGTGACATCCTTGAAACCTGGCACCAAGGCGGCAACATACCATCCTCCTGTCATGGCTATAGCTGCAGAAATGTCTACCTGTTCTCCTAACACTATTACTCTTCTTCCTTCACACCCATGCAGCTGAGTCACCTCTGGTGCCCCAAACTTGTTTCTTGCTACACAGCTCTGAGGAACCATCGCCCTTACCAATGTCCAAAATGAAAAACTGGTTCGTGAGTGAGATAGACTCAGTGGACTCCTAATCTACCTCCCCAGTCCTCCTAGACTTTCTGGCGGTCACCCATTCCTTCTCAACCTGCACGCTCCTAACCTGCGGTGTGACCGGCTCCCTAAATATGTTCTCCACGTGGTTCTCAGCCTCGCGGATGCACCATAGTGATTCCAGCTGCCACTTGAGTTCTGAAATTGAGAGCTCAAGTTTCTGCAGCTGGTGACACTTTCTGCAGACTTGTTCGCCAAGGCCACTTGAAGTGTTCACGACTTCCCACATACCACAGAAAACACATCCCACTCGGCTGAGCTATCCTGACATACTTTAATCTTACTTTAAGAGTAGTTGCCTGTAGAAAGTAGAATGACAAGACTTTTACTCATTTCTAATATGCTGCTATTTACACACAGTCACTTACTATGGATACTCACTGACCAATTGGCTTACCAGGCAAGTTGCACACTCCTAGCCTGGAGACAAAGGAAGAAAAGAACTCACCAACTACTGAAAAACGTAGAAGAAAAGAAGCACCTTCTTCCCCTCTTCACCAAACTCCCTCACTCACTAAACTTCACTTCAGCTTCACTATGCCCAAGTTGCACTCCAGGCCCCTGTATTTATATTGCCTGAAACTCAGAAAAGTCAGCTCTGCTACAGCTACAGAAACCAGTTTAAATGAGCTAGTTAACTAATTTCAGCTGCTCTCCAGTAGACAGCTTGCATATCCCTGCTTAAGACGGGAAGAAACTTAAATAGTAAATTTTAATCAAATACTAAATGTAAACAAGATGAGATTTTAGAAAGAAATTAAACCTCAAGATTCCCTCACTCAACAACTCCCAGCTTCACACCCAGTGTCCAAGCTGCACTCCGGCTTGGGTACAGAGAATCTCCAGTTCAATGTTACAGCCGCACCTTTTGCCAAGTTCAAAAGCAGACAGGAGGTGAGATCGAAGTTTCACGTTTTGATAGTTTCTGATGAATATTTATTGTGAACATTAAAAACTACCTCCATGATACAGGAGCAGAAAATAAACCAAAATTACACACTAAGCATTGCTGTTCCAATTTACATTTTAGAAATTTCAAGTCCAGAACTGAAATTTCGGCAACAAGCCTGAAGAAGTGATAGAGGCAGGAACCCCTCACAACATTTAAGAAGTATTTAGATGAGCACATGAAATGCCATAGCATACAAGGCTACTGGCCAAGTGCTGGAAAATGGGATTAGAATAGTTAGGTGATGGCCGGCACAGACACATTGGGCCGATGGGCCTCTTTCTGTGCTGAATAACTCAATGACTCTATAACCCTAATTCATGACCTCAAAGAAATCCAGCTACCAAACAGATAATTGAACCATCACATGTCACACAGCTATAGCAGCCAATCCCTCTGGAGAAAGTGGGCCACTTCAGGCTCACTCTTGAGATCACAATGCAGAAAGTCTGCTCTGCCATCGCAGGCCAATCCACTTGCTACTGGAAGATAAAGCAGCAAAGTACAGGAGGTCATCACACCCTTGCATGCAGCAGTTGACTTCAGTACCAGTGGGTTTCATTGGCACCAATGGCAGCATTAAATGTGGGCAGTGTGGCTCAGTTAGCAACTGCTTTGATGCATGGGAACGCAAGGGTCCCTTTAACCGGATGGTCTCAGTGCCCCCAGGTGTCTCAGTTTGTGCCAGGGCTGAAGGCTCTCAGGTGGTACTGGTGGGTGGGCCCGCCTGCCTAGGGGCAGGAGCCCCTATGGTGTTCGCGTTTGAGTCACTCTCCAGTACCTGGAACGTGATTTTCGGCCCAAGAGTCGGGTGAAACTCGCTGAAAAACACACACTCGATTCGACTGCCCATGATAAGACCCGAGACAACCTCTTCTAGCCTAGCACTGACCACCCCCTGAGACCCGGATCCTGCTCACGTGACCCGGCAGCGCACCCGCATCAGAACGTGCTGACCTCAGCACGTAACAACGCACGAGCCGCCAACGGCGCCCGGCAGCGATGGCAGAACCCAGCACCGATTTCTGGTTGTACGGCGTCGTGCGGAAAGCGGCCGGAACAGCAGCGCATCTTCTCAGCCTGGGATTCCCAGTCGGCATAGGGGTGGTCACAAAGCCGGGGAGCAGTGAGTATCTGACAGCTGGAAGGGGAGCGGAGCAACCCCGTCCGAGTACGCGAGCTATGTCAGAGCAGACCTGTTAATAACGGGGGAGGGTGTGCAGGTAAACGGAGACATCACGGGGGAGGAGCTCCGGGTACACAGTGGCACTGTGGTGGAGGAGCTCCGGGTACACTGGCACCGTGGGGGAGGGCCTCCAGGTGCACAGTGGCACCGTGGGGGAGGGCTTCCAGGTGCACAGTGGCACCGTGGGGGAGGGCCTCCAGGTGCACAGTGGCACTGTTGGGGAGGGCTCCAGTTACACAGTGGCACTGTGGGGGAGGAGCACAGGTACACTGGCACTGTGGGGGAGGGGCACAGGTATACAGTGGCACCGTGGGGGATGGCCTCCAGGTATACAGTGGCACTGTTGGGGAGGGCTCCAGGTACACAGTGGCACTGTGGGGGAGGGGCACAGGTACACAGTGGCACTGTGGGGGAGGGGCACAGGTACACAGTGGCACTGTGGGGGAGGGGCACAGGTACACAGTGGCACTGTGGGGGAGGGGCACAGGTACACAGTGGCACTGTGGGGGAGGGGCACAGGTATACAGTGGCACTGTTGGGGAGGGCCTCCAGGTATACAGTGGCACTGTTGGGGAGGGCTCCAGTTACACAGTGGCACTGTGGGGGAGGGGCACAGGTACACTGGCACTGTGGGGGAGGGGCACAGGTATACAGTGGCACCGTGGGGGATGGCCTCCAGGTATACAGTGGCACCGTTGGGGAGGGCTCCAGGTACACAGTGGCACTGTGGGGGAGGGGCACAGGTACACAGTGGCACTGGGGGAGGGGCACAGGTACACAGTGGCACTGGGGGAGGGGCACAGGTACACTGGCACTGTGGGGGAGGGGCACAGGTACACAGTGGCACTGTGGGGGAGGGGCTCCAGGTATATAGTGGCACCATGGGGGCGGGGCTCCAGGTACACAGTGGCACTGTGGAGGAGTGGCTTTAAGTACACAGTAGCACTGTGGGGGAGGGGCTCCAGGTATACAGTGGCACTGTGGGGGAAGGGCTCCAGGTACACAGTGGCACTGTGGGGGAGGGGCTCTAGGTACACAGGCACTGTGGAGGAGTGGCTTTAAGTACACAGTGGCACCTTGGAGGAGGAGCTCCAGGTACACAGTGGCACTGTGGAGGAGTGGCTTTAGGTACACAGTGGCACCTTGGAGGAGGAGCTCCAGGTACACAGTGGCACTGTGGAGGAGTGGCTTTAGGTACACAGTGGCACCTTGGAGGAGGAGCTCCAGGTACACAGTGGCACTGTGGGGGAGGGGCTCTAGGTACACAGTGGCGCTGTGGGGGAGGTGCTCCAGGTACACATTATTTGGTGCCACTCTGGGGAGGGGCTTCCATCTGTAGTCAAGCATCATACCTTATGTTTTGCTGCCCTCCATGGCTATTTTGGTTCATACCATGCAGCCTGGGAGACATAAATAAAGTTTAGTTCGCTGCTTCAATTTGTATTTATCCACTAATGTGGCAACAATGTCAACAATGACCCTTTGAAAACCTCTTGGTCCACACAGTTCAAATAGGGCATATTCAGTGCAAAGATCACCCCAAGCTTTGCTCTCCATCCTTCTAAGTCCAGGAAACTTAGTCTTATTTGCGCAAATGTGTACTGTTTCATGGGTCTGGAGGTTTGGAAAGGGTTGTTTCACTGCTGCTGCTTCATTGGTGGATAATTCTAAATATTACAAGGTGAAGGTCAGCATCAGCCACTAGATATATGTGCACATTAATGGGGATACAGCTTTAACCTTTATACCTCATCCTGAAACTCCATGGTACACCCATCCTTGCAGCAGATAAAGACAAAAGCTTGGACACCTCTGACCAATGATATATTAGTTAGATTACTAGGGCTTGCTTACTGGACTGCAAGTAATCCACAGGCTTTACTTAGACCTACCCAGCCATGGACTCTGTCTTATTGTGACTTGTCGATTAAAGACCATGAAGAAGTCGGTACCTAGTACCTTCTCCACTGCAGTGTTTTCCACACATGGGAGCGCATTGACTCAGTACAGTACACTTTTACCAATCGGTCTAAAACCCACATCTTCCTTCCTATTAGTTCTCCTGGAAAGAGCCGGCACTGTCATGATGGGTCTAATAGCCTCCTTCTGTGCTGTAAGCTTCTATGATTCTATGAAAGTGCTTGTACCTCAGTGTTATAGAGATGTCTTTGGACTGTATCTGAAGTACCTTAAACGACAGCTGATGAATTCATTTTTTTTGTTCTAGGTTTATTTTCCTGGCATCCATTCCTGATGGCTCTTGCTGTAAGTAATCTACGATTGCATAATATGCATGGAGATATTCGTTGGGGGCTGCCCTTTGGATCAGATTTCTTTCCTTTGAAGGATATGCTGCTCTCCAAAAAGAGCACAATCTCCCCCTTACGCTCGAACAATCTTTCCCAAGCTCTCTTAAACCCATACACATTCTCCATCCAGGAGTAGGTAACGGGCTCAGACAGAGGTGACTGCTCTCTTCAGCACCTCTTCACTGACACAGCTGAGGCAGAAACTCAGTTGAGAGGAGGACTGTGCCTGTGTTCTGTCTCAGTGTGCTGGCGAACCACGCTGCCTCAGTATCAGTGACCTTTTCAATTTTAAAGCTACATTCCCCACCATTCAGCACTTACCTGTCCCCAGGGGTGGGGAAGATCCTGCCGTTAATTTTTGTTGCTCCGTGAGAACTCACAGCCCACCTGCCTCTGTCTGTCAAACGATGCAGGTTTTAAACAGAAACACTGCCCGTGTTGCATGTGAGGGAGTTGACACATTCTTCCAAAGCTGCATCATGCTAGGGTTCCTGACTTGTCTTCCACACAGAGGGTGGACAGTTGAATCCCAGAACTACTTACCATGCAGGCTCACCTCAGTTCGTAGATCCACTGGCATGTTGCCTGTCACTTTGCTTAGAGTGAATCAGAGGATACGCTGTTTTGTAAGGACAGGAGCACAAGAATGTGGGAATTGCTTCCATCTAGTTCACCCTCCACCATTCTGATATTCACATGATACAACAATAATCCAGTTGTTCATCAATCATGGCAATCAGTGTTTATTATCCAGCATTATCTCATTTCATAGTCATTTATGGCATAAAAGGAGGCCATTCGGCCTCTCAAGTCCATTCCGACTCTCTGCGGAACAATCCAGTCAATCCCCGTAGCCCGTGCAATTTCCTTTTAAAATCATCGATCGTCTCTGCTTCCAACACCCTTGTGGGCAGTGGGTTCCAGGTCATTACTACCTGTTGCATAAAGAAGTTCATCCTCATATTCCCCCTGCATCTCTGCCCAAAACATTCAATCTGTGTCCTCTAATCCTTATGCCATCAGTTAATGGGAACAGTTTTTCCTTGTCTAACTCATCTAAGCCTGTCAATCTTGTGCACCTCTATCAAATCTCCCCTCAACCTCCTTTGCTTCAGAGAGAACAACTCCAGCTTTTCCAACCTAACCTTGTAACTAAAATCCCCCATCCCTGGAAACATTCTAATAAATCTCCTCTGCACCTTCTCAAGGCTCCTCACATCCTAAAGTGTGGTGGCCAGAACTGAATGCAATTTTCTATAAAGCTGTGGTTCAGCCCCATCTAAAGCTTCAGCATAACTTTTCGACTTTATGCCCCTATTTATGAAGCCCAAGATCCCATATGCTTTACTAACCACTCTTTCAATATGTGCTTTTACCTTCAAAGATCGATGCATATGCAACCCCAGGTCCCTCTGTTCCTGCACACTCTTTAGAACTGTGTCATTAAGTATATATTGCCTCACCCTATCCCTTCTGCCAAAATGCAGCATCTCACATTTGGCTGTATTAAATTCTATCTGGCACTTGTCTGCCCATTCTGCTATCCTATTTATATTCTGTTGTCGGCAGTTCATATCATCCTCATTGTTTGCTACTCCTGGTATGATCAGAAAATTTTGAAATTCTACTCTGTATTCCAAGATCTAAGTCATTTATATATAGTAAAAAAAAAAGCAGTGGTCTTAACACTGACCCTTGGGGAATACCACTATCTCCCATCATCCAGTCTGAAAAACAACCATTTACCACAACTCGTTGTTTTCTGTCCTTAAACTAATTTTTTATCCAATTGGATACTGATCCTCCTATTCCATGAGCCTTAATTTTGTTAACCAGCCTATTATGTGGTTCCTTATCAAATGCTTTCTTAAAATCCATTTAAACAACATCATCCGCATTCCCTTCATCACAAAATTTAATTAGATTAGTCAAGCATGATCTGCCTTTTACAAATCAATGCTGGCTATCCTTAATTAACTCGAACCTCTCTAAGTGCCTGTTGATTTTTTTCCCCTGATTATTGTTTCTAAAACCTTACCCACCACTGATGTTAAACTAACTGGCCTGCAGTTGCTAGGATTGTCCTCACACCATTTCTTGAATAAGGGTGTCACATTTGCCACTCTCCAATCCTCTGGCACCTCCCCCATATCTAGGGAAAATTAGAAGATTATGGCAAGCCCTTCTGCTTTCTCCACCTTCACTTCCTTAAGCAACCTGGGACGCAAGCCATCTGGACCGGGTGACTTACCTACTCTAAGCATAGCCAGCCTTTCCAGTATCTCCTCCCTCTCAATTTTTACCCTATCCATTGCCTCTACTCTATCCGCTTCTACTGATATTTTGTGAGATTCCTCTTCCTTAGTAAACACCGACGCAAAGTACTCTTTAAGTATTCTAGCCTTTCCCTGTTCCTTTAAGCATATGTTACCCTTCTTGTCTCCAATAGGCCCCACTCCACCTCTTACTACCCACATTCTATTTACTATGTATCACACAATGTATTATTCTGGTGCTACAATTGCTTCAGCTGCTCTGTCCCTTTAAGACCACAAGGTCTAGTTGCTGTAAATAAGTACATCCTGAGGCCAATTCTGTCGATTGCAGCTGCTCGAAAATCTTGGGTATGACCATTGTTATCAAGGTCAGAAAAAACAACGGGAAGCAACTGTTTTTTGTCTAATACTGTTGACCCTTGGGAATGTGTACATTAGCTGTGGATGGGTAAAGGAGAAAGCTGGTGTTTCCATGCCAGCGAATTGTGTGCCCTCCCACAGATGAGGCCGAATGAATGAAAGTGCCAAGCAATGGTGTGAACATGACAAGACTCGGTGACAGAGCTGTCGGGTGAGGCTCGGCTACAAGACTTGTTCCTAAAATTGTAAGTTTTGTAGTGAACCAGCAGCATAATGGTGGGTTATTTTAACGGGCCATTGTGCTGTGGTAAGATGTGGCCTTTTAGCCATTGATTTCTTAGAACAGAGAAGGTTACAGAGAGATTTAATGGAGGTACTCAAGATCATGTGGGGTTTCGATAAAAAGAAGAAAATAAAGAGTTGCGTTTAAATGGTGCCTTTCCCAACCACTGAATGTCTCAAAGTGCTTTACAGCTAATGAAGTTACTTTTGAAGTGCAGTCACATTGTAATGTAGGTAGAGTAAATAAGGAGAAATTGTTTCTGCTGACAGGAGGATCGGTAACCAGAAGACACAGATGTAAGGGGTAATTGGCAAAGGAACAAGAGAAGAGATTAGAAGAATTTTTTACGCAGCAAATTGTTATGATCTGGAAAAACATTGTCTGAAAAGGTGGTGGAAGCATATTCAATAGTAACTTTCAAAAGGAAATTGAATAAATACTTGAAGAAAAATTTGCAGGGCTATGGGGAAAGAGCAGGAGAGTGGGACTAATTGGATAGCTCTTCCAAAGAGCCAGCACTAGTGCGATGGACCCATTGGCCTCCTCTGTGCTGTATGATCCTATGATTCCTATATTCTAGATTTCAGGATGAGAGTGGAGATTGAAGCTTCTCTGCAGAGAGGGTAAACCTAGGCACTTCTCCATACCTCCTCGTGCCCCCCTCCTTATCAGCCAGGGTATGGTACATGAGCAAGCAGATGAACGCTCAATGTTACAGCCAGATGTGGCGGATGGCAAGAGGATGCAGGGTGTTCCCCTCTTTGCTGGGGACTGGGATGGGAGACCAAAGAAAAAAGGAAGAAGGAGCTCATCATGAATGCTTGGAGGATTCTTGGTTCTTATTTTCCCATAACTTATACATTGTTTAGGAGAGCAGAGGTTATCTGTTTATCATGGGAGAACTCATGTGAGGTTCTCTTTGTTTCTCTATGCTGGTATGAGAGAATACAGAATGTTGACTGTGAAGTTATTGATCAACTGAACAGCTCTTGGGCAACATCTCAAAGTTTTTTTATTGGCCAAAATAAACAAACTTTGGCTTTTTAAGAAGTCATTGGCAGGATTTACTCTGACTGTTATTAATTTTATATGTGAGAAATCGCAAAAAGTGCCCAAAGCACTCTAATTTTGAAGTACTTTTGATATTTAGTCACTGTTATAATGCAGGAAATATGGCAGCTAACCTGACAGCAAGCTGCCACAAACAGCAATGTGACAATGACCAGATAGTGATGTTGGTTGAGGGATAAATATTGGGAAGAACTCCCTGCTCTTCTTTGAAATAGTGCCATGGGGTCTTTTATATCTACTGGAGAAGATGGAAAGGGTCTCGGTTTAACATCTCATCTGAAAGACGGCACCTTTGACAACGCAGCACTCAGTCAGTACTGCACTGGAATGTTAACTTTTGTGTTCGAGTCTCTGGATTGGGACTTCAACTCCAATCTTCTGATTCACAGACCAAAGTGTTACCCACTGAGCCAAGGCTGGCACATATTCACAGCATCAGCCAGGTGAGGGTTATGAAAGGTTGTTTATGGGGCGAATGCTGGGTTATCTAGGGCACTCTCCTCTATTAATAATTGAGAAAGTAAAATAAAGTAGTAATTAATAGGAACTGTTGTGATTTGACAAGTTAAAATATCTTCCAGTAGCATAAAGGGTTTAAAAAGCAGTGTGCCAGCGCTTGAGGTTGTGTGTGGAATAAAGAAGGCTGATATGTTTCATATAGCCAACTTAGACATGCTTGGAAAAAATAAAGTGAGGGAGGAATTACTAGAAAGCGACAGCTTCTGAAAATTACGAGTATAAATTTAACTTTGGATAATGAGAGGGCTGAGTCAGTTTGAATGAAAATGCATCATCAAAGTAAGGAAATTAATAACCAGGAATTGCTGCAGATTACCAGGAGAGGAACAGAGTAGCATGGAATAGATGGGAAAAAGGAGGGTAATAATTATGGGGAATACTGGTTAATATAAATTAATAACAACAACTACTTGTAGTTATAGTGCCTGTAATGTAGTTAAATGTCCCAAACTCTTCACAGAAGAGATATCAAACAGAATTTGACACTGAGCCACATAAAGTGATATTAGGGCAGATCACCAAAAACTTGGACAAAGAGTATGGTTTTAGGGCGTGTCTTAAAGGAGTAAAGAGAGGGAGAGTTTTAGGGAGGGAATTCCAGAGCTTAGCGCCCAGACGGCTGAAACCACAGCCACCAATGGTGGTATGATTAAAATCGGGGATGCTCAAGAGGCCAGAATTAGAGGAGCGCAGTCCTCTCGGAGGGTTGTAGGACTGGAGGAAATTACAGAGATAGGAGGGGGCGAGGCCATGGAGAGTTTTGAAAACAAGGATGAGAATTTTAAAATTGCTTAATTGGGAGGCAGTGTAGGTCAACAAGCATGGGGTAATGGATGATTAGAACTTGGTGTGAGTTAGGACACAGGCAGCAGAGTTTTGGATCACTTCAAATTTATGGAGGGTAAAACACGGGAGGCCATCCAGGAGTGCGTTGAATTAGTCACGTCTAGAGATAACAAACACATGGTCGAGGATTTCAGCAAAGGATGATCTGAGGCGGGATGGAGTTGGGTGTTCAGCAATGGAACTAGGTGGTCTTAGTGATGGAGTGGATATGTGATTGGAAGCTCATCTCATTGCCAAGTATGGCACCAAAGTTGCGAACAGTCTAGTTCAACCTCAGATGGTTGCCTCAGAGAGGGATGAAGTCAGTGGCTAGGGAATGGAGTTTGTGGGGGGGACCAAAAACAATGGCTTCAGTCTTCCCAATAATTAGTTGGAGAAAGTTTCTGCTCATCCAGCACTGGCTATTGGACAAGCAGTCTCGTAATGTAGAGACAGTGGAGGCGTCGAGAGAGATGGTGGTGAGTTACAGCTGGGTGTCCTCAGTGTACACGTGGAAACTGATGTGTTTTCGGATGATGTCACCGAGGATGAGCAAGTAAATGAGAAATAGGAGGGGGCCAAGGATAGATCCTTGGGGGGCACCAGAGGTAACGGTGCTGAAGCGGGAAGAGAATCCATTGCAGGTGATTCTCTGGCTACAACTGGATGGATAAGAATGGAATCAGGTGAATGCAGTCCCGCCCAGCTGGACAACAGTGGAGAGGCATTGGAGGAGTATGGTGTGGTCAACTGTATCAAAGGCATGTCTACAGACATGGCGAGAAGGACAAGGAGGGAGAGTTTATCTTTCTCACAGTCACATTTATGACATTGATGAGAACTGCTTTGGTACTGTGGCAGGGTCGAATCCTGATTGGCGGAATTCAAATGTGGAGGTCTGGAAAAGATGGGCACGGAGGTGACAGCGCACTCCTGGACTTTGGAGAGGGAAGTGAGGTTATAGATGGGATGGTAGTTTGCAAGAATGGAGGGTTCAAGGGTTGTTTTTTTAAGTAGTGGGGTGATTTGCAGGAGTACCTGAGGAGAAGGAACTGTTAACAATATCAGCTAACGTGAAAGCCAGGAAGGGAATCGTGTCCTAGGCCCAACTATCTTCAGCTGCTTCATCAATGACCATTCCTCCATAATAAGGTCAAAAGTGGGTATGTTCGCTGATGATTGCACAATATATAGTACCATTTACAACTCCTCAGATATTGAAGCAGACTGTGCCTGCAGGCAGCAAAACCTGGACAGCGTTCAGACTTGGGCTGATCAGTAGCAAGTAAGATTTGTGCCACACAAGTGCCAGGCAATGACCATCTCCAACAAGGGTGTATCTAACCATCTCCCCTTGATGTTCAACAGCATTACCATTGCTGAATCCCCCACCATCAACATCCTTGGGGTTACTGTTGACCAGAAACTGAACTGGACCAGCCATATAAATACTGTGGCTACAAGAGCAGGTCAGAGGCTAGGAGTTCTGCAATGAATATCTTACCTGACTCCCCAAAGCCTGTCCACTGTCTACAAGACACAAGTCACTCCACTTGCCTGGATGAGTGCAGCTCCAACAACACTCAAGACCATCCTGGACAAAGCAGCCCGCTTGATTGGCACCCCATTTACAAACATTCACTCCCTCCACCACTGGCGCACAGTGGCAGCAGTGTGTACCATCTACAAGATGCATTGCAGCAAATCAACGAGGCTTCTTCGCCAGCACCGTCCAAATCCATGACCTCTACCACCTAAAAGAACGGGCAGCAGGCACATGGAAACACCACCACCTGCAAGTTCCCCTCCAAGTCACACACAATCCTGACTTGGAAATATATTGCAGTTCCTTTACAGTTGCTGGGTCAAAATCCTGGAACTCCCTCCATAACAGCACTGTGGGTGTACCATACACACATGGACTGCCGTGGTTGAAGAAGGTGGCACACCACCACCTTCTTCAGGGCAGTTAAGGATGGGCAATAAATGCTGGCCTTGCCACAAATGCTCACATTCCATGAACAAATTAAAATAAACAGAAATGCTGGAAATACTCAGCCGGTCAGGCAGCATCTGTGGAGAGAGGAACAGTTAATTTTTCTCTCGCGCTGAGTATTTCCAGCATTTTATGTTTTTATTTCAGATTTCTAGCATCAGTACTCTATTGCTTTTGTAGCCAGGAAGGCAAGTTGTGTGCTCAACAGTTTAGTATGAATAGAGTCAAAGGAGCAAGAGGTGTATCTCATGGATAAGATGTGCTCATAGAGGGCATGAGGGGTGATGGGAGAGTAACTCGCGAAAGATGTGAATTCAAGGCTAGGGCCAGGGGAAAGGAATCTTTGAAAAGCTAATGCAGCATGTTTCTTGATGTAGCTTGTTTGAATGAGGACTCAAAGGGCTCTGACTTGGCATGTTTTTAGCAGCCTGTTTGAGGGGAGGAACACGAGCACCCGTCATTTTCAAGCTTTTTGATGCGACATAAGTAGAAGATGGGGTGAAATACAATATATTGCATATTTCAGTAAAGGTGATAGAAGGTTGAAGATTGGGGGAGGTGTGAGGAAGAGAAATAGAAGGCAAAATACAAAACTCCTCCCTGCCCCCTCTTAATATAAAGATTTGAAATGTTAAATGTGCTTTAAAGGGAAAACAGAATTTTTTTAAAGACTTAAGGGAAGTTAGAAAATAGAAATGAACGAAGAGATCACCGAATGCTCTGAGTGAAAGCACTACATGGTGTGGTACTGAGCAATTCAGACCAGGAGTTGTTGCGTTTAGCCTCAAGTGTTCAAAAGTTAGGAAAGGGGAAAAGATCAGCCAGACTTCCTACTCCTGATCGCTTTCACTGCTGCTGAAAGTTTGCATTTGTGAGCATTGGGCCCAGATGTAACACTCCCAAAGACCAGAAAAACCAATGTTCACTGTCCAGGTTTGCATGCTTACTAGAGTGAGTTGCTGTAGGGATTCTGTTCCAGCATCATTTCAGGTGGGGAGGTAAACTGGAATGGGAGAGAAATGCAAATCGATTTTATAAAAAAAGGAAGAAAAGTGCAAGATAGCATATTTGAAAGGACAAGAAAGCTAAGTTCAAAGGAGCAATGATCATAGCAATATTCAATAAATTGAAAATCCAAGAATACAAGAAATAGGAGCAGAAGTAGACTATATGGCCCATCAAGCCTGCTGCACCATTCAATACAATCTTGGCTGATCTTGGGCTTCAATTCCACTTTCCTGCCCACCGCCCATATCCATTGCTTCCCTGCGAGACCAAAAATCTATCTGGCCCAGCCTTAAATGTATTCAATGATGGAGTACCCACAACCCTTTGGGGTAGAGAATTCCAAAGATTCACAACCCTTTGAGCGTAGTAATTGCTCTTTATCTCAGTCCTGAATGACTGGCCCCTTATCCTGAGATTGTGTCCCTGTGTTTTAGACTCCCTGACCAGTGGGAAGAATCTCTCAGCTTCAACCCTGTCAAGCCCTTTCAGAATCTTGTATGTCTCAATTAGATCGCCTCTCATTCTTCTGAACTCCAGAAAATATAGGCCCAATTTACTCAGCTTCTCATCATAGGACAACCCCCTGATCCCAGGGACCAATTTAGTGAATCTTCGCTGCGCTGCCTCCAGTGCAAATATATCCTTTCTTAAGTGTGGAGACCAAAACTGCACACAGTATTCCAGGTGCGGTCTCACCAAAGCCCTGTATAATTTTAGTAAGACCTTATTCCTGTACTCCAAACCCCTTGCAATAAAGGCCAACAACTTCACATTTCCCTACATCATACTCCATTTGTCATCTTGTTGCCCACTCACTTAAGCAGTCTATATCTCTTCGCAGCCTCTCGACTCCCTCCTTGGAGCTTACCTTTCCACCAAGCTTTGTACCATCAGCAAACTTAGATACATTACTCTGTCTCTTCATCCAAGTCATTAATATAGAGTGTAAATAGCTGAGACCCCAGCACTGATCCTTGCGGCACCCTACTATTCACTGCCTGCCAACTTGAAAATGCCCCATTTATGCCCACTCTCTGCTTGAAATGAAATTGTTGATAGGAAAAGAGGGATGATCCCTTATCAGCATTTTCTTATATCCTGTCCAGGAGTTCATGAGAGCTGCCAGAGGAGCATCCACAGGTATAGGAGCAGTAATCAAATCACAGATGGAGTCTTGAACTGCAGAGAAGGAAAGAAGCGTTTGGCACTAAAGAGAGCAAGCTTCTTATGTGTAGCTTTAGAAATGAAGGAGATGTAGGAGATCCAGATTGGATCAGAAGAAACATGAGGCAAAGGATGCCAGTGGATGAAGGGGTAAGAGGAGTCATCAGCAGTATGAAGTGACAGTTGCTGCTTGGAGATATAGAGAAACTTAAAAGAATTGACAAAAAAAAAGCAAGATTTTCAGTGTCCATATCAATGGGCATGGAAGAGATTGAGATTCGGTGCTTCAAACAAAGAACAGTACAGCACAGGAACAAGCCATTCGGCCCTCCAAGCCTGCGCCAATCTTGATGCCTGCCTAAATTAACACCTTCTGCACTTCCGGGGCCCATATCCCTCTATTCCCTTCCTATTCATATATTCGTCAAGATGTCTCTTAAACGTCGCTATCGTATCTGCTTCCACCACCTCCCCTGGCAGCAAGTTCCAGGCACTCGCCACCCTCTGTGTAAAAAAACTTGCCTCGCACATCCCCTCTAAACTTTGCCCCTCGCACCTTAAACCTATGTCCCCTAGTAACTGACTCTTCCACCCTGGGAAAAAGCTTCTGACTATCCACTCTGTCCATGCCGCTCATAACTTTGTAAACCTCTATCATGTCGCCCCTCCACCTCCGTCGTTCCAGTGAAAACAATGCGAGTTTTTCCAACCTCTCCTCATAGATAATGCCCTCCAGACCAGGCAACATCCTGGTAAACCGCCTCTGTACCCTCTCCAAAGCCTCCACGACCGTCTGGTAGTGTGGCGACCAGAATTGCACGCAATATTCTAAGTGTGGCCTAACTAAAGTTCTGTACAGCTGCAACATGACTTGCCAATTTTTATACTCTATGCCCCGACCGATGAAGGCAAGCATGCCGTATGCCTTCTTGACTACCTTATCCACCTGCGTTGCCACTTTGTGACCTGTGGACCTGTACGCCCAGATCTCTCTGCCTGTCAATACTCCTAAGGGTTCTGCCATTTACTGTATATCTCCCACCTGCATTAGACCTTCCAAAATGCATTACCTCACAATAGTCCGGATTAAACTCCATCTGCCATTTCTCCGCCCAAGTCTCCAACCGATCTATATCCTGCTGCATCCTCTGACAATCCTCATCATTATCCGCAACTCCACCAATCTTTGTGTCGTCTGCAAACTTACTAATCAGACCAGCTACATTTTCCTCCAAATCATTTATATATACTACAAACAGCAACGGTCCCAGCACTGATTCCTGCGGAACACCACTAGTCACATCCCTCCATTCAGAAAAACACCCATCCACTGTTACCCTCTGTCTTCTATGACCAAGCCAGTTCTGTATCCATCTTGCCAGCTCACCTCTGATCCCGTGTGACTTCACCTTTTGCACCAGTCTGCCATGCGGGACCTTGTCAAAGCCTTTACTAAAGTCCATATAGACAACAGCCACTGCCCTTCCCTCATCAATCATCTTTGTCACTTCCTCAAAAAACTCAATCAAATTAGTAAGACACGACCTCCCATGTCATTGTGAGAGTAACGGAGGTTATGTGCACTGAGAGCATGCTTTGGGAGATGGTCGATGAAACACAGTGGATTCATCAACAAAAAACATGTAGAACTGGAGGATGATTTGAAGAGATAATTATGTGGGAGAAGAAATAGAATGGGAGGAAGAGAAAAACAATTCTGGGGATCCTGAGTTGATGGGAAAAGAGTCAGAAGATAAAACATCAACTGCAGCACAGATAGAACAATTTAAAAGGAAGCTAATATAAAAACAGAAAGTGCTGGAAATACTCAGCAAGTCAGGCAGCATCTGTGGCGAGAGAAGCAGAGTTAACGTTTCAGGTCTGTGACTTTTCATCAGAACTGGCAAAGGTTAGAAAAGAATTAGGTTTTAAGCAAATGAAGGTGTTGGGGAAGAGAACAAAAGGGAAGGTGTGTGATAGGGCAGAGAGCAAGAGAGATTAAATAACAAAGCTGTCGTGAGACAAAGGCAAAGAGCGTGTTAATGCTTGTGGTGAAAGTGCTTTGGACTAATGCTTTGTCTTTCACAAAGAACGCAAACAAGGAGAGGGTAATATTGAACTCTGAGTTGGTGAGACTGAAGAGATGTGTAGTACGTGGACAAGTTGGAGGCAGATGTGTTGAGGACAATAGGATGGACAGCAGAAATAGAATCCTGCGAATGGAGAATCTGACAGACATAGTGGGGATAAAAGCTGATGTGGCCATAGTGATAGAACGGAGTAGAGCAAGTCGATAGGGAAAGCTGTGCCAAAAAGTTCAGCTTTCTCTTAGAGAGTTGGCTCAATCACCAGGACAGAAGAGGCAGGAAAGGTGGGATCACACAAGTTTTGAAATGTGCAGAAATTTAACCGTGCTTCTGTTTTCTCCTAGTTTTCCTTCATTATGACCCAAGCCATTCTGCTGTTCTCTCCAGAGAGTTCCCCTATTCTGTCCTACTCGAGGAAAATCAAAGTCCGATCCCACTGGGTGTTGCAGGGGCTGGCCACAGTGTGTGCTGTCCTAGGTTTGACCATTATCAGCTATAACAAATACCTGAATGACAAACCGCATTTTACCAGCTGGCATGGTCTGGTTGGCCTGGTGACTATCCTGTACATTTGCATGCAGTCCATCGGTGGGGTTTCACTGCTGTACCCCAAACTAATGAGGAACTGGTCCCTGTCCAAACTGAAACTCTACCATGCCACCTCTGGATTGGTTAGCTACCTGTTGGGCTGCACCAGTCTGCTGCTGGGCATGTGCTCGATATGGTTCACTGAGACAGTGACTGGCATTAGTTGGTACCTGGCAGTTTGTTGCCCAGTCCTGTTGACATTGATCATCATGAATCAAATATCCAATGCCTACCTGAAGAAAAAGAGGATGCAGCCTTGAATAAACTCTTCTGTCCCATCTGCAGATGCTCAGCAACAACCTGGGCTCTTGCTAATCAGAAATTCTACTGCAGAAGAACTGTGGAAAAACAACTTGAGGTAGTATGTGAAGACCCACCCATCAACGCAGGTGATTGATGCCAAAGTGAGAACAGATCAGTGCTAATCCTGGACTTGGGATCCCACCCCATGCTAATTCATGCTGGAAGATTGAAAAGCAAATGGGAAACAATCTCATCATGATCACAACTTGCTTAATTAACATTGCTTGCTGCCTTGTGACACCTTTTAGAGTGTCGGTATGTCTTCATGTACGCTTCATCTATAATGATATGTCCCTGTGTGTTGCTCCTTCGCTAGTTAGTACAGCAGTGAGCAGTGCTACGTCTTGGTTGTAGTGATGTTCTCTGAATGTTCCTTCTTTCGCTCTTACTGATGGAAGTTCAAGAAAATATTCAACAAAATGGAAACAATCGTTGCACTCATGACCCACAGTATTACGTGAGGCCCACATCAAGAGGGATCTATTATGTTAACCTGGAATTGTTTAAAATCTGTCATTTTTAACTTTTTAGTTGTTTTCGAGCCCCATTTCACATATGGTAATGTTACCCCTTATCCTAGCCCTCCTCAATTCCCTCAATGTAGAATTTATAACAAAAGGGATTGGCAACCTCAGTCTTGTTTAGGATAGGCTGTTTATTTATTAATGTAGATGCAATTTTAATTGTGCTGTTTACTTCTCAACCTGCACATTCCAAATCCATTGCCTTGTAAATATTTAATCCTGTTTGCATTGTGTGTGTGTTCTGAAGTGTTGCTCCTACAAAATTGTGTGAATGCTTTACCCAGTTTATCATATATTGAGAGTTTTTTTTATTGCTGATTGGACATTGAGTTGAGAAGATCACACCTGTACAGCACTGGTGTGATCTATGCCCCTTTTCTCTGTGATATTGTTACCGAAGGCCGTTCGGATACTCAACATGGTGAACTTGGATATGCAGGGGAACTCAAAACAAGGGAATCACAGTTGCCGACTTCGAATGATATTCAGTTTTATCAAAGTCAATGACCAGAATATGTGGTGGAGTGTGTAAAAGGCAATTAATGCGATACCGTCTGTTTGGTGTCCAGGCCCATGACCAATTCCACCCCCGATATGCTGTCCCAACTACTAAAGACATTTTAGGCTTCAGTGAATTATCAGCTTCAACAAACAACTTAAAAATTATTTTATAGTGAGATCATCCCTGGGAGAGTAACTGCACTGTAGTCCTGTGTGTGTATGCATAAGTGTCATTGTAACTCGTACCTTCAATGGAATCACACCAAATCAGCAGACTTGAGATTCTTATTGCGACGGATTTGCCTGTATGTGCAGTAAGTTCTCTTGTACAGTATTGCCACTTGTCCTCCTGTAGTTGCTTTTCTCTGAACTACAGCAACCAGAGGCTGGGCTGTGTTCGGAGAGTAAGAGACCAAAGAGTTTGGTAGAGATGGACTGTAACTGTGAACAAGAGATGATGTGACATTGAACTGTACCTCAAAGGAGAAATTGCATTAACTAATACTTAAAAAAAAAAAAAAATAAATCTGGGAATATCTACAGGGAGTGAGAGAATTCCGGTGTGCATACTGATGATGGAAAATGTTTGAATTCTCAGACTTAATGTACCGGCTTGTCCTGGCATACTTGAGTCATCAATCCTATGGATGGCTAAGAATAGTCCTACAATAGAACTAAAGCAGTGGATTAAGTGAACTCACAACAACATCTCCCTGCCTTTTTCTGTGCTAACCCAACTATCCTGGGTTAGCAGAAAATGGCTTCCTGTTTGTTTGGGATCTCAGTTCCCAATAAGGGTGGTATTGAAAAATCCTGTCATCACAATAGCTTCAATATTGAGGTGTCAGAGATGTATCCTGTTGGTTGCAGTGCACTTAGTGATGGTGCTAACAGCCTGTCAGATTCAAATGTTTCTACTTGACTGTTGGATTTTATTCCTAATCAACTAGTGGCTGAATTCCATTGGTTTACTGAAGCTGTTTGTACTGGGCCAAGCAGCTAGTGTCTTTGTGCTCTGAATAAACACAATAAATGACTATCTTTCATGTGCTGCATTCTGTCTTGTTTGAGTGCTTTGTGACTTGTGTTCAGTTAGGCTCTACATTCTTTTGTAAGAAATGCAAAGTGTTTGCCCGAAAAAGACGCTGTTCATCTGGTGAACCCCCAGTCTTGGATGAGAGCTCTCGGGTTGTTCCTTCCTCAGTCCACGACTGCCTCATTTCTGTTACTGTGACAAACATATCGTATTTTTGTTTGTCTATATTTGGCTTGATGGCTGTTCCTTTAAATTCAGTCACCACACATAAGGAATAGATTTGAATTTTATGCAATAGTATTGTGGGCAATAGCAAGTTAGCAGCCTGTTTCACATCTCTCGCTTTTTTTTTGCTGTTTGCTTCAATAGATGGGCTGTCGATTTGCTAGCCCCCACCCCACTCTGTTTCACAAAGTCAGGGTCAACCCCCAAGGAGTATAAAGTCAGCTGCAGTTTTTAAAAAAAAACCTGCATCTCAGTTGAATTCAATACAAATGTTACAAGTACAGTTTGAACATATTTTCATGCTTTCAGTGGGGAGAACTGAACTACTTTTGGAACAACACAGGCTGTAATTAGTTCTGTTAAATGTATGACAAGTAATTATTTTAAGTCCAGGTGTCACGTATGAAAATCAAAGCAAGCCATAGCAACTGATGATAGGATATAAAAATGGCTGGATCTGTTAATTAAAATAAGTTAGTAGAAGATAGTGGAATTAATTGGCATCTTCACAGTGAGGGCTAAGGCAGACCAGTTAGTTCCTGTAGTCAGATAAGATTATAACGATAAGATTACATACAAAATTTATCTATAAAAGAATAATCTACTGTAAATATATAATTGTATTATATTAATCCAATTAGATTAGTCACCTTATTTGCTTAGTACTTTAAATTTAAATTAAGGTCTGATGTGACTACTGCTTTCAAAGTCTGGAGGCATAGAATAAATTCCATTAGTTTAAAGATAATTGCCAGACAGGAATTGCTCTTTGTTGTATTGGGAGTGTAACTGAAAATCTACCTTGTTCTCAAGGCTAGGATAGATTCGCTTGAAGACATAGGGTGTTGGGACTTGCTGATGAGATTTTGTAAGATTTGACAGCCAAAATAATTTAAAGTAAGAAAGGTAGAAAAAGACCAAATAGTGGTGGCAGCAGCTAGTGTTCATCGAACTCACATAGACCTCAGGTAAAACTTAAATCCAGCAGAATATTTAGTTTTAAAGTAGTAAAAAGGGGAAAAAATGGCACAAACAGGATTCCAGAAAGTAATTGGATTAGTTATCTAACTGCAAACAAAAGAGAACTTCAACTAAAATATCAAGAGTTTCAACTAGAGTTCTTGAGATGCAAGGAAGAGAAAGATTGATAGGGACACAAAGGGGTTGATTGTGGCTGGGTGACCAACTGGTGGAGAGTGCTCTGACTGATTGCTCATACTCCTGGTGAAAATGCTGCCATTATTTTGAGGCATCAGCCTTAGTTATACCAGGCTGGTGAGATGCAGGGTGCAATATGGGCAGCCTGCCACAGCTGACAAGATTGAGGCCTCCCAATATCTGGCTGCCCCAAATTAATTCCAGATTAATTCCAATGTTACCTTCTCAGGGTCTCTTTGGCACCATTGCCCATGGAACAGTTTGCAATGTACACAGCACAGGCCCCAACCAGTTCTGATTTAATATAGCAATTAGGGGTCTTCGGATCCTGATTTGACTGTGCAAAGGGGTGTACTGCCTGAGACAGGCAGCTGTTCGATGTTACTTCCACTACTTCACACTATTCCCCAAGAGCAGAGTATGAAGATATGAAAGTAACAAATACAAAAATGTAAGACCCTGAAGGATATGGCAAATGAGCTGACTATTGGGGTCATGGTGAATATTCAGATTCTCCCCTCCAGTCAGCTGGTGGGAGAGACAAAATCTGGTGTGCCCTCCGAGCCGGGAAGTGTGTCAGAGTAAAAACCCTTTGGAGTGATGCCAGAGATGTCCAGTGCTCCAATTGTAACAAAATGGCGTACAGTGCAAGCAATTGCTAACCCAAATATAGGGTCAGATACAAAGCCCGGTCATACGACATGAGACTGTAGAATATCCGATGTATGGAATAAAGCAGCATTCCTATGACTAGTCTTAGTTAATGAATGCCCTTTGAAGGATTGTGTGATACTGCATGTTGCCTGCATTCATGATCTCACTTAGACCGTCGATGTTCCATTAGCCAAGGACCAACTAGAATACCATTCGGGGTTAAGAGACAGAGAAGTAGGAGTGACTATGCTTGTAATATCTTGCTGAGGAATGACTTGAGTGATGGGCATATTCTGATTAATTCAGCTAAGAGTAAGAAAACTTGGTGGTGACTGGAAGTCAGGTAAAGGCGTCAGAGCCGAGCCAGCCTGAAATAGTGGTAACAAAAAGCAAATTACTGCAGACACCGGAAATCTGAAATTTAAAAAAAAACAGAAAATGATGGGAATATTCAGCAGGTCTGGCAGCATCTGTGGAGAGAGAAACAGAGTTAATGTTTCAGGTCAATGATCTTTCATCGGAACTGAAAGACGTTAGAGATTAAGAGCACTACATTGGATAGCCCCTGAAAATGTGTGCAAGGATCACAAAGTGTGATTAACTGTGCCCTTTCGATATAATGCAGGTGGCATGCTAACTTCATGCTGCCTGCTGCTTTGAATGATTGGTACGTGCAGCCAGTACTAACCGCATTGTTCATTGACTGCATGCATCAGCACTTTTTTGCACCACTTAAAGCTAGCCTGCACTGCTTAAAGCTAGCCTGCAGCCCTTAAACTGCCAGGAAGCCTGCGGTCAATATCAAGGAACATGGAGGAGTCCAGCACCAATTTGGCATAGGGCTTTGAGTAGAGCCTGGAGCCCATCCTTTTCAGCATGGAAATAGTGGCCAACTCCATTCATACACTTGTGGACCCAACCAAGATGCAGTGTTTGGTGGCTGATATTGCAGCTTCCATTTGAGCACAAGCAGCAGCCACCGAATGTCTGAGTGTTGTAGTGGAAGCACAGATTGCTGTCATGCAAGGTCAGATTGATGCCATGCAAGCCCAGATTTCTGCCATTGTTGCTGTAGATTACAGCATGCAATGAGGCTTGCAGGGTGTCAAAGAAATCCAGTAATTTGTCCTCCAACAGATTACCAGGATAGTAAGGTGCTGCCCAGGGGAGCGGCAATGGCTTCATGGTGCATGAACCTGCTGCCATATCTTAGGATGACCGCATTCATGCTCTCACCGCTATCACTCCGCCAGTGCCGTTGCTGTTGCCTGTCAACCAGCCATCTCAGACTGTTGCCCATGCCGAGGTAGTGCAGTCCGAAGCTGGGCCTTCTAGGCACAGAACCGCTTGAGGTCGTCCTCCATGGCAATCTGCAGTCTCCTCCACTGAGAAACAGCAGCCTTCTACTCGCCATGTTTCAGCCATTGGGGTAGCACTGCATATATGCACTAGGACAGGCAAAGCGAACAGAAGACAGGCACCAAGAAAATGTACACAAAGGTGATTAGTTGACTTTTGTATACATGTGGCATGATTCCATTTATAAATTTGGTTTGGAATGTTTATTTTGTGGTGGCTTTTATTTTTGTACTGTGCCCAAGAGGATGCTGTGATCAGACTGTTGGTAAATGGGAAATTGGGGTTGTGTTTACTGGTATCACAGTCGGATGAGTTGATCACGGACAGCCCTCATGGAGAGGGACTGTCTAGGTTGTCTCCTCCCTTTCCTTTCCTCGTCTTGCTCTTCTTCCTCATGTTCCTCCTCCTTATGCTCCTGCTGCTCAGCTGCTCACTGAATAGCTGGTGGCAAGGGCTGTCCCTTTATGATGCCGAGGTTGTGCAGCATTCAGCAGATTACCATTAATCTTGACACCAGTCCTGCTGAGTACTACAGGGCTCCTCCAGAGCTGTCTAGTCAGTGGAAATGTTGGCCAGGATTTAACGAGGAGGTGGTGGCCCCGTCCACCAGCTGGAAAGTTGAGCGAGTCCGTATCTGCTGACCTTGGAAGCCACAATGCTATTTTGTGTGGCTCCGGTAATTAACTGCCACCCCTCTGAGGCAGGATGTCCCGCTTCCAAGAGCTGCCAGCCATTCAGAGGGCCAGCAGGAGTGGTGGTTACTGCTGGGACTGCAACAAGCCCCGGACCCAACCAACGATGGAGACTGGAGTGCAGGTAAGTGGGGTCAGGGCTTGCTGGAGCCAATCAGGCAGGCCCGGGCCGGCGAGGGGCAGGGAGGGGTCTTCCCGTGGGGGCTGTCCGTGCTGCCAGGGGTGTCTCTGTGGGGCACATGGTGCCTGTTTGGGAGGGACCACTCCCAGCCTGCAAGGAGGCCGCTAAGTTTTACTGGGTGGCCTCCCCTGTTGGTGAAGTGCCCATCTGCCGCTGGTAAAATACCAGCGGTGGCAGGAAGAGGCCCTTAAGTGGCCAGTTAAGGGTCTCAATTGGCCTAAGGGTGGGCAGGCTGCCCACCACCTCCCCCACTGGTGGTGAAATACCAGCAGACGCGGATAGGTGACAGGCACGGCACCCCCACCATCCCACCTGATTTTATGCCTCCAGCCCGTTCCCGGGGCTGGGGCTGGGGGTGGGGGGTGTAAAAATCCAGCCATTGTTTCAGCATGCCAGTGGTCTGTTCTGTCACACTTTCACACTTCATTTGGCAGCATGGCTTTCATTGTATGTATATATGCAGCCATGTTATCAGTGGAAAACCCTTGTTACTCATTGACCACTCTTTGGTTTGCAGTGGTGGCTCAAATGCAGCTAGCACAGTGGACTGCCACAAAATGAACATGACAGCTGCCAGGATGTTGAGGGAGCAGAATCTTTTTCAGTTCCCATATAGAGCAGCGTTGACATGCGGCGCCTGGTAAGTGATGTGCATGCAGTCAAGGCAACCTGCACTGTGGGGAAGCCTGCAATCCACGGGAAGCTTCGTGCTTGCTCCTGCTGCTTGCCTCTCGCAATAGAGAATGAAATGTACTTAGCTCTCATTGAATAGACAGCCTCAGTGACCTCCCTCATGTAAAAGTGGATGGCAAACTGTAAGATGTTGCAAATATCTCCAGCTTCAGTCTGGAAAGAACCAGACATGTAAAGCTTCATCGCCACGGCCACCTTCATAGTCATTGGCAATGCAGTCCTTGCCCTGCTCTGAGGTTGCAGCAGGTGGGAGATTTCAGTGAGAACATCCTTACTGAAGCACAAAGGTCTCACACACTGTTCCTTGCCGAGCCTCAGGTAAGACAATTGCTCCCTGAAGACCCTGGGAGGATATGGCCTCCTGATGAGAGCCCTTCACCCCTTCCCTCCTCCTCCCTCTTTCATCAGCTTGTCCTGCTCTGTGTGGCCTCTGTTCATTCTCCAAGTCATGCTGTATTCCAAAGGGAATGCTCCCATGTGTGTGAGTAACAGGCTTTTGCAGAAGCCTTGAAGTAAGCAAAATGTCCTTCAGCACTTGCCACACCACTGCCTGTAGATTTTGCAACTTGAAACAACTATAGAAAGCACCAAACACTTGTAGAATTGTTGCAAATGTCAGAAGAAATCAATCAGTAACTAACGTGTAAATAGTTGATGATCCCTTTAAATAGCGCTAATGAGGTGTCCTTCTTGCTGCTTGTTCAGCCATACGAGGTTACGAGAGGGCATTAGCTGGAGTGTTCAGCTGCAAAATCGCATTGCTGGCATCAATCAACATTGTACGCTGATTGATCTAATGTTCTGCCAGCTCTGCATACTTCTGGTGGCTGTTCACTGCGTGCATGCTAATGTCTTCACCAATATGGCATCCAGCGCGATTTGCCCCACAAGTATGTACATGTGCCATGGTGCCATTTTGGAGCTTTAACGACACTCATAGTGCCCGAAAGGTGGATGCTAATGAGCCCAATTTCTTTCCTAACAGTTTACAAATACAAAGCCAAGGAAAAAAGACGCGGGGGGTGGGGGGGAGTGGTGGTGGAGGGGTGGAAGGAAAGACCAAAGAGAAGCTGTGATAAGGTGAACAGGAGTGATTAAATGATAAAAGAGATGATGATGCAAGGCAAAAGAGGGTGATTATAGGACAAATAAAGAAACAATAGATGGGTCTAGAGGAGCAATAAAGGGCAACAGCGGAACTATTACCAGCACTGCTTGTCATAAAAAATGGGAGCAGTGGTAATGATCTGGAATTGTTGGACTCTGTGAGCCCGGAAGGTTGTAAAGTGAAATGAGTTGGTAACATCAGGTGCACAAAAGCGGTAGCTAAATCCTAAGGTGAGGACACTCCAGATCATACAGTGATGCCAAGTCATGTAAAAGCATGCAAAAGAGCCTGAGGTTTCAATGTCCTGCAAAATGTGATTAGCCAGTGGAACCCAGGTAGTATAGAAAGAATGAACTTACATTTATATAGCACCTTTCATGATCTCAAGACATCCCAAAGTGCTTTACAGACAATGATAATGACCAGATAATCTGTTTTAGACATTGTATGAGGGATAAATATTGGGCAGGATACTGGAAGAGCTCTGCTGCTTTTCTTCAAAATAGTATCATGGGATCTTTTACATCCGATTGAGAGGGAAAGTGGGACCTCGGTTTAATGACTCATCTCAAAGATAATATCCCCAACAGTGTACCACCTCCTCAGCACTGTGCTGTCCACACATATTATGGGCTCAAGTCTCTGGCATGGGACTTCAACCCACAACCTTTTGACTCAGAGTGGAGAGCACAGAGCCATGTCTGACATTTCAGACTGATAGAAGTTTGTAGAAGCTCAGAAACTCGACCTTACAATGGAGGGCATGCAGGTTCAAGTCTCCTGCGGCAGCCTGAACCCATGGGATGGTATAGTTACAAGGAGGAACTATTGGTCAGAAATTACAAATCCAAATACATTGAGGGACAGGAACTGAAAGAGTACTGGTACAGCAGACATACCTGACTGATTTATAACCTTAGTCCATGATGTCTTGGAAATGTTCACTATTTACTCATTCACTTGTTTGTCTTTTAACTAAATTGACTTGATAGGTTAAACCTAAAATGAGGTTAAATGTGATGCTCTACCACTTATAGAAGGGAGGGTTGCTATAAAGACATAGAATAATTCCAGTAACTAAAATAATTAATAGAAAGATTGCTCTGTTTGTTACTCTGGGCACATTACCAAAGGCTTATAAAATATCCAGGTTGGTGAAGATATTCCATAAGATTTAGGGAATTGGGACTCATTTTGAGAGTGATCTGAGATCTAGCAGCTGGAGGATTGAGAGTAAGAGGAGCAACCCAAAAATGTAACCCTTCTTCTGAAAGGTGGAAATGAAGAAGTTCTCTACAGCCACAATACCACTAAGCTATACCCCCACTGTTTGAAATCCCAAATGACACCAATTACCTATCCTGGAACTCTGATATTGAATTCCTTCATTCTGAGGGGTAAGTAGTCCCTTTGCCACTGATCATCTTTACGGTCTGGCTAGCATCAGTCAATCAGAAAGGCGCATTTCTCTCTTTTGGGATTAGGGAGTTCCACAGGATATGCTTTCAGTTCACCATGGGCAGACTGAAGCACCAGTACAGAGCACAGCCATTTGGATTGAGTCCACCCCATGATTTATATCAAATCTTTTGGTTTCTGGAATATTGGCTGGTTTGAGAGTGGAACCCTTGAACTGTATTGTCTCTGCTTGAGTGCTTGGGAGTTATCAGCAACAGGAAGGAATCTCATACAGGCCTCCATAGGGCCAAAGTTCTAGATAGCCGCAGACTGTGGCTGACTGGCTGGCAGAGAGCGTCTGTCTGTCTGTTCGTTCCTGCCAGCAGGAGGCCCATGCCATCTTGAGACACATGCCTCGTTTCCATGCTGGCAACGAGCTGCTCATCGCGAATGGGTATCCTGCTGCAGCTTGCCATCTTCGGGCTGCTGCAATATTGGACAGCTTTGTTCAGCGCGCTGATTTGCGGGTTAATTCCTGGGGTGGGGGTAGGGCAGGCAGGTGAGCCATGGCTTTCAGCAGCCCTCAGTATATTTGTGCAGCCAGGAGGAGCACACCTACTCCTCCTGACTCCACAAAAATATAACCCAGAAAAACATCTTGAGGTCATTTCGAGTGGCTTACAGCAGTCTCTTTCAGGGCTGTTGGTTAGGCTGCTCAACACCTGACCTCAATACATGACCCCATGTTATCCTTAAAATTGCAGTCAGGGTCCAATCTACATCATGAGTCTCTGATTTGCATAGCAAAGAGACCTACTGGGTGCTCTGACTGCTCATGGGAAAGCCCTTTAAAAATGGCAACAATTGGTGGCATCATTGTTAACAGGTCGGTTAGTCTACTGATCCCATTCTAAGGCCATAACTGTCACATTAATACCAATTTTGGATAGATAAAAAATAGCCATATTCTATTTTTCTGATTCCAAATGATCCCAGCTCAGCAGTGGACACACAGAATGGGATTGACCCTCTGAACACCATTACCTGCATATGCCAGGATCGATGGCATCTGCCATCTTCATCATGGCCCATGTTTTGACATTCTTTGTGTTCCACACAGTTAAATCTGCTGCAATGCCCTTCAGTATCCTTGCCATTTCTTGAGTAATAACCATAGCCTCCTACAGGTAACTTGGGCTGACAGCAATGTTGACAAGACCTCAACCTCCAACAAATTAGATATAACACTCACAATACTTCATCCCCAAGCCAACTGGGAGATAGGCCTGATCCCTGTACTCGAATGGTGATGGATGAGGTGCACTGATATTGGGCCTCAGACACCATTACAGTATTGAAGATCAGGTATTTGATTAAAGGGAGTGACCAAGAAATGGAACGTTGGGAAGGGGTGACCAGGAGGGAGGACAACCAGGAAGTGGTTAGTTGGGAAGGCGGCAATCAGGAAGGGTGTGACCAGGGAAGGGGGTGATTGGGCCAGGAAAATCAAACAAAGACTTGCATTTATATAGCACCTTTCACAAACACCAAAAGTCCTAAAGTGCTTTACAGACAATGAAATACCTTTGAAGTGTCTTCTTCTGCTTAGACAGTCCCTTGAGGATGATTTGTTTCCACTCTGGTTCAGTGAGTTCTAACATGGCTAATGTGTCTGATGCGTGAACCACACGCTATCACATGTGGGGCAGGAGGTGTTTGAAGAGTTGGATAGGAGAGCCCTGCCTGTACTTTGCCTCGGTGTGCTCCCCTCGAAATCTCACAAGGTGCTCGGCACCTTCTCCACTTTGAGCAGCCGAGGGAGAGGGTCTCCTATGAGTTAGTGGGTATGCTGGATTTCTTCAGGAATGCTTTGAGAACAATCCTAAAGTGTTTCCTCTGTCCTCCTAGGAGTCTTCTTCCGCAGCGAAGCTCAGAGTAGAGCAGTTTCTTCAGGAGCCTGATGTCAGGCATCCGAGTGATGTGGCCCGCCCAGTGAAACTGGTTTTGGGTGATTAGCACCTCAATGCTGGGAATGTTGTCTTGGGAGAGGATGCTGACATTAGACTGCCTATCCTGCCAACGCATGTGAAGGATTTCGCAGAGACAGTTTTGGTGGTATTTCTCCAGTCCCTTGAGGTGCCTGCTGTAGGTTGTCCAAGTCTCTGAAGCATATAAGAAGTGCAGGGATCACTGCTGCCCGGTACGCCATGACCTTAGTCCCGGGTTTGAGGTCCTGGTCATCAAATACTCTTTCACTCAGTTGGCTGAAGGAAGAACTGACACATTGAAGCTGGTGGTGTATTTTGTCATCTATGTCTTCCTTCGTTGAGAGGGGATGCCCGAGATATGGAAAATGGTCCACGTTTTCCAGGGTCTCGCCATGGATCCTGATCGATGGAGGATGATGTTATGCCGCGGGAGTGGGTTGGAAGGGGACCTTAATTTTCCGGATGTTTAAAGTAAGGCCCGTACTCTCGTACGCTTCAGTGAAGGAGTCAACGATGATGTGGAGCTCAGTCTCTGAGTGAGCATATACATAAGCGTCGTCTGCATACAGAAACTCAATGACTGAAGTTGGAGTGACCTTCATTTTGGAGTGGAAGCGATAGAGGTTGAATAATTTCCCATCTGTCCTGTAGATTATCTCCACTCCAGTGGGGAGCTTGCTGGAGGTGAGATGCAAAATTGCGGTGAGGGAGATGGAGAGAAGGGTTGGTGTAATGACACAGCCTTGTTTGACACCAGTTTTCACTGAGATAGGGTCTGTGGTGGTCCAGTTGGTAAGGATTATGGCTTGCATGTCATCATAGTAGGCGAAGGATGGTGACAAATTTCTGATGGCAGCCAAAGTTGAGGAGGACTCTCCATAAACCCTTACAATTGGCGAAGTCAATTCTTTGGTGAGGTCAAAAAAGGCCAAATACAGCAGTTGCTGTTGCTCCCTACATTTTTCTTGGATTTGCCGTGCAGTGTAGATCATATCTGTTGTACCTCTCAGTGGGAGAAATCCACATTGTGACTCTGGGAGGAGTTCTTCAGCCACTCGAAGGAGGCAGTTGAGGAGAATCCTTGCGATGACCTTTCCCGTGACAGACAGCAGGGAGACTCACCTGTAATTGACCCAATTGGACTTATCTCCTTTCTTGAAAACAGTTACAACACAGCAATCCTGAGATCCCCTGCCATGTGCTCCTCTTCCCAGAGAAGAGGTATGAGGTGGTGCAATCACACAAGGAGTGTATCATTGCCGTGTTTCAGGATTTCAGCAGGAATTCCATCTACTCCAGAGGTCTTGTTGCTTTTCAGCTGATGTATGGCTTTCCCAACTTCATTCTGGGCTGTGGTTGTCTCAAGGCTGAGCTGGTGACTGTTGTAATGTAGGAAACGCAGCAGCTAATTTGCACACAGCAAGCTCCCACAAACAGCAATGTGACAATGACCAGATAATCTGTTTATTCACAATGTTGAATTGAGGGATAAATATTGGGCAGGACTCCAGGAATAGTTCCCCTGCTCTTCTTTGTAATAGTGCCATGGGGTCTTTTACGTCCACTGAGAGGTTAGACAGGTTTAACATGTCTGAAAGATGGCACCTCTGACATTGCAGCACTCCCTCAGTACTGCATTACAGCATCAGCCTAGATTGTCATGCTCAAATCCTGGAGTGGGACTTGAATCCACAGCCTACTGACTGAGAGGCGCGAGTGCTACCAACTGAGACACAGCTGACGCATGAGGAGTGGCGAATGTAGGACAATATCGAAGATGGATATTAGTTGTGTTTGGAGGCATCAGTGGCCAGCAGTGCCCTGCATTCCTTGAACACCTGCTTCTCCTCGGCCCACATTCAGGTAAGTATATTTTATCATCTTGTTGGTTGCAGCCCGCATTGGTCCCAGCCTGTTAGGCTGCACAAAGACGTGATTTTCCTGAGTGCGGCCTCTGCCAGCACCAGCTGACTCAGGTCAAACCAGTCTTGCAGTGGGGGCCTGAAACAGTCAGTAAGCCTCTTATTTGCATTTGTGAAGGGCCTAATGCCCATTCAGGCATGAGCACTGCACACTGATTTTTTTTGGCCTTTACCTATGTTGGCAGGTGGCGTGTTTCTGGTTCTGTTTCCTGCCCGCCATATTGGAAGGTTAGGACGCTGCGTAGTGCCCAAAAAAACTGGGTGCTGCAGGTAAATTTCTGGGCCTCTGTATCTAAATAGCTAGCAATGGCTGTCAAAGAGAAGAATGGCTATTTGTCAGTGAAGTAGAACAAGGAAGATGGGGGCAGAGCAGTGCAGTCTTAAAGTGCGATCCTTTCATTTCTAGAAAGCAATTGCAACCTAGAATAATCTTTCCATCCTTTGTACTACTGTGTTGGGAAAGGCCATCCTTTGTTCAAGCTTTGTGTTTTTTGTATAATAATGCATTTAAAAAATATAATAAAACAGAATGTGTTAGGCAGACCTTGTCAAAGGGTGCTGGATAATTCCATTCCTTCTTTGTGCTTGGGCAACATGTCATGGGGGTTAAAATAATTCTGGGCTGCTTCTCATTCCATTTATGCACTGAGATCAGATTAGTTATCCCATTTTTGAGGTACTCAGCAGAGAGTGCTTGCAATGTAATTAATTTGTGTGGCCATTATCTGAATGCATTGCATGTTGCTTAAAAGGGATGTCCACTGGGATAGCCAACCAATGTATTTCAGTTTAGTCTACTTCTTCGCAGTTGTTTTCTAGTAGTGGTGTAACTGCATGCCCTTTTTGGCCCACTAATTATTTTAACCTTTAATGTTTGCCATTAAATAGCATTACCCCAGGCACAAATTAGATTTATATAATGAAAGTTTTGAAAATAATGCCACCAATTCAAGAACCTAGAATGTTGAGGGTAAAAATCTAAATATCTGCTCTCCTGTTAGCCCATACATTAATATCGAGCCATTTGTAACAGTCTGTGCTGAGTTAATGGAGTTAGCTGATCTTAGTTACCACAATGGTAGCGGTGCTTCATTCGATTCTGTGTCCATGAGCCAGGGAGGACATAAGTTAATCATGGTACCTGCTGTTAATTGCTGTCTGGTGCTTGCTGCTAGAATTGTACTTTGTGGATGAGGATAGCTACCATAACCCTGCCCCCTCCCAATTGCCCACTTGCTGGTGAAACAGCTTGCCAACATTCATCATGTAGGTTCCCATATGAAGAATGATCACTTGGGTGAAGCACCAGTGGACAATCTGTGCCAGTGGGATTGTATATTAATGTGAATTATAGTCCCAGATTTTGCTGAAAAAATAACAGTTTGGTTAATGATGCATGCTGTTATTAATGCGCAAATCGACCAGCAAATTGTAGCGAGGGAGAGGTACCCCATAAATTTCGATGTTCCACCGTTAGCTTTGCAAAAAACAGCATCTCCCCCTCAACCATCCTGTGATTTTCATGAAGTTGCTACATTTGCACATTAATTGCCCATTAAACTCACCATGTAATTTTAAGTCCAATAATTAACAGCATAAGCACCCTCTTAACAATGTAATGATTGTTAATGAGAGCCAATCAATCTCTCTTGCTCAGAAAGTGAACAATTATAAATGTGGAGTCTCATTCTTTCAGGTAATGAATTATTTTAGGAGATTTTCAAAATGTCAAAATCAAAACAATGTTTTTTCCCTTCCTCTCTTTTTTCTCTCTTAATCTAATCTTTCTTTCTCTCTCTTTATTTCTCTTTCTTTACGTGATTTGATATTGAATTCATCTCCTTTAATTCATCCTCCTTCTTGGTCCTTCCTCTGTTTATTTCTCAATCGTTAAATCTCATTGGTTAAGGAGATGCACCGTCCAATTGTTCACCAAGGTCCTAGATGCCCAGTTGTCCTTACTGCATTATTATCAGCTCCCACTTCAGTAACTTTGTGGAGAAAAGATTTTACAACCTAAAAGAGGAGGGACAGAAAGACAAGGAGGGCTCTTTGCAGGCGACCCTATCCACCCAGGGTCTTCAGAGAGCACTAATTCTCCATTCACATGACCCAAGACCAGTGCATGAGGAGGCTGCACTTTACCAAGGTGGTTGTCACAGAAATCTGTGGCCTCATGAGACGTAGACTCAGACCTCGCAGCACAACCAGGACTGTATTGTCTCTGGCAGTCAAAGTCACCATAGCACTTAATTTTTATTCGACTGAAACCTTCCAGGCTGCCACAAGCAATATCAGTCACCTATCACAAATCTCTGTGCACTTCTACATAAGGGAGGTCCTGAGGCTCTACACAATCTGTGGAATGACTAAGTATCATTCCCTATTGCCAAAGAAGACCAGAGACAGAGATCTCTAGAATTTGACAAGATTGCGGAATTCCTCAATGGCTATCCTGTAAGTGTTCTTGCCTACTCTGGTGCTTCTACCAAGTGTAAACCGAGTCACAGCAGCAAGCGAGGTGGTTGACTACTGAGAATCTGAAGGGGGCAGTTCAGGTGCCCTCTTGGGAAGCCCTCGAGAGGCTGGGGGTCGTGATGGCCCTGCCCCAAACTGCACCTTCTCAGCATGGGCTTCAGCAGTCTGGGTCACCTGGCTGACAGGCAACTGCAAGGGCAATGGTGGAGTGGCAGGTGAGAGAGCAGCAACGCTGCCGTCTGGAGAGAAGCCAGTAGGTTCCTGCTTCACATTTCCCATGCCACTGCCTTGGAGTATTTGTTCAGCGAGCCCAGTGATCTGCTGGAGGACTGGTCTCTAGGCAGCTGGCAAATTTATTAGAGTTCTCTGAGGATCTAACAAGCAGGGTAGATAAAGAGGAACCAGTAGATGTCTTATATTTGGATTTCAAAAAGGCATAGAAGGTTACTGCACAAGATAAGAGCTCATGGTGTTGGGGGTAACATTAGCATAGATAGAGGATTGGGTAACTAACAGGAAACAGAGAGTTGGGATAAGTGGGTCATTTTCAGGTTGGCAAATTGTAACTAGTGAGGTGCTACAGGGACCAGTGCTGAGGCCTCAACTATTTACAATCTATATTAATGACTTGAATGAAGGGATCAAGTGCATTGTAGCCAATTTTCTGACGATCCAAAGATAGGTGGGAAAGCAAGTTGTGAGGAGGACACAAAGGGCTGAATTTTAAGGGAATGAAGTGGATGGTTATGGAGGCATGGGGAACATAAATCAGGACGGGACACGTCGAACAGGAAGTTCGACATCATGACTTCTTATCCCAAATTTGTCCATGGTGGCAAACGTGGAGGGCGGAGGTGCGGCAGCGACGCGGAGGGCAGGTAATTGAGATAGTTAACAGGCCAACTGAATGCGATTTTAATGTGCAGATTTAATTTTATAAATGTCACACGGGTCTCACAGGACTTCAGAGGCTCACCTCCTTCAAGGAGGCGATGTGGAGGCTGACTGCAAGTGGAGGCTGGCTGCAAAGGGAGGCCATCAGGAGGGCAACCATTGAAGGCCTGGCAGGTCAAACAGGGGAGGACTGAACGCAGCGCGTCAGGAATGAGGGGAAGATTGGCTGAGCGGCACGGGGTCCACTACAAGGAGGGAAATGGGCAAGTAACACCTGGGCAAGGCTCACAAGTTGGGGCAACAAGAGGGCGCCACTGGCAGGGAAGGACCTCCTTTCAGGGATAGGCCACCTATTATGGACCTCATTCATCCAGGCTTTGGGGACCCAAAGGGGCAGCTGAGTGGAAGGGGCCGCCTGTGAGCCCACAGGAGGGTCTTCAGCGGCCTCCAGATGCTGCAGAAGAGCAAAGAGAGGGAGCTGCCCCACCCAGAAGAAGGTACCCTCCGAAAAAAGACTGCAGGTTGAGGCTCCACTACCTGCAGATGTCCGAGAGACAGTGTCAAGGAAGACTCCGCCTCTCCAGAAAGGCCATCTCTGACCTGTGTGCCATGATGCAGGATGAACTGTGCCCCAGGGGATTTGCTGGGAATCCAATGCCAGTGGCCCTGAAGGTCACCATGGTGCTGAACTTCTACACCACTGGATCATTCCAAGGATCCACAGGGCACATGTGTGGGATCTCGCAGTCAGTGGCACATTAGTGCATCAAGGAGATCACCAGTGCCCTGTTCAGGCGGGTCAGAGACAATGTGTACGTCCACATGGATCCCATTGCAAGCTGAGAGGACCATTGGGTTTGGGGCCATCGCTGGACTCCTCCACGTGCAGGGTGTCATCAACTGCATGCAAGTGGCAATCAAGGCTCCGGAATACCAGCCAGTGGCCTTCATCAACAGGAAAGGCCTCCACTCCCTCAATGTACAGCTGGTCTGCGATCACTGTAAATGGATACTGCAGGTCTGCACACTTCCTGGGAAGTTGCCATGATGCACACATTTTGAGGCAGTCCCAGGTGCCAGCACGTTTCCGCCTTCCCTCCAGCATTCAGGGATGGAAATTTGGAGACAAGGGTTAACCACTGAGGACATGGCTACTGAAGCCTGTGAGGAACCCACACACAGATGCAGAGCAGAGATACAACACCTGCCACGGGACAATGCAAGCTATCATTGAGCAGGCCATTGGTCTGCTGCAGATGAGTTTCAAATGCCTAGATCGGTCCAGTCGAGCCCTTTGGTACGGCCCGGCGAGGGTCTCGCATATTGTTGTGGTTTGCTGCGCGCTGCACAACCTAGCCCTGCAGAGGGGGGAGCTGATGAGCAATGAGGGATGTGAGGAGCGGACTGACTCCTCAGATGATGAGGATGCAGAGTGGGAAGATGGACAAGCCAGGCCAGAAGAAGGACCCCAGGGGCAACAGCAGAATGGCCATGAGATATGTGCAAGGGAGGCTCGCGATGCACTTATATATTTGCATTTCCTTTGATCCTTATTGCCCCTTGTATCTTGACCTACCTTTGTACAGCCATGTTGTCACCTTCCTTCCTTAAGGATGCATTGCCTTATTGAACATTCGAGCAGAGCATATCTGGTGAGAATCCAGAGTTGACCCCTCGCAGCATCTTCAATCGTCTCCAGTCTCTTCATAGAGGCTCGAATACAGTGAAGGGCCAAACCCTTGATGTAAGAGAAAAAGAGGGAGTCCATGCCTAGCAGGAAAGATTTATTGACATTCAGAATGTTGAGGGGCAAATGTATGAGGGCATTGCTGGTGGAGGGTGGAGGAATATGAGGTACCGATGGACCCTCTGAGGCTCTGTCCTACCCCTCAGAGGTGGCAGGATCTGCTGCAGATTCGGTTGTTTGCTGATTTGGCACCGCCTGACCTGCATGAGAGAATAAAGAGGTAAGGGTCAAGGCCTGCTCTCCCTCCATAATACACACCCCTACGATGCAGACCCCTGAGGGCACTGGATGTCTAATGAGCAGCATGGCTCCATCAGTGCAGATGCAGCATTGTGCCCCATGGAGACCGTACTCACTGCCATGAGACCATGCCCCTGTTTCTCAGTCCGCCACACTCCGGATGTCTTGTGGTCCAGCCAGCTCTATGGCCTCTTCCTCCATTGGTCTGAGAACATGCAGCAATGGCAGCCCACCTCCGGTCTTGGCCTGCTCCCTATGATTATGTACTATCTTCTCCTGCAGACAGAGGGAAGGAAGATGTTGGCCCCTGAGCGACAGCAATCCCAACCCATAGGCTGCTCGCAGTCTAGTTGCCACTGATGGGGGCACAGACACCTCCTGCATGTGTTCCCTTCCCAGGGATCTCGCAAAGTTCCACGATGACAGAGGGGCTCCTCTCAGAGCCACTGCGACAGGCCGCTGTCAATCATCTTACATCTCTTGACTCTTTGCCCACATCTGGGGGCTTGCTCCCTCTCCTCCCAACGCTCTGTCCTGCTTCAGCAGATGCAAGGCCCAAGAGGATGAAGGCATTAAAAGGGTACTCACTTTCGCAGCTCGGATGAGGTAATTGAGCTGCTTGCGACACTGAATGCATGTGTGTGGCATCACCACACGGCTGTTGACCTCCTCCGCAATCTGCAGCCATGCCTGCTTTGTTTATCTCCCAGGTCACCTCCTCCTGTTCCTCGGGAACAAGATGTCCCTCCTCTCCCTGGCAGCCTGTAGGAGCACCTGGAGTGAGGCATCAGGGAAGCATGGGGCTACATGGGGTCTCCTCGCAGCCATTTCTTTTATTCTTTCATGGGATGTGGGTGTTGCCGGAAAAGCCAGCATTTGTTGCCCATCCCTAATTGCCCTTGACAACTGAGTGGTTTGCTAGGCCATTTCAGATGGCAGTTACGAGCCAACCACATTGCTGTGGGTCTGGAGTCACATGTAGGCCAGACCAGGTAAGGACAGCAGATTTCCTTCCCTAAAGGACATTAGTGAACCAGATGGGTTTTTACACCAATCGATGTAGCATCATGGTACAATTACTGAGACTAGCTTCCAATTCTGGATTTTTATTAATTAATTGAATTTAAATTCTACCAGCTGCCATGGTGGGATTTGAACCCTTGTCCCCAGGGCATTAACCTGGGCCTCTGGATTACTAGTTTAGTGCTATTACCACAACACCACCATCTTCCAGGCCTTCCGAATGCAGTGCAAAGCAGGCCTTAAAAATGTCCCCACCAGCTGCGGAGACGTCATCTCACACTATGCTCCCCGCCTCTGGGCCCAACCCTGACCACACAATTGATTGGAGTTGATGGCTCATCAGGCTCAATTGGCCGGCCGCAGCTGAATTGCATGCGGCCGGCTGCCCGTGCCCCCGACATGCCTTACACAAGGTTCCGAGCCTGACAGCAGGATTAGCGTCTCACACATAAAATTTGGCCCAAAGACTCTGCAAAGGGATATAGATAGGTTGAGTGAGTGGACAAAAATTTGACAGGCGGAGTATAATGTGGAAAATGTGGTAGGAAGAATAGAAAAGCAGAATATCATTTAAATGGAGAGAGACTGTAGAATGCAGCGGTACAGAGTGGTCTAGGAGTCCTCATACATGAATCACAAAAATTTAGCATGCAGGCACAGTGAGCAGTTAGGAAGGCAAATGGAATGTTGGCCTTTATTGCAAGAGGTTGGAGTATAAAAGTAGGGAAGTCTTGCTACAATTGTACAGGGTGTTGGTGAGACCGCACCTGGAGTACTGCATACAGTTTTGGTCTCCTTATTTAAGCAGGGATATACTTGCAGAGGAGGCAGTTCAGAGAAGGTTCACTAGGTTGATTCCTGGGATGAAGGGGTTGTCTTATGTGGAAAGGTTGAGCAGGTTGTGCCTATACTCATTGGAGTGAGAGGCAATCTTATTGAAACATAGGTTCTGAGGAGGCTTGGCAGGGTAGATGCTTTGAGGATGTTTCCCCCTCATGGAGGAATGTAGAACGCGGGGCACAGTTTCAAAATAAGGGTCTCCCATTTAAGAAGGAAATGAGGAGGAATTTCTTCTCTCAGAGGTTCATTAATCTTTGGAAATCTCCACCCCAGACAGCCGTGAAGTCTGGGTCATTGAATATATTCAAGGCAGAATTAGACAGATTTTTGATCTACATGGGGGTAGGCAGGAAAGTGGTGTTGAGGCCACAATCAAATCAGCCATGACCTTATTGAATGATGGAGCTGGCTCGAGGGGCCAAATGGCCTACTCCTGCACCTATTTCTTATGTTCTTATATTCTGCGACCATTTCAACTAAGGCACCCAGAGCCACCATGGCAGCTGCCTGAACCTCTATTGCAGCTTTATATAATTTGGTGGAAGATACTAGTAATGCAGTGGAAGGTATTTGGGCTTCCATTGCAGCATTTACGTTTCATGCAGGCTATTCGGTGCTTAATGAAAGTTGTGATGAGTGCATTGGATACTGTGGCCTTAGACACCAGAGGCTGGAGGATGTCTGGCTCCACAGGTTGCTGGATGGATTTGGCTAGCCTCTCCAGGATGAAGAGGATGGGTTCCAGGCCCTGTGTCAAGCCCTGGGCCAAGCTGGAGGCAACACCTCCACCCTGCTAGCCACAACCCATAAGCTTTCAGGCAGGTTCTGCATTGCACCAAGCATTCGGTTTATCAAACCCATCAGTCGTCTTCTGAAGCTTGGCCCTTCAGGGTCCTCATCTGACTCCTCTACAGTAGAACTAGTATCTGATCTTCCCGCCCCCTCCAGCAAAGTGGCACTTATTGTCTCCCTACCATCCCAAATGGCTGCTGCCCACTTGTGCCTGGTACATGCCACTGTAAGGATCCTTGTTTTACCCTAGCTTCTAAGTGCTTCAGGGTGCCTGCGACAATGGTAGCAATTGACGCTGTGTCTCTTACTTGCTGTCCTCTTCCTTTTCCTCTGTTGGGTGGGGTGGGGGGGAAGCAAGGTGGCTCTTCTCCTTTTCCAGTTCCTCTGGGAATGGAGGGGGCAGGGTGGATCTTGCTCCTGGGAGTCCACAATGATAAAGCTAGAGGGTTAGAGTGCACTGTGTGTGGCCACTAAAGGAGGATATGTGTGATGAGACCACATGGAGCTTAAGAGTGAGAATAGGTTTTGGGGATTAGGGATCAGGAATAGTTGTGGATATGTAAGGAAACTGGTGTGGCCACATACCACTAGGCAAACTGCCCCTTGCTCTGCTTCTGGCCATTCTTCTCTCGACTACCACCAGCACTGCCTCCTCAAGGGGCGTGATCTCATGGAGTAAAGGTTCCCTCCCCAGTCAGGTCCTGCTGGTATCAGTTATGTGCTATCTTCTGGAAGCGAAAGAGTGTTGATTGTGAATGAGTGTATTGATAGGTGTGCTTGTATGTATGTGATGCCTCACATGATTGAACTGAGCTTTGTCTGAGATATGTGTGGTGCCTGTGAAGGATGTAATAGAATGGTGTGTGTGAATGTCAGTATCTAGTTAGATGGTGAATGAAGTGTATTGAGGTTGTAATGCTGGTGGTGGTGCAGTTATTTAGCAGTGTGTTTGTGAGATGGGATCTTACCTTGACTACTTGTGTCAAGTCATTAAACTTTTTGCAGCACTGGAGCCACGTCCTGGAACAGTGCTCCAGCCTATGACCTCCTTGCCGACCTCCTCCCACATTTACCACCTTAGTAACTTCTGTGGCTTCCTTTCCCCTGCTGGTACAGGAGATCCTTCCCCCAACTCCTCCACTAGGACCTCCAGTGCCACTTCTGAGAACCCATGTGCCCTCTCCCTTGGTCCCTAAGCCATCCTGAGAAGTGCCATTGTCCTGCTCCTTAAGTTTTACTATCAGCCACACAACTCCAGCCCTTCCATGGAAGTGCGTGTGTGGAGACAATAAATACTGCTCCAGGAAAATTGGTACTAATCAGCACTTGAGTGCTAAATCTGCAAGTCTCTGTTTTAGCAGTTCCAGGTATCTTTAAATCATGGTGCATCAATTGGCCCCAAGATTACAAGCTAATTCCAGACTTTTAAACAGGTGTGTTTTATTAACACAGCACCCACTGATTGCCAGTTTTCACCCTTCCCCAAAATAACCCCCCCCTTCTCCACATCTACCCTATCAAACCCCTTCATAATTTGAAAGACCTCTATTAAGTCATCTCTCAGTCTTCGCTTTTCTGGAGAAAAGAGCCAAGATTTAAAGTTTGAGATATATATTTTGAAATTATATTATTTTTAGTTACTTTAAGCCTTTACTTGTGCTTTGGTATTTCTTTCGGAGGTCAAATCCTCCATTCACCCATGGACTCGACTGGTCCTGAGACACATCCTGTGGGAAAATTTACCAATGGAACATCTTTCCTTTGAGATATTTAGTGCCATCTCAGTGTTGAAAGTGGCCCAAAGTGACCCTCGCTGTTTGTCTTCCTTTATAAAGGCAGCATTATCTCTGAGCCCCTTCCTAAACCTGTAATCAGTGGTTGTATTATTTCTCCCTTTCCACTCTTCCAATTGTAAAACATTTCTGATCATAAATGGAAGAAATCATTGGATGATGCACCTCTGGTGAACTAATACTAGGGTTGCAAAATTTCAACTGGTGGTTGACCTGGGTTTCAAGCCAGAGATAATATACACTCATGGAGCAGCCATCTTAGCTATCCTTATTCTATCTGTTCAGTTTTCTGGGGGGAATTATAAACTAATTTTGGCTTTATGCAAAGTTTAAAGCCTCTAAGCCCAATTCACTTTCATCTAATAACTATATAGGATTTGAGTTGAGTTCTATACAGATGTGTGCACCCTCCCTTTGAACCTATAGACATGTGTGATGTGATTATGCTTCTTGTGGTCCTGGGTTCCCCACTGCAGGTAAATGAGATTCATGTACTGGTCATCAAGCATCTTCATCTAGTCAGGCATTTTGGTTATGAGCTACTGAGAACGCACCCTAGTTCTTGACCAGGGTGGTTTCCATTTTCATTCAAACCAGGAGATCATTCTCCCCAGCTTTTGTACTTCTCTGCACTGGACCAGCAGACATCTCCACTGGATCATTGGTTGGAGTGACATTGTTTTTGGAAGGCGTCCCCTCCTGCACTGCTAATAAATGCCCGCTGTACATGGAGGAAATGATCCATTGAAGACACAGATTCTTCCTCATTCAGCCTCCTCCATGCAACCATTCCATGGACAAAAGTAGTGAGATGAAAAAAAAGTTTTTGGCTGAAACCTGTTCTCTTTCCATTTTTACAGGAGTTTGTGTGAACCATATTATGAAGATTTGACTTCAGATGTTTTAACCAAGTTTTGCACAGTTTGAAGAAATGTTTTGAAAATTATAAGGTGTAGGAAGGAAAGAGACAAATGATAATGAATGATTTAAACAACACCAAGCTTGGGCTTTGAAATCCTATCTCTTCCCAGTCTAGCTCCTCACTCCCCAGAACACCTCGACCCAATCCCCACTACATGGTTTGCCTCAGGCGTCATTCCCCCATTCAAAACTATTGTCATCAACCCATTAAAAGCCTACCTTCCATTCCATTGTCCCTTTGAACTACTATCCTATCTTCAATCCCCCTGTCCTCTGAAGTTTGTTGTGTGCACTTTGCTAAAAAAAAACTCCCTGCCCATCACTCCAATCTAATTTCTGCCACATCCACAGCACCACGAATGCCCTGGTAAAAGTCACCAATGTTGTATTATGTGGCTGTGACCATGACTTCCTTAAACGTTCTGCAGCATTTGGTACAAATGATCATTCTATCTTCATCCACATCTCTGCTCTGTGGTTCACCTCTGTTGTGGCGCCCTGTCTTAATACTGGGCCTCTCTCTCTCTCAGCATAGTCAGTGTATCTCTTCCGGTGGCTTTTTAAAAATTCGTTTGGGGGATATAGCGTCACTGGCTAGGCCAGCATTTATTGCCCATCCTAATAGCTCTTGAGAAGGTGGTGGTGAGCTGCCTTCTTGAACTGCTGTAGTCCTTGGGGTGTAGATACGCCCACAGTGCTGTTAGGAAGTGAGTTCCGGGATTTTGACCCAGCAACAGTGAAGGAACAGCGATATTGTTCCAAGTCAGGATGCTGTGTGGCTTGGAGGGGAACTTTCAGGTGGTGGTGTTCCCATGCATCTGCTGCCTTGTCCTTCTAGGTGATAGAGGTCGCGAGTTTGGAAGGTGCTGTCAAAGGAGCCTTGGTGAGTTGCTGCTGCAGTGCATCTTGTAGATGGTACACACTACTGCTACTGTGCGTCGGTGGTGGAGGGAATGAATGTTGAAGGTGATGGATGGGGTACCAATCAAGCAGGCTGCTTTGTCCTGGATTGTGTTGAGCTTCTTGAGTGTTCTTGGAGCTGCACCCATCCAGACAAGTGGAGTGTATTTTATCGCACTCCTGACTTGTGCCTTGTAGATGGTGGACAGGCATTGGGGAGACAGGTGGTGAATTACTCACCACAGAATTTCCAACTTCTGACCTGCTCTTGTAGCTACAGTATTTATGTGGCTGGTCCAGTTCAGTTTCTGGTCAATGGTGACCCCGAGGATATTGATAGTGGGGGAATTCAGCAATGGTAATGCCATTGACATCAAGGGGAGATGGTTAGATTCTCTCTTGTTTGAGATGATCATTGCCTGGCACTTGTGTGGCATGAATGTTACTTACCACTTAACAGCCCAAGCCTGGACATTGTCCAGGTCTTGCTGCATCTGGACATGTGCTGCTTCAGTATCTGAGGAATCGCGAATGGTGCTGAACATTGTGCAATCATCAGCGTACATCCCCACTTCTGTCTTCATGATGGAGGGAAGGTCATTAATGGAGCAGCTGAAGATGATTGGGCCTAGAACACTACCCTGAGGAACTCCTGCCTTGATGTCTTGGGACTGAAATGATTGACCTCCAACAACCACAGCCATCTTCCTTTCTGCTAGGTATGACTCCAACCAATGGAGAGTTTTCCCCCTGATTCCCATTGACTCCAGTTTTGCTAGGGCTCCTTGATGCCATTCTAGGTCAAATGCTGCCTTGATGTCAAGAGCAGTCACTCACACCTCACCTCTTGAGTTCAGCTCTTTTGTCCATGTTTGGACCAAGGCTGTAATGAGGTCAGGAGCTGAGTGGCCCTGGCGGAACCCAAACTGAGCATCGCTGAGCAGGTTATTGCTAAGCAAGTGCAGCTTGATAGCACGGTTGACGACACCTTCCATCACTTTACTGAGTGGACTAGACTGATGAGGTGGTAATTGGCCGGGTCGGACTTGTCCTGCTTTTTGTGTACAGGACATACCTGGGCAATTTTCCACATTGTAGCTGTACTGGAACAGCTTGGCTCGGGGTGTGGCTAGTTCTGGAGCACAAGACTTCAGTACTATTGCCGGAATGTTGTCAGGGCCCCTAGCCCTTGCAGTATCCAGTGCTTTCGGCTGTTTCTTGATAACACGAGGAGTGAATCATATTGGCTTCTCCTCTCTTTCTTGAACAGTCACCTTTGCAAGTCCCAGGGCTACATCCTTGGCCTCCTCCTATTTCTCAGCGGTATGCTGTTCCTTGGTGACATTGAAAAACATGAGGTAGCTTACTCATAAACGTCTGACAGTTGCACCCTGCCTCTCTCTTCCTATCTGACATTGAATCATGAATGACCCAACACCACCTTCTTCTCAGCTTTGGCAAAGATGAAACGATGTTGTTTGGCTCCCTTCTTTGGAAGATTATGGCAAGCCCTTCTGCTCCCTCCTCGAAATGTCGGCACAGGAGTAAAATAGATTTAGTCATAGAGTCATCTGTGGCACGGAAGGAGACCGTTCGGCCCATTGAGTCCATGCCAGCTCTCCATGGAGCTATGCAGTCAGTCCCACTCCCAGGCTCGATCCCCATACCCCTGCGAGTCTGTTTCTCTCAGTTGGCCATCCAACTTCCTCTTGAAGTCAATGATCATTTCTGCTTCCACCACCCTTGTGGACAGCAAGTTCCAGGTCATTACCACCCACCGCATAAAAAGTGTTTCCTCATATTCCCCCTGCATCTTTAGCCCAAAACTTTCTGTCTGTGTCCCTTGTACCATTTGTTAATGGGAGCAGTTTTTCCTTGTCTAACTTATCTAAGCCTGTCATAATCTTATACACTTCTATTAAATCTCCCCTCAATCTCCTTTGTTCTAAGAAGAACAAACCCAGCTTTTCCAACATAAGCTTGTAACTAAAATCCTCCATCCCTGAAACCATTCTGGTAAATCTCCTTTGCAACCTCTTAAGGACCCTCACATTTTTCCTGAAGTGTGGTGACCAGAACTGGATGCAATACTCCAGTGGGCGCCTAAACAGACCTTTAGAAAGGTGAAGCATAACTTCCCAGCTTTTGTACTCAATGCCTCTATTTATGAATTCCAACATCCCATATGCTTTCCTAAGCACTCTCTCAATATATCCTGCCACCTTCAAAGATCTATGCACATGCAGCCCCAAGTTCCTCTGTTCCTGCACACTCTTTAGAACTGTGCCATTAAGTATATATTACCTCTCCCTATTCCTTCTGCCAAAATGCATCACCTCACACTTGTCAGTATTAAAATTCCATCTGCCTCCTCTCTGCCCGTTCTACTAGCCTATCTATATCCTGTTGCAGGCAGTTCATATCATCCTCACTGTTTGCTTCACCACCAAGTTTGATGTCGCCAGCAAATTTTGAGATTCTGTATTCCAAGATCCAAGTCATTTATATATGGCAAAAAAAGCAGTGCTCCCAGCACTGACCATTGGGGAACACCACTGTCCACCATCCTCCAGTCTGAAAAGCAACTCTCCGTTTTCTGTCCTTAAGCCAATTCTTTATCCAATTGGACACTGACCCTCCTATTCCATGAACCTCAATTTTCTTAACCAGCCTTTTATGTGAATCCTTATCAAACGCTTTCTTAAGATCCATATAAACAACATCCACCGCATTCCCTTCATCAACCTACTCTGTTACTTTATCAAAAAATTCAATGAAATTAGTCAAGCATGATCTGCCTTTTACAAATTCATGCTGGCCAACATTAATTAATTCAAACCTCTCTAAGTGTCCGTTCATATTTTCCCTGATTATTGTTTCTAAAACCTTAACCACCACTGATGTTAAACTAACTGGTCTGTAGTTGCTACTGTCTTTACACCCTTTCTTGAATAAGGATGTCACATTTGCCACTCTACAATCCTCTGGCACCTCCCCCGTATCCAGGGAAGATTGGAAGATTATGGCAAGCCCTTCCACTATCTCCACCTCCACTTCCTTTAGCAACCTGGCATGCAAGACATCCGGACCAAGTGACTTATCTACCCTAAGCATAGCCAACCTTTTTAGTACCACCGCCCCTCTCAGTTTTTATCCTGTCCATTGCCTCTACTCTCTCTGCTTCTACTGATATCTTGTCAGCCCCCATTTCCTTAGTGAACACTGCTACAAAGTACTTATTAAGTACATTAGCCTTGCCCTGCACCTCAAAGCATATATTACCCTCTCTGTCCCTAATAGGTCCCACTGCTCCTTTTACAACTCGCTTACTATTTCCATGCCAGTAGCAGATCTTTGGGTTCCCTTTTATATTGACTGCCATTCTATTTTCGTTTTCTCTCTTTGCCAGTCTTATTTTCCACTTCCCCTCCCCTTCTTAACTTATTGTATATTACTTGATGAGTTCACCTGACATGCATCAAACACTATCTTGCTTTTTTTCATCATCAACTCTATCTCTCTCCTCAACCAAGGAGCCCTGTTTTTGGTTACCCTACTCTTCACCCTTGTTCTAATGTTCCTAGCCTGTACCTGAAACATCTCTTCCTTAAAGATAAGCCATTGTTCCAATACAGCTCTTCCTGTCAGTCTTTGGTTCCACTCTAACCTGGTTAGATCCCTTCTCATTGTATTGAAATTAGCCTTCTTCCAATCTAGACATCCTACCTTATTTTGTTCCTTGCTTTTCTGTATTACTAGTCTAAACCCTATGATACGATGATTACTCTTACCCCAAGTGCTTCCCCTACAGACACTTGGTCCACTTGGCCCACCTCATTCCCCAGCACCAGATCCAGCAATGCCTCCTTTCTATAATAAAAGCAAAATACTGCAGATGCTGGAAATCTGAAATAGAAACAGAAAGTGCTGGAAAAACTCAGCAGATCTGGCAGCATCTACCGTCCACAGATGCTGCCAGACCTGCTGAGTTTTTCCAGCACTTTCTGTCTTTATGCCTCCTTTCTAGTTGGGCTGAGAACATACTGATCAAGGAAGTTCTCCTGAACATATTTTAGAAATACCTCCCCCTCCTTACCCTTTACTCTGTAATTATCCCGATCGATATTTGGGTAATTAAAGTCCCCCAATACTCATTGATGGTGTATGGGAAGACAGGGAATCCCAGTGTGCCAAAGCCCTGGGAAATAATGAGGAGCCTGTATGACGAATATTGATTTTCAATAAAATGAGGCCATTGAGAGAAGGAAGGTGTGTAGGATGGGATGGTTTTATTAAGCCATTGCACTAGAAGTGAGAAAATCTCTTCTGGCCCATCTCTTCTGATTTATATTGTATCTGGTTCTCTTAAGATTTACAACATTGGAATTTTATGAAACAATACATTTGCTGTGCTTTTTCAGCTTTGATTTTAGTTTGGAATACTTTTAAACTCTTGCTCGATAGAGTTATTTGTTTGCAGTTTGTTTCAGGGTCACTGTCTATCAAATGGTTATGACGCTGACCCAGAGCTGTGCCAATCTTTCATACTGAACCACGATGATGTCACGCTGTGTTGGTTCACAGATATGAAACTCCAGGAAATCTACCACTCCCTACAACACTCCAAGCACTCGCCTTTCTCCAATATTGACCTCTTGTGTACCCACTCCACTTCTTTTGGTGGCTGTGCCTTCATCTGCCTGAAATTCCCTCCCTCAACCTCTCCAGCTCTCTACTTCGCTTTCCTCCTGGAAGACACTCCTTGCAACCCAGCTCTTTGACGAAGCTTTTGGCCACCGGTTCTAATATCTCATGTGGCTCAGGTCAAATTCTGTCTGATAGTGCTCCTGTGAAACACCTTGGGCCATTTTACTGCGTTAAAGGCGTGATATAAATGCAAGTTGTTTTGGATATCTGGGCAATATCATTTACCTGACCCTGTTCCTCGATTATGATTGCTTCATGATAAATTATGTATGATTGTAGCTGCCACATTAAAGAGGATGGTTCCAGGCATCATCAGTGATCTGAGGCAGGGTCAGTGAGATAAAAGACACAGAGCACAGAATGTGCTGAGTGTTTGTGATCACTATGTATTGAATTTCATTTTCATTTGATGGATTTAATATTGCATACGAGCCACATGATGATATCAAGTTACTAAAGGATGTGTAGCACACAAGCTGGATTGGGTTACAAGGGACTGATACAGTCAAGAGTGCCCAGCCCAGAAACTGAGAGCGGGTCTCAAACAGTTTGTTGGATGTAAAGTTAAATATGACAGGATATGTGGAGTAGAGAGAGGGGGAGGTTTGGGGACTGTTGTGCAGTGAAGAAAAAACTCAATGAATGGTGTTATGGAATGGAGAGGGTTTAATATGCATTCAGTGTATTGTGAATTTCTAAACTCTGCTTCAATGTAATTCAGGGAAGTGGGGGTTAATTGGAGGTCAGGCATCTCCTCACAGTGGCAAAGGAAAATCAGAGTGAGGCAATACTGGAGGGAGCCTCATCTGTGAACTGACGCCTTGTGAATGGCCCAGAATGACATTGAAATGAAAGAACTTGCATTTTTATAGCTTCTTTCATGACCTCAGAACGTCCCAAAGTACTTTACAGCCAATTAAGTAAGCTTTGAAGTGTAGTCACTGTTGTAATGTAGGAAATGTGGCAGCCAATTTGCGCACAGCAAGCTCCCAATACAGCAACGTGATAATGACCAGATAATCTGTTTTAGTGATGTTGGTTGGGGGATAAATATTGGGCGGAACACTGGGGAGAACTCTCCTGTTGTTCTTTTGCCATTGGATCTTTTATATCCACCTGAAAGGGCAGAGGCTTAACACCTCATCCGAAAACTGGCAGCTGCAACAGTGCAGCATTCCCTCAGTACTGCACTGTGCTCTAGTCTCTGAATAGTGATTCTGAGGGCAAGGTTGTAAAGGCTCTGTTTGTCACTCTACTCATGCCCTCCTCCTCAGCTGGCCTGTAGCATCTTCCCTGACCTACATAATATTAAAACTGGTTTGTTTTTTTTCTTTCGGCTGTTTTCTTTCCCCTCCTTTTTGTTTCAGGTGGGACGTTAAACCAAGGCTCCCTCAGGTCTTAAGACAAGAGCCACCTGGATCTGAAGGTACCAAAATAAGCTGTCACTTCAAAGAGAAAATGCTTGCTGTAGAGAAGAATAAAAATGCAAGGAAAACTTTTCACCGTTTGAGAAAGTTGCAACAACCCTAATTTGTCATCCACAAAATCCATCCAACTGGAACAAAAACAATCTCAGATTTATCCCAGAGGGAAGATTAAATGCACAGAAAACCCTGTTGTACAACCAACATAATTAAAACAGGTTATCGGATTATTACCATATTGCTGTTTGTGGGAGCTTGCTGTGTACAAATTGACTGCTGCATTTCCCTATATTACAACAGAGACTACACTTCAAAAAAGTACTTAATTCGCTGTAAAGTGCTTTGGGACATCAAGAGGTCATGAACGCCACTATAGAAGTGTAAGCTTTAATTTTTTTTCTTCATATGGAAGTACTGGTAAATACCTCACGAAACCCTGCCCCCGCCGCCCGCCATCCTAGTCACTGGAGGCAGCTTCAGAAGGAAAGTCTGTCAATGTGCAGTCTGCCAGTGCGCAGCCTGTCAGTGAGCAGTCAGCCAGTGTGTGGTGTGCCAGTGTGCAGCCTGTCAGTGCCCAGTCTGTCAGTGTGCAGTCTGCCAGTGTGTGGTGTGCCAGTGCGCAGCCTGTCAGTGCCCACTCTGTCAGTGTGTAGTCTGCCAGTGTGTGGTGTGCCAGTGCGCAGCCTGTCAGTGCCCAGTCTGTCAGTGTGCAGTTTGCCAGTGTGTGGTGTGCCAGTGCGCAGCCTGTCAGTGTCCAGTCTGTCAGTGTCCAGCCTGTCAGTGTCCAGCCTGTCAGTGTCCAGTCTGTCAGTGCACTGTCTGTCATTGCCCAGTCTGTCAGTGCCCAGTCTGCCAGTGCACAGTCGGCCAGTGTCCAGTCTGCCAGTGCCCAGTCGGTCAGTGTCCAGTCTGTCAGTGTGCAGTCTGCCAGTGTGTGGTGTGCCAATGCGCAGCCTGTCAGTGCCCAGTCTGTCAGTGTGCAGTCTGCCAGTGTGTGGTGTGCCAGTGCGCAGCCTGTCAGTGTCCAGTCTGTCAGTGTCCAGTCTGTCAGTGTCCAGTCTGTCAGTGTCTAGTCTGTCACTGCCCAGTCTGTCAGTGTCCAGCCTGTCAGTGTCCAGCCTGTCAGAGTCTAGTCTATCAGTGCACAGTCTGTCATTGCCCAGTCTGACAGTGTCCAGCCTGTCAGTGCCCAGTGTGCCAGTGTCCGGTCTGTCATTGCCCAGTCTGTCATTGCCCAGTCTGTCAGTGTCCAGTCTGTCAGTGTGCAGTCTGTCGGTGTCCTGACTGACAGTGTCCAGTCTGTCAGTGTCCAGACTGTCAGTGTCCAGACTGTCAGTGTCCAGTCTGCCAGTGTCCAGACTGTCAGTGTCCAGTCTGCCAGTGCCCAGTCGGTCAGTGTCCAGTCTGTCGGTGTCCAGTCTGTCGGTGTCCAGTCTGTCGGTGTCCAGACTGTCAGTGTCCAGACTGTCAGTGTCCAGTCTGACAGTGCACCGACTGTCAGTGCCCAGACTGTCAGTGTCCAGTCTGTCAGTGTCCAGTCTGTCAGTGTCCAGACTGTCAGTGTCCAGACTGTCAGTGTCCAGTCTGCCAGTGCCCAGTCTCTCTTTGTCCAGTCTGTCTATGTCAAGTCTCTCTTTGTCCAGTCTCAGTGCCCAGATTGTCAGTGTCCAGTCTGTCATTGCCCAGTCTATCAGTGCACATGTCTGTCAGTGTCCAGCCTGTCAGTGTCCAGCCTGTCAGTGTCCAGCCTGTCAGTGTCCAGTCTGTCAGTGTCCGGTCTGTCATTGCCCAGTCTGTCAGTGTCCAGTCTGTCAGTGTCCAGTCTGTCAGTTTCCAGTCTGTCAGTTTCCAGACTGTCAGTGTCCAGACTGTCAGTGCCCAGTCTGTCAGTGCCCAGACTGTCAGTGTCCAGACTGTCAGTGTCCAGTCTGTCAGTGCCCAGACTGTCATTGTCCAGTCTGTCAGTACCCAGACTGTCAGTGCCCAGACTGTCAGTGTCCAGTCTGTCAGTGTCCAGTCTGTCAGTGCCCAGACAGTCAGTGCCCAGACAGTCAGTGCCCAGACTGTCGGTGTCCAGACTGTCGGTGTCCAGTCTGTCGGTGTCCAGTCTGTCGGTGCCCAGACTGTCAGTGCCCAGACTGTCAGTGCCCAGACTGTCAGTGTCCAGACTGTCAGTGCCCAGACTGTCAGTGTCCAGACTGTCGGTGTCCAGACTGTCAGTGTCCAGACTGTCAGTGCCCAGACTGTCGGTGTCCAGACTGTCGGTGTCCAGTCTGTCAGTGTCCAGACTGTCAGTGCCCAGACAGTCAGTGCCCAGACAGTCAGTGCCCAGACTGTCAGTGCCCAGACAGTCAGTGCCCAGACTGTCAGTGCCCAGACTGTCAGTGTCCAGTCTAAGTGTCCAGTCTGTCGGTGTCCAGACTGTCAGTGTCCAGTCTGTCAGTGCACAGTCTGTCAGTGTCCAGACTGTCAGTGTCCAGTCCGTCAGTGTCCAGTCTGTCAGTGTCCAGTCTGTCAGTGCACAGTCTGTCATTGTCCAGTCTGTCATTGCCCAGTCTGTCAGTGTCCAGTCTGTCATTGCCCAGTCTGTCAGTGTCCAGCCTGTCAGTGTCCAGTCTGTCAGTGTCCAGTCTGTCAGTGTCCAGCCTGTCAGTGTCCAGTCCGTCAGTGTCCAGTCCGTCATTGCCCAGCCTGTCAGTGTCCAGCCTGTCAGTGTCCAGCCTGTCAGTGTCCAGCCTGTCAGTGTCCAGTCCGTCAGTGTCCAGTCCGTCAGTGTCCAGTCTGTCAGTGCACAGTCTGTCATTGTCCAGTCTGTCAGTGTCCAGTCTGTCAGTGTCCAGTCTGTCAGTGTCCAGTCCGTCAGTGTCCAGTCTGTCAGTGCACAGTCTGTCATTGTCCAGTCTGTCATTGTCCAGTCTGTCAGTGTCCAGTCTGTCAGTGCACAGTCTGTCATTGTCCAGTCTGTCAGTGTCCAGTCTGTCATTGCCCAATCTGTCATTGCCCAGTCTGTCAGTGTCCAGTCTGTCAGTGTCCAGTCTGTCATTGCCCAGTCTGTCAGTGTCCAGCCTGTCAGTGTCCAGCCTGTCAGTGTCCAGCCTGTCAGTGTCCAGTCTGTCAGTGTCTAGTCTGTCAGTGTCCAGTCTGTCAGTGTCTAGTCTATCAATGCACAGTCTGTCAGTGTCCAGTCTGTCATTGCCCAATCTGTCATTGCCCAGTCTGTCAGTGTCCAGCCTGTCAGTGACCAGCCTGTCAGTGTCCAGTCTGTCAGTGCACAGTCTGTCAGTGTCCAGTCTGTCAGTGTCCAATCTGTCAGTGTCCAGACTGTCAGTGCACAGTCTGTCAGTGTCCAGTCTGTCATTGTCCAGTCTGTCATTGCCCAGTCTGTCAGTGTCCAGCCTGTCAGTGTCCAGCCTGTCAGTGTCCAGCCTGTCAGTGTCCAGTCTGTCAGTGTCTAGTCTGTCAGTGTCCAGTCTGTCAGTGTCTAGTCTATCAATGCACAGTCTGTCAGTGTCCAGTCTGTCATTGCCCAATCTGTCATTGCCCAGTCTGTCAGTGTCCAGCCTGTCAGTGACCAGCCTGTCAGTGTCCAGTCTGTCAGTGCACAGTCTGTCAGTGTCCAGTCTGTCATTGCCCAATCTGTCATTGCCCAGTCTGTCAGTGTCCAGCCTGTCAGTGACCAGCCTGTCAGTGTCCAGTCTGTCAGTGCACAGTCTGTCAGTGTCCAGTCTGTCAGTGTCCAATCTGTCAGTGTCCAGACTGTCAGTGCACAGTCTGTCAGTGTCCAGCCTGTCAGTGACCAGCCTGTCAGTGTCCAGTCTGTCAGTGCACAGTCTGTCAGTGTCCAGTCTGTCAGTGTCCAATCTGTCAGTGTCCAGTCTGTCAGTGCACAGTCTGTCAGTGTCCAGTCTGTCAGTGTCCAATCTGTCAGTGTCCAGTCTGTCAGTGCCCAGTCTGTCAGTGTCCAGCCTGTCAGTGTCCAGCCTGTCAGTGTCCAGCCTGTCAGTGACCAGCCTGTCAGTGTCCAGTCTGTCAGTGTCCAGTCTGTCAGTGCACAGTCTGTCAGTGCACAGTCTGTCAGTGCACAGTCTGTCAGTGTCCAGTCTATCAGTGCACAGTCTGTCAGTGCCCAGTCGGTCAGTATCCAGACTGTCATTGCCCTGTCTGTCAGTGTCCAGTCTCAGTGTCCAGTCTGTCAGTGCCCAGTCTCTCTTTGTCCAGTCTGTCTATGTCCAGTCTCTCTTTGTCCAGTCTGTCAGTGCCCAGATTGTCAGTGTCCAGTCTGTCATTGCCCAGTCTATCAGTGCACATGTCTGTCAGTGTCCAGCCTGTCAGTGTCCAGTCTGCCAGTGTCCAGTCTGCCAGTGTCCAGTCTGCCAGTGTCCTGTCTGCCACTGCCCAGTTGATCAGTGTCCAGTCTGCCAGTGTCCAGTCTGCCAGTGTCCTGTCTGCCACTGCTCAGTTGATCAGTGTCCAGTCTGCCAGTGTCCAGTCTGCCAGTGTCCAGTCTGCCAGTGTCCAGTCTGCCAGTGCCCTGTCTCTCTTTGTCCAGTCTGTCTATGTCCAGTCTCTCTTTGTCCAGTCTGTCAGTGCCCAGATTGTCAGTGTCCAGTCTGTCATTGCCCAGTCTATCAGTGCACATGTCTGTCAGTGTCCAGCCTGTCAGTGTCCAGTCTGCCAGTGTCCAGTCTGCCAGTGTCCAGTCTGCCAGTGTCCTGTCTGCCACTGCCCAGTTGATCAGTGTCCAGTCTGCCAGTGTCCAGTCTGCCAGTGCCCTGTCTGCCACTGCCCAGTTGATCAGTGTCCAGTCTGCCAGTGTCCAGTCTGCCAGTGCCCTGTCTGCCACTGCCCAGTTGATCAGTGTCCAATCGGTCAGTGTCCAATCGGTCAGTGTCCAGTCGGTCAGTGTCCAGTCTGCCAGTGTCCAGTCTGTCAGTGCACAGTCTGTCAGTGCACAGTCTGCCAGTGTCCAGTCTGCCAGTGTCCAGTCTGCCAGTGTCCTGTCTGCCACTGCCCAGTTGATCAGTGTCCAGTCTGCCAGTGTCCAGTCTGCCAGTGCCCTGTCTGCCACTGCCCAGTTGATCAGTGTCCAATCGGTCAGTGTCCAATCGGTCAGTGTCCAATCGGTCAGTGTCCAATCGGTCAGTGCCCAGTCGGTCAGTATCCAGACTGTCAGTGCCCAGTCTGTCAGTGTCCAGTCGGCCAGTGTCCTGTCTGCCACTGCCCAGTCGGCCAGTGTCCAGTCGGCCAGTATCCAGTCTGCCACTGCCCAGTCGGTCAGTGTCCAGTCTGTCAGTGTCCATTTGTCAGTGTCCAGTCTGCCAGTGTCCAGTCTGCCAGTGTCCGATCTGTCAGTGTCCAGACTGTCAGTGTCCAGTCTGTCAGTGCCCAGTCTGTCAGTGCAGAGTCGGTCAGTGTCCACTCTGTCAGTGCCCAATCTGTCAGTGTCCGGTCTGTTAGTGTCCATGTTTCTATCTGTGTGCGTGTTTATCCGTGTTTCTATCTGTGTGTATGTGTATCCATGTTTCTGTCTATGTGCGTGTATATCTGTGTTTCTGTCTGTGTGGTGTGTCATTGTATGTCTGCCTGCCTGCTTGTGTATCATATTTTCCAGCAGTTGTCAGGATCCCAATGTCGGGCCATATGGGGATCCCAAGCCCATCGATGTTATCAGCGCACTCACTGGCGCAACCTTCCGGGAGGTGGCCACTTAATTGGACGCCTCCGCACTCGACGTCCTATTGAGGACGGTGGGCGGGTTTCAATGCTGGAAACCCAATAAGAGGGCCCACAGCGATGTCAGGCTGGTAGCTCCACCTGGTGGGCACTGCCGAGACCAGCAGGCAAGCATGTGGGTATCTCAACAGGGAGGCGCCCTCAGCTGCCTGCTGTAGAAGTTGTAAATTAAAGTGGCCCGATGCCGATGGGGCCATCAGGTTGGAGGGAAAACTCCTCCGCTGTACTATTCATGGACGGGGCTCCAGCTTTTTATCCCGCAGCCCCGTCCTTGGAGCATTGAGCCTTTGGCTGCGATGGCCGTGTGCGTGTGTAGCCATGTTTCTGTCTGTTTGTGTGGGTACCATGTTTCGGTCTGAGACCATTTTCCATATCATGGGAACGTCCTCTCGGTGAAGACAGACATAGACGATGAGGTTCATCATCGCCTCCAATGTGCCAGCTCAGCCTTCAGCCAACTGAGGAAGGATGTATTTGAGGATCAGGATTTCAAACCTGAGACTAAGATCATGGTTTACCAGGCAGCAGTGATCCCTGTGTTCCTACATGCTTCAGAGACTTGGACAACCTGCAGCAGGCACCTCAAAGCACTGGAGAAGTACCACCAGAGGTGCCTCCGCAAGGTCCTCCAAATCCTATGATAGGAAAGGCTGTCCAACAGCAGCGTCCTCTCCCAAGCCAACCATCCCAGCATCAAGGTGCTAATCACCCAAAACCAGCTCTGCTGGGTGGGACATGTCATTCACACGCCTGACACCAGACTCCCGAAGCAGTTGTTCTATTCAGAACTTGGTTGCAACAGGAGACTCCCAGGAGGACAATGGAAACACTTTAGAGATGTCCTCAAAGCATTCCTGAAGAGATCAAACATCTCCATCAACTTGTGGGAGTCCTTGACTCACGACTGTCCTAGATAGAAGCATCGTACACCTCAAGGTACTTCATTGGGAACATGTGGCGGCTTACCGGCCATCCCAGAACCCATTGAACTGGAGTGGAAGCAAGTCATCCTCAAACCCCAGGGACTGCCTAAGAAGAAGAAGAAGGTCCTGTCTGTGCATGTGTATCTATGTTTCTGTCTGTTTGTGTGTGTATCTGTGTTGTCTGTCTGTGCGTGTGTGCATCCTTGTTTCTGTCTGTGTGCGTGTATATCTGTGTTTCTGTCTGTTTATGTGTGTATCTGTGTTGTCTGTATGTGTGCTTGCGTGTCCGTGTTTCCGTCTGTTTGTGTGTGTATCTGTGTGTCTGTATGTGTGTGTGCATCCTTGTTTCTGTCTGTGCGTAAATATCCCGTGTTTTGTCTGTTTGTGTGTGCATCTGTGTTTCTATCTGTGTGTGTATCTGTGTGTGTATGCGTGCATGTGTATCCATGTTTCTGGCTGTTTGCATGTGTATCTTTGTGTCTCTATGTGTGTGTGTATATCCATGTTTCTTGTATCTGTGTTTATGTTTGCATCTGTATCCATGCTTTTGACTGTGTGTGTATTCATGTTTCTGTCTGTGTGCATGTGTATTCATATTTCTGTCTGTCTGTGTACCTTTGTTTCTGTGTGTGTGCGTGTGTATCTGTGTGTGTGCGTGTGTATCCATGTTTCTGTCTTTGTGCGTGTGTATCCATGTTTCTGTCTGTTTGTGTGTGTATCTGTGTGTATGCATGTGTATTCATGTTTTTGACTGTGTGCATGTGTATCCCTGTTTCTGTGTGTATCCGTGTTTCTGTCTGTTTGCATGTGTATTCATGTTTTTGACTGTGTGAATGTGTATCCGTGTTTCTGTCTGTGTGTACCTGTGTTTCTGTGTGTGTGCATGTGTATCTGAGTGTGTGCGTGTGTAGCCATGTTTTTGTCTGCTTGTGTGTGTATCTGTGTGTGTGTGCATGAGTGTATCCTTGTTTCTATCTGTGTGTGTGTCTGTGTGCGTGTGTGTGTGTGTGTATCTGTGTGTCTGCGTATGTGCATGTGTATCCATGTTTCTGTCTGTCTGCGCGTGTGTGTGTGTATCCAAGTTTCTGTCTGTCCGCGCATGTGTGTGTATCCACGTTTCTGTCTGTATCCATGCTTCTGTCTGTCTGTGTGTGTGTATTCACATTTCTGTCTGTGTGCTTGTGTATCCATGTTTTTGTCTGTTTGCCTGTGTATATGTGTGTATGTGCGTGTGTATCCTTGTTTCTGTCTGTGTGTTTGCCTGATATATTTTAATTTGAAATGAAAGCAATGATGCATCTCCATAAGGGGGCACCACTCACTCACTCCTGTGCACAAGTATCTCAATGGCAGCCACAGATACACACGTACACATCTCATTTACAAAGGTTTGCATGAATTTCTCTCTGGCAACAGCTAGAACTATGTTCTCTTTACTTGGTACGACATGTTATGCATATTTGGACCAGACCTTTACTCACTTTAGTGTGTTTGCTGATGATGTGGAAGAAATTTGCTTGACAACTATAATTGGATAAAACACCTAGGGTGAGAAATTGGGCTCATTGACGCCCGATGTTTGGGTGTTATGAGTGCCCTTAGAGATCCAAAATGATGTCCACGGCATGTGCACACACTTGTGGAGCTAATTGTGCCAAACACCATGTTGGTGCAGGCATTAGCATGCACACTGTGAACATCCACCAGGAAATATGCAGAACAGGCAGATCATGACATCAGTCAATGCGCAATGCTGATCTAGTGCCAGCGGTACCATTTTGGAGCTCAAAGCTCCTAACATCGAAGAGCTAAGTACCGGTTCAGCTGCATGAAAGGCCAGCACTACCACCCACCCCCAACCCCCCAGTGCTATTTATCATCAACTTCTTAAAGGTTAATGACTGGTTGATATCTTCTGGCTTTTGCTACAATTCTACAAGTGTTTGGTGCTTTCTATCGTTTGAAGTTGTCTACAGGGAGTGGTGTGAGCAGGTGCTGAAGGAGTTTTTCCTGCCTTCAGAGCTTCTGCATAATCCAGTTGCTCCCAGACATCAATGCATTAGGCTTTCACCTTGAAATACAGCATGACTGGGACAATGAATAGAGGTCACACAGAGCAGGACAAGTGGCTGGAAGAGGGAGGAGGAGAAGGGCTGTCAGCTGGAGGCCATATCCATCCCAGGTGCTCAGGGAGCAATTCACCTCCCTGAACTGTGGTGGGAGACAATGTATGAGACGCCTGCGCTTCAGTAAGGGTGCCCTCACTGAAATGCACCACCTGCTGCAGGCACAATTGCAACCTCAGAGCAAGGAGGGGACCGCATTACCAGTGGCTGCAGAGGTGATTGTGGCAATGAACTTTTATACCTCTGGCTTCTTCCAGGCTGGAGCTGGAGTTATTTGCAACATTTCCCAGTTTATCATCCAGTGCTGCATGATGGAGGTCACTGTGGCTGTCTATTCATTGAGAGCTAAGTACATTTCATTCTCTATTGCCAGAGAGAAGCAGCCGGAGTGAGCATGTGGCTTCACTAGGATTGCAGGCTTCCCCAAGGTGTAGGTTGCAGGCAAATGGCTTCCTGGGTGCCACATGCCGATGCTTCCCTATTACTGGACACCCATCCCCTCAGTGTCCAGCTGGTGTGTGACCATATGCAGAGAATCATGCAAGTCAATACTCGGTACCCTGGCAGCAGTCAGGATGCCTTCATGCTGTGGCAATTCACTGTGCCAGCTGGATTTGAGAAACCAAGGCAAACCAGAGGGTGGCTACGGAGAGATAAAGTTTATTTGCTGAATGCATGGCTGATAATTCTGGTGTGCAACACATGTACAGGATAGGGTCTTCTGATTTGGTCAGTGGTCAGGGACAGGAGAGTGTGGCTGCAGCTGAGGCAGTTAAGGGGTCCCAGAGAGCAGGAGTGTTGGAGCCTCAGCCTTTGCGATTGCCCAACAGGTTTGAAGTTCTTTCAGCTTGTTTGGATGAGAGTGGGGGCTGCAGGGTGGATGAGCAACCTGACCATGGCACCATGGTACAGGAAGCCATTCAAGTGGAGGGAGAAAAAAGGAATGTAGTGGTAGTAGGGGACAGTATAGTTAGGGAGATTGACACTGCTCTCTGCAGCAAAGAACAAGAGTCCAGACGGCTGTGTTGCCTGCCCCGGTGCCAGGGTTCGGGATATCTGCTGAGGGCTAGAGAGGAACTGACAGTGGGAGGGGGAGGATCCAGTTGTCATGGTCCATAGAATAATAGAATCATAGAAAGTTTAAGGCACAGAAAGAGGCCACTTGGCCCATCATGTCTGTGCCAGCCGAAAAACGATCCACCTATTCTAATCCCACCCTCCAGCATTTGGTCTGTGGCCCTGCAGCTCACGGCACTTGAGGTGCATATCCAGACTCCTTTTGAATGAGTTGAGGGTTTCTGCCTCAACTACCCTTTCAGGCAGTGAGTTCCAGACCTCCACCACCCTCTGGGTGAAAAAGCTTTTCCTCATCTCCCCCCTAGTTCTTCTACCAGTCACTGTAAATCTATGCCCCCTCGTCACTGACCTCTCTGCTAAGGTGAATAGACCCTTCACCTCCACTCTATCCAGGCCTCCCAAAATTTTGTACATTTCAATCAGATCTCCCCTCAGCCTTCTCTGTTCCAAGGAGAATAACCCCAGCGTGTCCAATCTTTCCTCATAGCTGCATTTTTCCAGTCTTGGCAACATCCTTGTAAATCTCCTCTGTACCCTCTCTAGTGCAATTACATCCTTTCTGTAATGAGGTGACCAGAACTGCACACAGTACTCAAGTTGTGGCCTAACAAATGAGTTGTACAGTTCCAGCATAACCTCCCTGCTCTTATATTCTATACCTCGGCTAATAAAGGAAAGTCCATGTGAGCACCAACAACATAGGCAGGACAAGGAAGGAGTTTCTGCATAGTCGTCAGTATGAAGAGTTTGGCGCCAAATTAAGAAGCAGAACTTCAAAGGTGATAATCTCTGGATTACTACCTGAGCCACATGCAAATTGGCATAGGGCAAATAAGATTAGAGAAATGAATGCATGGCTCAAAGACTGGTTTGGTAGAAGTGGGTTCCGGTTTGTGGGGCACTGGCACCAGTACTGGGGAAAGTGGGGGCTGTACCGTTGGGATAGTCTACACCTGAACTGTGCAGGAGCTGGTGTTCTAGTGAGCTGCATAACGAGGAAAGTAGAGAGGGTTTTAAACTAAATAGTTGGGGGATAGGGATAAAATCTGGGAAGATGTGGTAAATCAAAGAGTAGAGACAAGGCAAGAGAGAAAGGTATTCATATGGGAAATGATAAACAGACCGTGACAGGAAGTGATAGAGAGTACAAATCTAAGAGTAAATCAGCAGTCAAGGCGAGAGGTTACAAAAATAATAAAAGGACAAAACCAAAGGCTCTGTATCTGAATGCATGTAGCATTCGAAACAAAACAGATGAACTGATAGCGTAAATAGAAATAAGTTAGTATGATCTGATAGCCATTACAGATTGATGGCTGCAGGGTGATATAGATTGGGACCTGAATATTGAAGGGTACATGACATTTAGGAAGGACAGGAAGCTAGGAAAAGGTGGAGGGGTGGCTCTGTTAATTAATGATGGTATTATCACATTAGAGAGGAAACCAGGATATAGAAGCGGTTTGGATAGAGATGAGAAATGATAAAGGCAAGAAGTCATTCATGGGAGTGGTGTACAGGCCCCCTAACAGTAACCACATAGTAGGACAGAGTATAAAGGAAGAAATAATGTGAGCTTGTCAGAAAGGTACAGCAATAATCATGGGGGATTTTAATCTACATTTTTTTTATTCATTTGTGGGATGTGGGCATCACTGGCTCAGCCAGCATTTATTGCCTGTCCCTAATTACCCTTAAACTGAGTGGCTTGCTAGGCCATTTCAGAGGGCATATTTTAAGAGTCAACCACATTGCTGTGGGTCTGGAGTCACATGTAGACCAGACTGGGTAAGGACAGCAGTTTTCCTTCCTTCAAGGACATTAGTGAACCAGATCAGTTTTTGCAACAATTGACAATGGTTTCATGGTCACCATTAGACTAGCTCTTTAATTCCCAGATTAATTAAATTCAAATTTCACCATCTGTCGTGGAGGGATTCGAACCCCTGTCTGCAGAGTAGTAGCCTGGGTCTCAGAGTTACTAGTCCAGTGACATTACCCACTACACCACCACCACCTTACCTCATGTAGATCACACCACCGCCTCCCACATATAGACTGGAAAAATTAGAAGGGCAAAGGTAGCCTAGGTGAGGAGTTCATAGAATGTTTTTGGCATAGTTTCTTAGAACAGCACATTCTGGAGCCAACCAGAGAGCAGGCTATACTAGACCTGGTATTGTGCAACAGGATAGGATTAATTTCTTTCTTTCTTTTCTTTCTTTTGGGCCTCCTTATCTCGAGAGACAATGGATACGCGCCTGGAGGTGGTCAGTGGTTTGTGAAGCAGCGCCTGGAGTGGCTATAAAGGCCAATTCTGGAGTGACAGGCTCTTCCACAGGTGCTGCAGAGAAATTTGTTTGTTGGGGCTGTTGCACAGTTGGCTCTCCCCTTGCGCCTCTGTCTTTTTTCCTGCCAACTACTAAGTCTCTTCGACTCGCCACAATTTAGCCCTGTCTTTATGGCTGCCCGCCAGCTCTGGCGAATGCTGGCAACTGACTCCCACGACTTGTGATCAATGTCACACGATTTCATGTCGCGTTTGCAGACGTCTTTATAACGGAGACATGGACGGCCGGTGGGTCTGATACCAGTGGCGAGCTCGCTGTACATTAATTGATGAGCTCATAGTGCAGGCGCCCCTAGCTAGTAGCGATCATAATGTGATTGAATTTTACATTCAGTTTGAGGGAGAGAAGAATGGGTCCAAGACTAGTATTTTAAACTTAAACAAGGGCAATTATGAGGGCACGAAAGCAGAGCTATGTAACGTGAACTAGCAAATTAGGTTAACGGATAGGCCAATAGCGATGCAGTGGCAGACATTTAAGGGGATATTTCAGAATTCACAGATTAGATACATTCCAATGAGAAAGAAAAATTCCAAGGGAGGACCCACCATCCGTGGTTAACTAAAAAAGTTAAAGATAGTATCAAACTTAAAGAAAAAGCATAGAATTGCACAAAGATGGGTGGCAGGTCAGATGATTGGACAAAATATAAAGAACAGCAAAGAATGACTAAAAAATTGATAAGGAAGGAAAAGTTAGAGTATGAGTAAAAGCTAGCTAGAAATATAAAAACAGTGTCAGGCAAGCCCCCCACCTACCAAGACTGAGGCACACATTATTTTGTCACATGAAGAGTAAAACTTAAAATTGCAAGCCCCTGACTGGAAAAGCATTTGATAGCAACAGACAGTATTGGACCAATGAGGATCCAGTCCCTGCTCCAACACACAGAAGAGACCTGGTCAAACCAGTCAGTCACGTGACCACTAGCTGGCCAACTAGGGGAGTTTTAAATTGGAAAAACAGAATTTGTATTCAGAAAGTCGTGTGCTCCCAGTTGAAACAGAACCTCCTCTCCAGTCCTGCCTGCCTCCATCTCTTTCCGACGGAACTGAATCTTGTGAAAACATGTGAACCTCAAAGAGAGAAAAGTCTCCTACATGAACAAGGTTTAAGATGAACACTGGGCCCCGACGAACAGCAAGAGTACTTACAATCAAGTGAGCTCGAAGCACAATATACAAGAAACTCTGATATTGCCTCAAGCCCTTTCTACTATATTTTCCTCTCCTCTTTGCTGTCCCTATTTGCATGTGTGTATTGCGTGTGCATCTAGTGTGGACACGTTGTATATCCATAGGCATTAATCTTATTAGATAGAGTTTAAGGTTTAATAAATTTCATTTTTCTTCTTTAAAACTGAGCTTTGCCTTATAATTGGAAAGCTGTGAACAAGGATTCACAAAGGGAGAGCTCAAAACACAGTATGTTTAAAATTAAACACTGTTACAATAGTGATTCTCAGGGACACAGGGGCCACCAGATCCCTTTTACTAGGAAAAGACCTGACCTTTCCCCCAGAGAGTGCAGTGAACACCAGAATGGTATTAGAGGGCAGTGTATGCCTGTACCAGTACACTGGGTGCACCTGGATTGCGACCTAGTTTTGGTACCGGTGACTGTAGGGATTGTCCCTAGTTTGTCTGTGGACGAGATTGACCTGCTCCTAGGTAATGATCTGGCAGGGGTGATGGTGGTAGCCCCCCCCCGGTAGTGAAAGAAAGACCACTGGAGGTCAGAGAGACAGGGCAATGGTAGGAGACAGTCCCCTGCAGAGTCCCTGAATGTGTAGTGGATCAGGCCATGATCAAACCACCTCCCCCAGAGGAGACTGAATTGACACTGCAGGCAAATGACCATGAGGTCTGTCTGTCCGAGACTTTCTTTGGAAAGTTAGGAAACCCAGGGAATGAATTAAATGGATTTTCCCTAGCTGAGGCTCAGCGAGCCGACTCAGTATTGCAAGAGTTAGCACAGGCTGAAAGTGAAGAAGGGGAGTCCCTGATTGCTATTATTTAAAGAATGAGGTACTGATGAGGAAATGGAGTTCTCCTTACAGACCTGAGGGCGAGGAGTGGACAGTAATTCACCAGTTAGTGGTGCCACAGAGGTACCGGGGAGAAATATTAAGAAGAACCCACAAGACTACAAAGGCGGTACATGCCGGTATACGAAAGACCAAAGCCCATATAAGACAGCAGTTTGACTGGCCAAAACTCCACAAAGATGTGGTGGAGTACTGCAGGAGTTGCCACATGTGCCAGGTTGAGGGAAAACCCCAAACTACAGTGAAACCTGCACCCCTAAGTCCTGTACCAGTGTTAGGAGGACCCTGCAGCAGAGGGCTTGTGAACTGTAAGGGACCCCCGCCGAGAATAAAAGGGTACAGGCAGGCACATGGCTGGCAAAAGTTTAGAAAGAGAAGGGGAAAAAGTGACCAAGAGGGCAAGTTAAAGGAAGTCCCGGATGAAAACCCCCTACTGTCTGGTCAACCAACCCTGAAAAATGTGAAAGGTTTGACCCCACATCCTCCTACGTGAATGCAGACGCGAGAGGCACCTCACCAGAGTTGCTAACAGCATTTACAGGAACTTGCAGAGACAAAGAGAGACCTCTAGGGGGCAGAGAAACCATGAGGGTGATGCCGCACCTAGTTGATGTGCCACAGGAGAGTGCAGCCGAGTCTGCACAAATACCTGCAGGTAGGAGTGTCCCAGAGAACAAAGGGGAGGATAATAAAGACTCCTCCCCCACAGTCAGAGGAAAAGGGAACTACCCATCCCCTGAAGCCAAAAGTCTTTGTAAAGCAGCCCTAGCCCCCAGAACAGACCATTTTTAATAAGCTTTAAGATTGGTGAATGAATGGAAATGAATGAGAGAAATGCATGTTTTTTCTTTCTGTTTCTTATATTTCTCAAACTCTGTAATGAAATGTGCCGTTTTACTTCAAATCGCATTTTCTTCCTCTGGGTGTGGAGGTGTCAGGCAAGGCCCCCACCTAGCAAGAATGAGGCACACATTATTTTGCCACATGAACAATAAAACTTAAAATTGCAAGCCCCTGACTGGGACGATATTTGCAGAGTAACAGACAGTGTTGGAACAATGAGGAACCAGTCCCTGCCCCAATACACAGAAGAAACCTGGCCAAACCAGTCGGTCATGTGACCACCTGCTGGCCAACAAGGGGAATTTTAAATTGGAAAAGCAGAATTTGTACTCAGAGAGTCGTGTGCTCCCGTTGGAACAGAACCTCCTCTCCAATCCTGCCTGCCTCCATCTCTTTCCCACGGAACTGAATCTTGTGAAAACATGTGAACCTCAAAGAGAGAAAAGTCTCCTACATGAAAAGGTTTAAGATGATTACTGGGCTCCAACAACAGCAAGAGTATGTACAATCAAGTGAGCTCGAAGAACAGTAAACAAGAAACTCTTTGATATTGCCTTAAACCCCTCTCTACTATACTTTCTTCTCTTTGCTGTCCCTATTTGCATGTGTGTATCGCATGTGCATGCTAGTTTAAGGTTTAATAAATTTCATTTTTCTTCTTTAAACCTGAGAAAACCTGGTGTGTTGGTTTCTTTGCCTTATAATTGGAAAGCTATGAACAAGGATTCACAAGGGGAAGCTCAAAACAGTGTGTTTAAAATTAAATCCTGTTACAATCCTTCTTTCTTTCTTTTTCTTTCTTTTTCTTTTGGGCCTCCTTATCTCGAGAGACAATGGATACGCGCCTGGAGGTGGTCAGTGGTTTGTGAAGCAGCGCCTGGAGTGGCTATAAAGGCCAATTCTGGAGTGACAGGCTCTTCCACAGGTGCTGCAGAGAAATTTGTTTGTTGGGGCTGTTGCACAGTTGGCTCTCCCCTTGCGCCTCTGTCTTTTTTCCTGCCAACTACTAAGTCTCTTCGACTCGCCACAATTTAGCCCTGTCTTTATGGCTGCCCGCCAGCTCTGGCGAATGCTGGCAACTGACTCCCACGACTTGTGATCAATGTCACACGATTTCATGTCGCGTTTGCAGACGTCTTTATAACGGAGACATGGACGGCCGGTGGGTCTGATACCAGTGGCGAGCTCGCTGTACAATGTGTCTTTGGGGATCCTGCCATCTTCCATGCGGCTCACATGGCCAAGCCATCTCAAGCGCCGCTGACTCAGTAGTGTGTATAAGCTGGGGGTGTTGGCCGCTTCAAGGACTTCTGTGTTGGAGATATAGTCCTGCCACCTGATGCCAATTATTCTCCGAAGGCAGCGAAGATGGAATGAATTGAGACGTCGCTCTTGGCTGGCATACGTTGTCCAGGCCTCGCTGCCGTAGAGCAAGGTACTGAGGACACAGGCCTGATACACTCGGACTTTTGTGTTCCGTGTCAGTGCGCCATTTTCCCACACTCTCTTGGCCAGTCTGGACATAGCAGTGGAAGCCTTACCCATGCGCTTGTTGATTTCTGCATCTAGAGACAGGTTACTGGTGATAGTTGAGCCTAGGTAGGTGAACTCTTGAACCACTTCCAGAGCGTGGTCGCCAATATTGATGGATGGAGCATTTCTGACATCCTGCCCCATGATGTTCGTTTTCTTGAGGCTGATGGTTAGGCCAAATTCATTGCAGGCAGACGCAAACCTGTCGATGAGACTCTGCAGGCATTCTTCAGTGTGAGATGTTAAAGCAGCATCGTCAGCAAAGAGGAGTTCTCTGATGAGGACTTTCCGTACTTTGGACTTCGCTCTTAGACGGGCAAGGTTGAACAACCTGCCCCCTGATCTTGTGTGGAGGAAAATTCCTTCTTCAGAGGATTTGAACGCATGTGAAAGCAGCAGGGAGAAGAAAATCCCAAAAAGTGTGGGTGCGAGAACACAGCCCTGTTTCACACCACTCAGGATAGGAAAGGGCTCTGATGAGGAGCCACCATGTTGAATTGTGCCTTTCATATTGTCATGGAATGAGGTGATGATACTTAGTAGCTTTGGTGGACATCCGATCTTTTCTAGTAGTCTGAAGAGACCACGTCTGCTGACGAGGTCAAAGGCTTTGGTGAGATCAATGAAAGCAATGTAGAGGGGCATCTGTTGTTCACGGCATTTCTCCTGTATCTGACGAAGGGAGAACAGCATGTCAATAGTCGATCTCTCTGCACGAAAGCCACACTGTGCCTCAGGGTAGACGCGCTCGGCCAGCTTCTGGAGCCTGTTCAGAGCGACTCGAGCAAAGACTTTCCCCACTATGCTGAGCAGGGAGATTCCACGGTAGTTGTTGCAGTCACCGCGGTCACCTTTGTTTTTATAGAGGGTGATGATGTTGGCATCGCGCATGTCCTGGGGTACTGCTCCCTCGTCCCAGCACAGGCATAGCAGTTCATGTAGTGCTGAGAGTATAGCAGGCTTGGCACTCTTGATTATTTCAGGGGTAATGCTGTCCTTCCCAGGGGCTTTTCCGCTGGCTAGGGAATCAATGGCATCACTGAGTTCCGATTTGGTTGGCTGTATGTCCAGCTCATCCATGACTGGTAGAGGCTGGGCTGCATTGAGGGCAGTCTCAGTGACAGCATTCTCCCTGGAGTACAGTTCTAGGTAGTGCTCAACCCAGCGGTCCATCTGTTTGCGTTGGTCAGTGATTATGTCCCCCGATTTAGATTTGAGGGGGGTGATCTTCTTGATGGTTGGCCCAAGAGCTCTCTTCATGCCATCATACATTCCTCTGATGTTTCCGGTGTCTGAGGCCAGCTGAATATGACTGCATAGGTGTTGCCAGTAGTCGTTTGCGCAACGCCTAGCTGTTCTTTGTGCAGTACTTCTGGCTGCTTTAAGTGCTGCGGATGTTAAATCGCTGGGGGCTTTCTTGTAGTTCAAAAGTGCAATGCGCTTAGCGGCTATGACAGGTTCCAGCTCTTCATTATGAGATTGAAACCAGTCTGCATTTCTCTTCGCACTTTTGCCGTAGGTGGTCAAAGCTGACTCATAGATGGCGTCTCTGATGTGGGCCCACTTGGTCTCAGCATCCCCTGTGGGAGTGTTTTGAAGGGCTGTTACAAGTGAATTTAGAAATTTTTGTAACAGCTGTGGGTGAGAAATTCTGCTCGTGTTGATGCGCGGGTGGCCCTTCTGCTTGGAATGATGCAACTTCTTTGGTCTGAGTCTAACCTTGCTGCACACCAGGGAGTGGTCGGTGTCGCAGTCCGCACTGTGGAAGCTGCGTGTGATTTGAACACTGTTTAAGGCGGCTCGCCTTGTGACAATGAGGTCTAGCTGGTGCCAACGACGTGATCTTGGGTGCCTCCATGAAACCTGGTGACAGGGTTTAGTGTGAAAGAACGAGTTGGTGATGCAGAGGTTATGATAGGTACACAACTCAAGCAGTCTCTGCCCGTTCTCATTCATCCTTCCAACGCCATAGCGCCCAAGGCAGGAGGGCCATGAGTCATGGTCGGCCCCAACCCTGGCATTAAAGTCCCCCAGCAGGAATAGGTGTTCGGTGTTGGGGATGCTGCTAATGATGTTATGGAGTTGTTCATAGAACTGGTCTTTAGCTTCAGGTGCGGAACAGAGTGTTGGAGCATAGATGCTGAGTAGGTGTACTGGACCAGAGGTGGTGAGCAGTCGGATGGACAGTATGCGTTCCGAGCCATTTGAGGGAGGCTCTATCATGCTGAGCAAGGAGTTTCTGATGGCGAAGCCCACTCCATGCTGTCTTGGTTCTTCAGGATCCCTGCCCTGCCAGAAGAAGGTGTAGTCTTGCTCTGCTAGAGAGCCACTCGCGGGGAGGCGAGTCTCCTGAAGTGCTGCAATGTCCACATTGAGTCTACTGAGCTCGTTGTTAATGATGGCGGTCTTCCGAGAATCGTTGATTTGTGTAAGGTCTTCCGACAGGCCAGGACACATAGTTCTGACGTTCCAGCTTGCAAAGCGAAGGGCTGGTACCTTCTTTCCATTTTTCATGTTGTTTGGTGCGGTGTATCAGTCCACCTTTCGGGCAATGACCCTGAGCTCCAAGCACCCATTGAAGCAGGCAGACTGTGGCGGGACAGAACCTTATTGACCGGGGGCTGCCCGGTTTGAGGCGGGCGGTAGCTGTCCAGTGAGGTGCAATGACCTCTCCCACCGACAAAGGCAACCCGTGGCGCCCAGTTTCTACGCCAATTTATCTGGACTTATAACCCGTAACTGCTGCCTTCCGTGTTGTTTCAGTCGCTGTGAGGCAACTATGGAGTGACCTCTCCATGGCGCATGCCTGGGCAAATTTATGGAGGTTGAGAGTTGCCCAGTCGTCAAAACCCCCCTCTCGGCCTTTCTGGTGGGGTCCAAAGGAGTGCAGGACACGACGTTTGGCACCAGTATGGCTGCAGGAACTGCCGGAAACATGCCAAAGGTGACACATGACCGCCTACGGGGTTCCGCTCCGGATTTTCTGTTAGGGTTTACTCCCTTAGCCTTGGTCTCTCCCGAGACGCCCACAAGGCAGTGGGGTTGTTGGGGCCCCTACACAGGTGTAGGATGGTGCCGGTGGGAGGAGGGGATGCAAGGGGGAGGGGTAGAGGGAGGGGGTGGGGGGGGTGCAGGGGAAGGGGGTGCGGGGTGAAGATGGTGCGAGGGGGGGGCGGGCTGGGACGGGGTTGTGAGGGGGTGAGCTGAGAGGGTGGAGCAGGGAAGGGGACGGGGGTGGGGGGGGTGGAAGGGGGGTAAAGGGGGGGGGAGGGGGGGTGGAATCTGGTGCAGGTAATAAGCCATTTCCTCAGTGCCCACCATCGACGTCCGGAAAGCTCATCCACGTCCTTCGGGAGGTGAAGCATCATTTGGCAGACTTAGAGGTGATTACATTTGCTAAGGGTTTTTTTTTTGCAGTGGTTTAAATAAAGGCATGCAGCATTGCCGACAGTGCGCTGCAGATGCTCTCCGAGCCATCTCCCGCGGGCGCTTTGAAGTTGCGGCCGCGGGGGCCGTTCGTGGATGTTTTGGGTGTTCGGGGCACCTTTTCACAGGACTTCTCTCGGGTCCCGCAGCTCCTTCTTCACCTCAATGGACTTACCGCATGCCGTGGCTGCAGACACTCTGGACTGTGAAGACAGCAGGATCGGAGATTGAAGTATCGGCAGCTGTGCTTGTCAGTTTCATCCGGATCAATTTCATTGAGAAAACAAAGAGCAGGTGTGGCTGGGGGAGGGCAGTGGGCCCAGGTAACATACACTAAAACTAACTGTTAACTTTTAGATAGGGCTAAAATGAACTGATTTAAAGAGCCAGGGGAATTTAAACAGTTTAAGAGGGCAGATTGGGGGAGAAAACGTTAGGGATGGGAGCAGATGGCCATGGATAGAGTTGAACAGCAAGGGAGCTTCCTAGGGAGCTTCCAGCCCAGGAGCCATCTTGAAGTATGATGCCAATGTATTTTTAGTAAATTGATAGAATTATAGAATGGTTACAGCACAGGAGGCCGTTCAGTCCATTGTGTCTGTGCTGGCTCTCTGGCAAAAGCTAATCAGCCAGTCCCACATCCCCGCTTTTTCCCCATAGCGCTATAAATTTACTCTCTTCAGGCGCTTATCCAACTCCCTTTAGAAGGCCTTGATTCAATCAGCCTCCAACACACCGTCAGGCACTGCTTTCCAGATTCTAACCACTCGCTGCGTGAAAAAGTTTCCCTCATCTCGCCTTTGCTTCTTTTGCCAATCACCATAAATCAGTGTCCTCTGGTTCCGGATCCTTCCGCCTGTTACAATAAGACCAGGTGAAGATAGTAGCAGACCCCTAGACACCTTTCACACCTGGTACAAAACAACCGAAAGTAAAAGTGTCTGTAGATATTTAAAAAAGAAAAAAGTTAACAAGAAAAGAGTTAACAAAGTGAGCGTAGTCCTATGGAAAGTGAGTCTGGGAAATTAATTAGGGAAAATAAGGAGATGGCAGATGAATTGAACAAGTATTTTGCATTGGTCTTCACTATAGGGGATACAAGTAACATCCCAGAAATAGCTGTAAATCAGGAAATGGAAGTGGGGGGAGGAACTCAAGAAAATTACAATCACCATGGAAGTGGTACTGAGCAAATTGTTGTAGCTGCTGGCTGACAAGTCCCCGGGTCCTGATGGACTTCATCCTAGGGTCCTAAAAGAAGTGGCTAGTGAGATAGTTGATACATTGGTTTTAATTTTCCAAAATTCCCTAGATTCGGGGAAGGTTCCATTAGATTGTAAAATAGCCAATGTAACTCCTTTATTCAAAAAGGGAGGGAGACAGAAAGCAGGAAATTACAGGTCAGTTAGCTTAACATCTGTCTTAGGGAAAATGTTAGAAGCTATTATTAAAGATGTTATAGCAGGGTACTGAGAAAAATCCAAAGTAATCAGGCAGAGTCAACATGGTTTTGTGAAAGGGAAATCATGTTTAACCAATTTATTGGAGTTCTTTAAAGAAGTAACATGTGCTGTGGATGAAGAGGAACTGGTGGATGTATTGTACTTAGATTGCCAGAAGGCATTTGATAAGGTGCCACATCAAAGGTTATTGCGGAAAATAAAAGCTCATGGTAGGGGGTAACATATTAGCATGGATAGAAGATTGGTTAGCCAACAGGAAACAGAGAGTAGGCATAAATGGGTTATTATCTGGTTGGCAAGATGTAATGGGTGGTGTGCTACAGGATCAGTGCTGGGGCCTCAACTTATTATAATTTATACTATGATAATGACTTAGACGAAGGGACCGAAGGTATGGTTGCTAAATTTGCTGATGAAACAAAGGTAGGTAGGAAAATAGAGTCATAGAGTTGTACAGCATAGAAACAGGCCCTTTGGCCCACCACATCCATGCCGACCATAATGCCTATCTATACTAATCCCACCTGCCTGCATTAATTCAATATCCCTCAATGCCTTGCTCATTCAAGTACCTGTCCAGATGCCTCTTAAATGTCGCTACTGTTCCTGCCTCCACCACCTCCTCTGGAGCTCATTCCAGACACCCACTATTCTTTGTGTGAAAAATTTACCCCTTTGGTCCCCTTTAAACCTCCTCACTCACACCTTAAATCTATGCCCTCCAGTTTTAGTCACCCCTACCATGGGAAACAGACTCCGGCCATCTACCCTATCTATGCCTCTCATTATTTTATATACCTCTGTCATGTCCCCTCTCAGCCTCCTTCGCTCCAGGGAAAACAGACCCAGCCTATCCAATCTCTCTTTATAACTCAAGCCCTCCAAACCAGGCAACATCCTTGTGAATCTTTTCTGCACCCTCTCTAGCTTAATCACATCTTTCCTGTAGTGCCTGTACTCCAAATGCGGCCTAACCAACGTTATGTACAACTGTAACATGACGTCCCAACTCTTGTACTCAATGGTTCGGCCAATGAAGGCAAGCATGCCATATGCCTTCTTCACCACCCTGTCTACTTGTGTTGCCACTTTCAGGGAACTACGTACTTGCACCCCAAGGTCTCTCTGCTCAAGAACACTCCCAGGGCCCTGCCATTCACTGTATATGTCCTGCCCTGGTTTAACTTCCCAAAATGCATCACTTCACACTTGTCTGCATTAAATTCCATTTGCCACTTCCTTGCCCACTTTGCCAGTTGATCTATATCCTGTTGTAACCTTAGACAACCTTCTTCACTGTCCACTATACCATCAATTTTGGTGTCATCAACAAACTTACTAATCATGCCCTTTACATTCACATCCAAGTCATTAATATATATGACAAACAACAGAGGGCCCAACACCGATCCCTGCGACACACCACTGGTCACCGGCCTCCAATCTGAAAAACAACCCTCCACTACCACCCTCTGCCTCCTATCACCAAGCCAATTTTGTATCCAATTTGCTAGCTCACCCTGGATCCCATGTGTTCGAACCTTCTGGACCAGCTTACCATGCGGGACCTTGTCAAAGGCCTTGCTAAAGTCCATGTAGACAACGTCCATCGCCCTGTCCTCGTCAATCCTCTTGGTCACCTCCTTGAAAAACTCAATCAAATTCGTGAGACATGATTTCCCATGCACAAAGCCATGATTAGGGATAGTCATAGCCAGATGCATATAAATCCTGTCTCTCAGAATCCCTTCCAATAACTTTCCCACCACTGATGTAAGGCTCACCGGCCTGTAGTTCCCTGGCTTATTCCTGCTGCCCTTCTTAAATAAAGGCACAACATTAGCTATCCTCCAGTCTTCCGGTACCTCACCCATGGCTAACGATGATACAAAAATCTCTGCCAGGGCCCCAGCAATCTCCTCCCTTGCTTCCCATAGCCTCCTAGGATACACCTGGTCAGGCCCTGGGGATTTATCCACCTTAATGTGCTTCAATACCTCCTCCTTTGTAATGTTGATATGCTCCAGGATATCGGTGTTCCCTCCCTTGAACTCACTAGCTTCCATGACCTTTTACACAGTAAATACGGACGAGAAATATTCATTTAAGACCTCGCCCATTTCCTGTGGCTCCACACATAGATTGCCACACTGATCCTTAAGGGGACCTACTCTCTCCCTAGCTACCCTTTTACTCTTAATATACTTATAGAATCTTTTAGGATTCTCCTTTATCTTATCTGCCAGGGAAATCTCACGGCCCCTTTTCGCCCTCCTAATTTCCTTCTTAAGTGTACTCCTACATCCCCTATACTCCTCGAGGGACTTGCTCAATCCTAGCTGCCTATACCTGACATATGCCTCCTTCTTTGCCCTGACCAGACCCTCAATATCCCTCATCAACCAAGGTTCCCTAAACTTGCCATCCTTGCCCTTCCATATAACAGGAACATGCTGGCCCTGAAATCTTCCGATCTCACTTTTAAAAGCCTCCCACTTGCCAGACATCCCTTTACCTGTTAACAGCCTCTCCCATTCAACTTTTGAGAGTTCCTGTCTGATGCCATTGAAATTAGCCTTCCCCCAATTTAGGACTTCAACTTGAGGACCAGTCCTATCCTTTTCCATAATTATCTTGAAGCTAATAGAGTTATGGTCACTGGTCCCAAAGTGCTCCCCCACTGACACATCAACCACCTGCCCTTCCTCATTTCCTGAGAGGAGGTCGGGTGCAGCCCCTTCTCTAGTAGGGCCATCCACATACTGCTTCAGAAAACTGTCCTGGACACACTTAACAAATTCTTCCCCATCTGATCCCTTAGCACTAAGGCAGTCCCAGTCAATATTAGGGAAGTTAAAATCACCTATTATTACAACTCTATAATTCCTACACCTATCTGTGATTTCCCTACATATATGCTCCTCCACTTCCCTCTGACTATTGGGGGGCCTATAGTATAATCCCATCAAAGTGATCACCCCTTTCTTATTTCTAAGTTCTACCCATATGGCCTCACTGGACATTCCCCCCGGGATATCCTCTCTAAGTAGTGCCGTGATGTTCTCCCTAATCAATAGTGCAACTCCCCCTCCTCTCTGACCTCCACCTCTGTCACGCCAGAAAGATCGGTACCCCGGAACATTGAGCTGCCAGTCCTGCCCATCCCTCAACCACGTTTCCGTAAAGCAATATCACAATCCCATGTACCGATCCATGCTCTGAGCTCATCTGCCTTACCTGTAATGGCTTCTTGCATTAAAGTAAATGCAGTTTAGCCTACCAGTTTAGCCTTCCACGCTCCCTGTCCTGCCCCTACCCGGCCTGCCTACTGGATTTGCTTTGCCTAATTCTCCTATTCCTACCCTCACTAGCACGTGGCACAGGAGTAATCCTGAGATTACAACCCTAGAGGTCCTGCTTTTTAACCTTCTGCCTAATTCCCTATATTCACTTTGTAGGACCTCATCTCTCTTCCTGCCTATGTCATTAGTACCAATATGGACCACAACCTCTAGCTGCTCACTCTCCCCTTTCAGAATGTCCTGCAGCCGCTCGGAGACATCCTTGACCTTAGCACCAGGGAGGCAACATACCATCCTGGAGTCTCGTTTGTGGCCACAGAAACACCTATCTGCACCCCTTACGATAGAATCCCCTATCACTATAGATCTTCCAACCCTTTTCCTCCCATGCTGTTCAGCAGAGCCCTTCGTGGTGCCACGAACTTAGCTGTTGCTGCTTTCCCCTGGGAGGTCATCCCCCCCAACAGTATCCAAAGCAGTATATCTGTTTGAGAGGGGGATGGCTACAGGGGACTCCTGCACTACCTGCCTGCGCCTGCTACTCCGTCTGGTGGTCACCCATCTGTTTTCTGCCTGTGCAGCCATTACCTGCGTTGTGACCACCTCACTAAACGTGCTATCCACAACTTCCTCAGCATCGCGGATGCTCCACAGTGAATCCACCCGCAGCTCCAGCTCCGTAATGCAAGTAGCCAGTAGCTGCAGATGGATACACTTCCTGCCCACATGGTCATCAGGGAAACTGGAAGCGTCCCTGATTTCCCACATAGCGCAGGAGGAGCATATCACGGTTGTGAGCTCTCCTGCCATGACTTACCCTTAGGTTCATTAGTTACTCCCTTAATTAAAAAATACTAATTATACTTGGGTTCTTGCTCTACCCACTTCAATCTAAAGTCCTTAAAAAAAAAACACTTTAGTAGTACTCACCTTATCATCAGAGATTTTTTTTTCCAACAACAAAACAACTTTCCCCCTTTTTTAAGATATTCTAACAGCTGCTACTCACCAACCAATCACCTTGCAGCTCTCCTCTGTCGTCACTGTTTGCTTTTTTTTTCTCAAAACTCCGGCGCACTGGAAGAGGTTCGACTGCTTTCCGCTCCCGGAAGGTAAGAGAATGGGCCTTGATCCTCGGGGTCGATTTATAGGCTCCGCTCCCAGCATTCTCCCCACAGGTCCGCTCCGGTCCTCTCCGCTCCGCTCCCGGAAGGTAAGATAGGTTGTGAAGAAGACATAAGGAGGCTACAAAGGGATATAGATAGGTTAAGTGAGTGGGCAAAAATCAGGCAAATGGAGTACAATGTGAGAAAATGTGAAATTATCCATTTTGGCAGGAAAAATAAAAAAGAAGCATATTATCTAAATGGAGAGAGATTGCAGAGCTCTGAGATGCAGAGGGATCTGGGTGTCCTAGTGCATGAATCACAAAAGGTTAGTATGGAGGTTCAGGAAAGCTAATATTATGTTATTGTTTATTGCAAGGGGAATTGAATACAAAAATAGTGAGGTTATGCTTCAGCTATACAGGGCATTGGTGAGACCACATCTGGAGTACTGTGTACAGTATTGGTCTCCTTATTTAAGGAAGGATGTAAATGCATTGGAAGCAGTTCAGAGAAGGTTTACTAGACTAATACCTGGAATGGGTGGGTTGTCTTATAAGGAAAGGTTGGACAGGCTAGGCTTATATCCGCTGGAGTTTAGAAGAGTAAGAGGTGACTTGATTGAAGCATATAAGATCCTGAGGGGTCTTGACAGGGTGGATGTGGAAAGGATGTTTCCCCTTGTGGGAGAATGTAGAACTATTTAAAAATAAGGTGTCGCCCATTTAAGACAGAGATGAAGAGAAATCTTTTCTCTCAGGGTCATGAGTCTTTGGAATTCTCTTCCTCAAAAGGCAGTGGAACAGAGTCTTTAAATATTTTTCAGGTTTTTTTTATAATGGTATGTTGCCTCCCTGGTGCTAGGGTCACTGTGTGACTGCAGGACATTCTGAGGGGGAGGGTGAACAGCCAGAGGTCGTGGTCCAAATCAGTATCAGTGACATCAGTAGAAGAAGGATGAGGTCCTGAAGGCAGAATTTAGGGAGCTAGGAGAGAGATTGAAAAGCAGGAGCTCAAAGGTCGTAATCTCCAGATTACTCCCAGTGCCACTTGATAGTGAGTACAAAAATAGGAAGATAGAGCTGATGAATATGTGGCTGGAGAGATGGTGCAGGAGGGAGGGCTTTAGATTCCTGAAACATTGGGACCATTTCTGGGACCTGTGCAAGCTGGATGGGTTGCACCTCAACAGGACTGGGACCAATATCCTTGCAGGGGGTTTTGCTGTTGGAGAGGATTTAAACTGGCTTGGCAGGGGAATGGGAACCTGAGAGTCAATTCAGAAGGAGGAGAAGTTGGAAGTAGAAGACAGAACATGAGTAAGCATGTTTGGAAGGCTAGAAAATAGAGAACAAGGCAGTCTGGCAGTGCTAAATGGTATATACGTCAATGCAAGAAGTCTAGGGAATAAGGCAGATGAGCTGAGAGCACAGAATGATGCGTGGGAGTACGATATTATAGCTATTACTGAGACACGGCTGAAAGAAGGGCAGGAATAGCAGCTCAACATTCCTGCAGTGTTTTCTGACACGATAAAGAGGGGGATAAAAAAGGAGGGGGGGGGTCACAATATTGATTAAAGAAACAATTACAGCTTTGAGGAGCGATGATATGGTAGAAGGGTCTTCAAACGAGGCCATATGGGTTGAACTGAAGAACAAAAAGGGGGCAAACACACCCCTGGGTGTGTACTATAGACCCCAATTACAAAAACAATCAGGCAGTAATAGCAGAGTATTTCAACTACCCTAATATTAACTGGGGAGAAAATTAGTATGAAAGGCACAGAGGGAGCAGAATTCTTAAAATGCATTCAGGAGAACTTTTTTAGCCAGTACGTAGCAAACCCAACAAGAGAGGGGGCAGTTCTGGACTATGTTTCAGGGGATGAAGCTGGGCAGTGGAAGGGGCTTCAGTTGGGGAGAACTTTAGTGGAAGTGATCATAACTCAGTTAAATTTAGGGTAGTTATGGAAAAGAACTAAAATGGACTCAGAATGAAAGTTCTCAATTGGGGAAAAGCTAATGTTATTAAGCTGAGATCTGATTTAGCCAAGGTGGACTGGAAACAGCCACTTGAAGATAAATCAGTGGGAGGCATTCAAGGAAGAGATAGTGAGGGTCCACAGCAAGTATGTTCCCTTAAAGAAAAAGGGTGGGTCTAACAAATTCAGAGCCTCCTGGATGTCAAGGAAAGAATAAAAGAAGGGAAGCTAATGACAGATACCGAGTGCTCAATACTGCTGAAATACCAGAGTATAAAAAGTGCAGGGGTGTGTTACGACCAGGTGAGAAAGGTGGCTAGGGGTTCCTCTCAGTCTTCACGTGGTCTTAACTGTAACAGGGCTTAATTTTAAACACACCATGTTTTTAGCTCCCACTTGGTGAATCCTTATTCACTGCTTTCCAATTATAAGGCAAAGAAACCAGCACAAACAGGCTTTCTTAGGTTTAAAGAAGAAAAGTTGAAATTTATTAAACTTGAACTTAAACTCTAAATTGGTTAACGCTATGGATACACGACACGCTCCACGCTAGCTTGCATACACGATACACACATGCAAATAGAGACAGAAAACAACAGAAGAAAAATAAAGTGGAAAAGTCTCACTGGAGAGTCCTTGATTGTACATAGATCTTGCTTTTCGTTGGAGCCCAGTATTCTTCTTAAACCTTGCTTGCTGTCAGAGACTTTTCTCTCTTGGGGTTCATGTGTCTTCAGTGGATTCAGTGTCTTGTGAGAAAGAGATGGGAGCAGACAGGAGAGATCTTCTCAGTTCAGGAGCAAACAGACTTTCTGCCCAAACTGTTTGTGCAAATTCAAAAAAGTCAGGTTGCCCAGCGGGTTAGTCATGTGACTAGCTGGTATGACCATGTCAGTTTGTGTATTCGGCCATCTTAGCAGTCAACGTGGAATGCGAGCTCCCCCACCTTCAATGCCTGGTTATCAAAAGTCCATTGTGGGTTGAATGTGTCAGGGAATGGTCTTTTGTCCTTTCCAAGCACTGTCTGTTAATATGCAAATGTATTTCCAGCCAAGATCTTGCAATTTTTAAAAGCAAATCCTTTCTTCACTTCAACAACAGTTTAAAATTTAATGTCCATGTGGTGAAATTAATATGCCTCTTGCTTGGCAGGTGGGGGCCTGCATGACAGGGTGAAATTCAAAAGGAAATTAGGAAAGCAAAGAGAGGGCATGAAAAAATATTGGCAAGTAAAATCAAGAAAAGATTTTTTGATAAATATATCAAGAGCAATAGGATAGCTAAATAAAGAGTAAGACCCATCAGTGTATGGAGATGGAGGATGTTGGTATGGTTCTTAATGAATACTTGTGTATGTTTTCACAAAAGAGAGGGACTATGCAGATATTGCAATCAGGGTGGAGGAATGTGAAATATTAGATGAAATTAACGTAATGAGAGGGAAATATAAAGGGGTTTAACATCTTTGAAAGTGGATAAATCCCCAGGCTCCATACACAGATGGGCCTTACTCTTTATTTAGCTATCCTGTTGCTCTTTATATATTTATAAAACATCTTTGGTAATCCTTGATTTTACTTGTATTCTAGACTGTTAAGGGAAGCAAGTGAAGAAATAACAGAGGCTCTGACCATCATTTTCCAATCCTCTATGTCTACAGGCATGGTGCTTAAGGACTGGAGGACAGCAAACATTGTACCATTGTTTAAAAAGGGAGATAGGGATAGACAGAGTAATTATAAAGAACAAAGAACAGTACAGCACAGGAACAGGCCGTTCGGCCCTCCAAGCCTGCGCCGATCTTGATGCCTGTCTAAACTAAAATCTTCTGAACTTCTGGGGACCATATCCCTCTATTCCCATCCTATTCATGTATTTGTCAAGATGCCTCTTAAACATCGCTATCGTACCTGCTTCCACCACCTCCCCTGGCAACAAGTTCCAGGCACTCACCACCCTCTGTGTAAAGAGCTTGCCTTGCATATCCCCTCTAAACTTTGCCCCTCGCACCTTAAACCTATGCCCCCTAGTAACTGACTCTTCCACCCGAGGAAAAAGCTTCTGACTATCCACTCTGTCCATGCCACTCATAACTTTGTAAACCTCTATCATGTCGCCCCTCCACCTCCGTCGTTCCATTGAAAACAATCTGAGTTTATCCAGGTTCTCCTCATAGCCAATGTCCTCCAGACCAGGCAACATCCTGGTAAACCTCTTCAGTACCCTCTCCAAAGCCTCCTCGTCCTTCTGGGAGTGTGGCGACCAGAATTGCACGCAATATTCCAAGTGTGGCCTAACTAAGGTTCTGTACAGCTGCAGCATGACTTGCCAATTTTTATACTCTATGCCCCGACTGATGAAGGCAAGCATGCCGTATGCCCTCTTGACTACCTTATCCACGTGTGTTGCCACCTTCAGTGACCTGTGGACCTGTACACCCAGATCTCTCTGCCTGTCAATACTCCTCAGGGTTCTGCCATTTACTGTATACTTCCCACCTGTATTAGATCTTCCAAAATGCATTACCTCACATTTGTCCGGGTTAAATTCCATATGCCATTTCTCCGCCCAAGTCTCCAACCGATCTATATCCTGCTGTATCCTCTGACAATCCTCATCACTATCCGCAACTCCACCAACCTTTGTGTTGTCTGCAAACTTACTAATCAGACCAGCTACATTTTCCTCCAAATCATTTATATATACTACAAACAGCAAAGGTCCCAGCACTGATCCCTGCAGAACACCACTAGTCACAGCCCTCCATTCAGAAAAGCACCCTTCCACTGTCTTCTATGACCGAGCCAGTTCTGTATCCATCTTGCCAGCTCATCTCTGATCCCGTGTGACTTCATCTTTTGTATCAGTCTGCCATGAGGGACCTTGTCAAAGGCTTTACTAAAGTCCATATAGACAACATCCACTGCCCTTCCTTCATCAATCATCTTCGTCACTTCCTCAAAAAACTCAATCAAGTTAGTGAGATACGACCTCCCCTTCACAAAACCATGCTGCCTCTCGCTAATATGTTCATTTGTTTCCAAATGGGAGTAAATCCTGTCCCGAAGAATCCTCTCGAATAATTTCCCTACCACTGACGTAAGGCTCACCAGCCCATAATTTCCTGGATTATCCTTGCTACCCTTCTTAAACAAAGGAACAACATTGGCTATTCTCCAGTCCTCTGGGACCTCACCTGTAGCCAATGAGGATGCAAAGATTTCTGTCAAGGCTCCAGCAATTTCTTCTCTTGCCTCCCTCAGTATCCTGGGGTAGATCCTATCAGGCCCTGGGGACTTATCTACCTTAATGCTTTGCAAGACGCCCAACACCTCCTCCTTTTTGATAACGACATGACCCAGACTATCTACACTCCCTTCCCTAGGCTCATCATCCACCAAGTCCTTCTCTTTGGTGAATACTGATGCAAAGTACTCAGTTAGTACCTCGCCCATTTCCTCTGGCTCCACACATAGATTCCCTCCTCTGTCCTTGAGTGGGCCAACCCTTTCCCTCGTTACCCTCTTGCTCTTTATATACGTATAAAAGCCTTGGGATTCTCCTTAATCCTGTTTGCCAAAGACTTTTCATGACCCCTTTTAGCCCTCCTGACTCCTTGCTTAAGTTCCTTCCTACTTTCTTTAAATTCCTCAAGGGCTTCGTCTGTTTCCAGCCTTCCAGCCCTTACGAATGCTTCCTTTTTCTTTTTGACTAGGCTCACAATATCCCTCGTTATCCAAGGTTCCCGAAACTTGCCAAACTTATCCTTCTTCCTCACAGGAACATGCCGGTCCTGGATTCTAATCAACTGACGTTTGAAAGACTCCCACATGTCAGATATTGATTTACCCTCAAACAGCCGCCCCCAATCCAAATTCTTCAGTTCCTGCCTAATATTGTTATAATTAGCCTTCCCCCAATTTAGCACCTTCACCCGAGGACTACTCTTATCCTTATCCACAAGTACCTTAAAACTTATGGAATTATGGTCACTGTTCCCGAAATGCTCCCCTACTGAAACTTCGACCACCTGGCCGGGCTCATTCCCCAATACCAGGCCCAGTACAGCTCCTTTCCTAGTTGGACTATCTACATATTGTTTCAAGAAGCTCTCGTGGATGCTCCTTACAAATTCTGCCCCATCCAAGCCCCTAGCACTAAGTGAGTCCCAGTCAATATAGTGGGGGAGTTGCATTACTGGTTAAGGAGAATATCACAGCTGTACTGCGGGAGGACACCTCGGATGGGTCATGCAGCAAGGCAATATGGGTGGAGCTCAGGAATAGGAAGAGTACAGTCACAATGTTGGGGGTTTACTACAGGCCTCCCAACAGCCAGCGGGAGGTAGAGGAGCAGATATGTGGACAGATTTTGGAAAGATGTAAAAGTAACAGGGTTGTAGTGGTGGGTGATTTTAACCTTCCCTATATTGTGGTGGGAAAATTATTGGAAAAAAATTCTGAGGGACCGGATAAATCTTCATTTAGAAAGTGTCATGGCCCTGTAGTTTTTTTTGTTCTCCAGAGAATGTGGTGTCTCGTTAAGGCTGGAAAAGGATCAGTACTGCTTTAAGAACCAGCAAGCTTCAGGAGTTAGAGAAAATGCATTTTTGGTTGCCGTTGGATACAACCATATGGAGAGGGTATCAACCAGCTTCAGAGAATGCATCCTGGTTACCCAGCAATGGCCATTCGGAGACTGCAATTCAAAGGGTGCATTCTCGTTACCTTGGATACAGTCACTTGGACCGAGCATCACACGATACATTTGTTACAATTCAATTTTGAAATGGCTTTTTAGTTGGAGACAGTTTGTTCTAACAAGGAACACAGATAGACAGTTGGTGTTAGCACCAGAAAAAAAGAGCTCTCAGCTATTTAAACTGAGGGAAGAGAATTTAGTCTGTTTCATTATTATTATCTCTCAAAATTCTAAAAAAGGTCAAGCCAAAACAGAGATCTCTGGTAATTTAAACTGAAGGATGGGACGTTAGACTGTAACAATCTTTTTATCCCTCAAAAATTGTAAAGCCAAATTGATTCATTTAAAAAGTGTTTGCAAGTCGTTAATTGTTGAAATTCGCTGGAGAAGGAAAGCATCATTTACTGTTGGAATTAGACTATGGACTGTTCTACTGTGGAAGAACCTTTTTTCCCCATCGGACGGCTGTGAGGACTTCAAGCAACATTGGACTAGTTTTTTTCTATTTTAAATGTTGTTTATATCTTCATAGTGTTTAAGAATTTAGTTTTTTAAAATTAAACAGTTAATTTGTTGATTTAAAGACACCTACTTTCATTAGCCTCATTCGGGGGTTAATAGATGGTACAATTTGGCTGGGTCTTTCATTAATTTGGAAAGTTTAAAATGATATGTTAAGCGATCAGTGGAGGGACGGGATTGAATTAACAGTGCGTTTCTCCCACCACAATCAGAATCGTATTTTTGATTGGCAGCTTTGACTGGAGTGGTCGGTCGTAACAAAAGACACTCATTAATCAAAGACAGTCAACACAGATTTGTAAGGGCAGGATGCGTCTGACTAACATGATTGAATTTTTTGAGGAGGTAACAAGGAGGGTCGATGAGGGTAGTGCATTTGATGTAGTCTATATGGACTTTAGCAAGGCTTTTCACAAGGTTCTACACAGCAGGCTGGTCACGAAAGAAAAGGCACATGGGATTCAAGGCAAAGTGGCAAGTTGGATCCAAAATTGTCCCTTGCTTTTTGTGGTACATATCAATGATTTGGACTTGAATGTCGGGGGTATGATTAAGAAGTTTGCAGTTGATACAAAAATTGGCCATGTGGTTGATAATGAAGAAGAAAGCTGTAGACTGCAGGAAGATATCAATGGACGAGTCACGTGGGCAGAACAGTAACAAATGGAGTTAAATCCAGAGAAGTCTGAGGTAATGCATTCGGGAAGGCTAACAATGCAAGGGAATGCACAATAAATGGTAGGATGCTGAGAAGTGTAGAGGAACAGAGGGGCCTTGGAGTGCATGTCCAAAGATCCCTGAAGGTGACTGGACAGGTAGATAGGGTGGTCAAGAAGGCATACGAGATACTTGCCTTTATTAGCCGAGGCACAGAAAATAAGAGGTGGGAGGTTATGCTGAAACTGTATAAAACATTAGTCAGGCCACAGCTGGAGTACTGCATGCAGTTCTGATCACTGCACAATAGGAAAGATGTGATTGCACTAGAGAGGGTACAAAGGAGATCTACGAGGATGTTGCCTGGACTGGAATTTAGTTATGAGAAAGATTGAATAGGCTAGGGTTGTTTTCTTTGGAACAAGGGAAGCTGAGGGAAGACCTAATTGAAGTGTGTAAATAGAGTGGCCCTATTCCCCTTGGTTGAGGGTCCATAACCAGAGGGCATAGATTTAGGGTAAAAGGTAGGAGGTTCAGAAGGGATTTGACAGGAAGCTTTTTTGTCCAGAGGATGGTGGGGATTTGGAACTTGCTGCCTGAAAGGCTGGTAGAGGCAAAAACCCTCATAACATTTAAAAAGTACTTGGTCATGCATTTGAAGTGCCTTAACCTACAAGGCAACGGACCAAGAACTGGAAAGTGGGATTAGGCTGGACAGCTACATGTCAGCCAGTGTGGACACGATGGGCTGAATGGCCTTCCTTCCGTACTGCAAATTTCAATGATTCTATGGTAAAGAAACAGTGCAGGAATAAATTGTAATTACCTGACGAGGTCAGCCAAGGTATAGTAAACATGCACTTACAATGACCTCCTCCTCATATAATCTTAAAGTACTTGCAAACCTTACCGTGAAGGCTCATGAGGCATCAGCATGCTCTTTACACTGCTAGCTTGCATGTTGCATTATTCCTCTACTCACATTCTCTCACCCATTCACCTAATGGATCCTTCCATCTACTATAAACTGACTGTTGCATGTACATGCCATCACACCAACTGTGGGATGCATTCTGATAGTTCGCTATTACTGCATGTCTTAACAATCGCACCTTCTTTTTTTCTTCTTAAAGAAGAAGATAGCTCATAACAATTGGGAGAAATCTACAACAGGTGTGGACCCCATAAACCTAAGACTTACCCCACATAAAAAAGCTCTCAAAGTACTTGGAAGGAAGGCTGTAGATAGGAGGGCAGCCATCAGCTTAGAACAACACCAACTTCTGCCCATCCTCCTCCTTTTTATTTATTCATTCATGGGAGGTGGGAATCGCAGACAAGGCCAGCATTTATTGCCCATCCCTAATTGCCCTTGAGAAGGTGGCGGTGAGCTGCCCTCTTGAACCGCTGCAGTCCTTGGGGTGTAGGTACACCTTAGCCCACCTTAAAAGGGTGGGCTTTTCATTTTAACATTTATTTGAGACATTAATCTTGCTTGCTGTTCTAACATGTGAAAGACATCCATTTCAAAAGAGATCTAGAATTTCTAGACAGTGGTAGGTATCCTTGCAGTCTTGCTAAGGACACTGTAATATAAAGAGAAGTGTAATTTAGCCATTAAGCTGTGAATCTGCAAGTCGTCGAGTTGTCACTGAGTGCAATTAAAGCGCATGGGATTGGGGGTAGTGTATTGGGATGGATAGAAAATTGGTTGGCAGACAGGAAACAAAGAGTAGGGATAAATGGGTCTTCTTCCGAGTGGCAGGCAGTGACTAGTGGGGTACCGCAGGGTTCAGTGCTAGGACCCCAGCTACTCACAATATATATTAATGATTTAGATGAGGGAACTAAATGTAATATCTCCAAATTTACAGATGACACAAAACTGGATGGGAGTAGTTAGGAGGATGCAGAGCGGCTTCAGGGTGATTTGGACAAGTTGAGTGAGTGGGCAAATGCATGGCAGATGTAATATAATGTGGATAAATGTGAGGTTATCCACTTTGGTAGCAAAAACAGGAAGGCAGATTATTATCTGAACGGCTATAAACTGAGAGAAGGGAATATGCAGTGAGACCTGGGTGTTCTCGTGCAACAGTCGCTGAAGGTAAACATGCAGGTGCAACAGGTGGTAAAAAAGGCAAATGGTATGTTGACCTTCATAGCGAGAGGATTCGAGTACAGGAGCAGGGATGTCTTGCTGCAATTATACAGGGCCTTGGTGAGGCCACACCTGGAATATCGTGTGCAGTTTTGGTTTCCTTATCTGAGGAAGGATGTTCTTGCTATAGAGGGAGTGCAGCGAAGGTTTACCAGACTGATTCTTGGGATAGCGGGACTGACGTATGAGGAGAGATTGAGTCGGTTAGGATTATATTCACTGGAGTTCAGAAGAGTGAGGGGGGATCTCATAGAAACCTATAAAATTCTAACAGGACTTGACAGGGTAGATGCAGGAAGGATGTTCCCGATGGTGGGAGAATCCAGAACCAGGGGTCATAGTCTAAGGATATGGGGTAAACCATTCAGGACTGAGATGAGGAGAAATTTCTTCACCCAGAGAGTGGTGAACCTGTGGAATTCGCTACCACAGAAAGCAGTTGAGGCCAAAACATTGCATGTTTTCAAGAAGGAGTTAGATATAGCTGTTGGGTTTAAAGAGATCAAAGGATATGGGGAGAAAGCGGGAACAGGTAACTGAGTTGGATGATCAGCCATGATCACAATGAATGGCAGACCAGGCTCGAAGGGCCGAATGGCCTACTCCTGCTCCTATTTTCTATGTTTCTATGCTCCTTCCAAAGCGGATTCTGGGGGAAGAGTCTTCCCGTCCAGAGACTGAAAGCCCACGATGCAACTAAAAAGCTCAGGGCGTGGCAGGTAGGCATAGCAGACCTATGTCAATTTCACGAGGGGGAAAAGTCCTTTGGAAATAATCGGATTTAAGGCATGGTGACCAAGTATCCAACCATGAATTGGAAAATTCCAGGTGTTCTCAGTGAGTTTAAAGTTGTTCAGGCAACAAATAGTGCTGTGTTTTCTGGAACTCACAGTCGCAGAGCTAGAGAAGCAAACCATTAAAATTAAAAGTGCCATAGGGCAATGAAGGTCTCCAAAGGATTAATGCATCTGCTTTACCAGAGATGGACCTGAAGGATCCTGCCAAACTGTGGTCCACGCTGGAAGACCAGCTGAATGTCGGTGAATTTTCAAATTTACAGGCTAGAGTTCATGAGTTATAGGTAGCAGCAAAACAAAACCATGAACCAGTTTGTGAGAAGATGCACAGAAAAAGGTAAAGGAGTGTGATTTCTCCTGTAAGAGCTCTCCAAACAGGTAATGGAGTTAGTGATTACATCCACATCTATAGAAGCCTTTCAAAAAGACTCGCTCAAGAAACAAAAAGGGTAGGATATCGAAAGCATGCTGCAAGATGGTTGCAAGTACAAAGCCGTCATAGCAGGCTGGCAATGCTTGCAAGTCCTAGGATCGGGGTCGACTGTAGTCAAAGTAGCCAAGACACCCCAAGCAAAATTAGGGTTGTAACAAGTGTGGGCTCTTCCACCAACTGCACAAGTGCCCAGCATACAGAGATACATGCAAAGTGTGTGCCTCAGGGGACACTGGGCAAGGATGTGCAGGAGGTCTGGCAGCGAAGACGAAGGAAAAAGCCAGATCAAACTGTATTATAGTCGTAGACAGGTGCCACTTGGTGGAAAGGACAGAAAAGGTTCCCCAAAGCATCACCGGAACCAGGCCAATCCATGAATTGGTCAGGAACCTGAGCAAAACAGATGATGTGGACAAAGGCAAAGATATATCAGAGGATGAGCAATTATTTCACACAGTTACATACACACATCAAGTTGACACTATAATGAAGTCTGAAGCCTTCACAACATTAGAAATCATCTGCCCAAGCAAGAATGGAAAACACAGACTACGTCTGAAAGTTGACAGTGGGGCAAGTGCTAACATTCTTCCACTATGCACTTTGAAGGATATGTACCAGGAAAGATGGAAGTCAGTGATCCAGCGAACCAGAGTGAGATTAACTGCATACAATGGGTCACCAATACATTGTTTAAGAGCTTTAACCTTAACTTGCAGGTATGAAGACTCACTACAATTTTTTTATATTGTAGACGTTGCAGGTCCAGCAGTAGTGGGACTGCAGTGTGTAGCGAGCTTCGCACGGTTACAATTCATGAGATAAACCAGTCGAAGATGCACGACAGTTGAAGTAAGTACACTACCATTGAGTCCATCAAAGACCTACAGAGGAGATATCCCGACAGATTCAACACTGTGGGCAATTTTGTTGGAGATGCAATTCTTCATCTGAAGGAAGATGTGACACCATCCATAGATCCACCATGAAAGGATGAAAGAATGTCCACATATGAAATAAACTGAAAGCAGAGCTTGAGAGTCATGGAGTAATCCGTCGTGTACAGCATTAGACAGATTGGTGCAATTCAATCACCACCACAGTCAAGAAAGGTGTTGTGATCAGAAACAAGAACACAAGAAATAGGAGCAGAAGTAGACCATATGGCCCATTGATCAGAGACCAAAAATCTGTCTATCCCAGCCTTAAATGTATTCAATGATGGAGCACCCACGATCCTCTGGGGTAGAGAATTCCAAAGAGTCACAACCCTTTGAGTGTAGTAATTGCTCTTCATCTCAGTCCCGAATGATCGGCTCCTTATCCTGAGAGTACGTCCCCCTTGTTCTAGATCCCCTGACCAGTGGGAACAATCTGTCAGCTTCTACCCTGTCAAGCCCTTTCAGAATCTTGTATGTCTCAATTAGATCACCTCTCATTCTTCTAAACTTCAGAGAATATAGGCCCAGTTTACTCAGCCTCTCATCATAGGACAACCCCCTCATCCCAGGGACCAATTTAGTAAATCTTCGCTGCACCGCCTCCAGTGCAAGTATATCCTTTCTTAAATGTGGAGACCAAAACTGCACACAGTATTCCAGGTGCAGTCTCACCAAAGCCCTGTACAATTTTAGTAAAAATTCTTCATTCCTGTACTCCAATCCCCTTGCAATAAAGGCCAACATGCCATTTGCCTTCCTAATAGCCTACTGCACCAGCATGTTAACTTTCGCGTTCCTTGTACGAATATCCCAAGTCTCTCTGAACATCAACACTTACCAGTTTCATACCTTTTAAAAAATATTCTGCTTTTCTATTTTTATGACCAAAGTGAACAACTTGACACTTCCCTACGTTATACTCCATTTGCCATCTTGTTGTCCACTATATCTCTTTGCAGCTTCATGTCCTCCCCGCATCTTAGCTTTCCACTGAGCTTTGTATCATCAGCAAACTTAGATACATTACTCTCTGTCTCTTTATCCAAGTCATTAATATAGAGCGTAAATAGCTGAGGCCCCAGCACTGATCTTTGCAGCACCCCACTATTCACTGCCTGCCAACATGAAAATGCCCCATTTATGCCCACTCTCTGCTTCCTGTCTGTTAACCAATCCTCTATCCACACTAATATATTATCCCCAACACCATGAGCCCTTATCTTGCCTATTTATCTTTTATGTGGCACCTTATCAAATGCCTTTTGGAAATCCAGGTGTACTACCCTGGTTCCCCTTAAACACCCTACTAGTTACATCCTCAAAAAACTAATACATTTGTCAAACAGGATTTCGCTTTAGTAAAACCATGCTGACTTATTCCAATTATACTATGATTTTCCAAGTGCATGTTAAGACTTCTTTAATAATAGTTTCCAGCATCTTCCCAATGACTGATGTTCAGCTAACCGGCCTATAGTTCCCTGTTTTCTCTCTACCACCTTTCTTGAAAAGCGGTGTAACATTTGCCAACTTCTAATCTGACGGGCCATTCCTGAATCTAAAGAATTATGGAAAATCACAGCCAGCGCATCCACTATCTCTGCAGCTATCTCTTTTAGAAGCCTAGGGTTTAGGCCATCTGGTCCCAGGGACTTGTCAGATTTTAGTCCAAGTTTCTCCAATACATTTTCTCGGCTGATATCAATTTTCTTAATTTCCTCACTCTTTTTTGCCCTTTGGTTACTGCCTGTTTCTGATATGGAACTTGTGGTCGTCTACTGTGAAGACAGACACAAAATATTTGTTCAATGCCTCTGCCATTTCCTCATTCCCCGTGATGATTTCTCCTGTCTCTGCCTCTAAGGGACCAACATCTACTTTAGCTACTCTCTTCTGTTTTTATATTGCCGGCTAGTTTACTCTCATTCTATTTTTTCCCTTTTTAATCAACTTTTTGGTGGCCCTTTGTTGGTTTCTTCAACACTCCCAATCCTCAGACTTACTACTTGTTTTTTTACAACATTGTAAGCCTCTTCTTTTAGTCTAATACTCTCTTTAACTTCCTGAGTGTGTCACAGATGGGTCTTTCTTGACGAGTTTTTGTTTTTGAACGGAATGTACTTTTGTTGAACCCTTTGAATTATTTCTTTAAATGTTTCCCACTGTTCATTTACCACCATACCTTACAGTCTATTTACCCAATTAACCATAGCCAGTTCTCCTCTCATACCTTTGTAATTGGCGTTGTTTAAGTTTAGGATTCTTGTTTGTGATTGAAATGTGCCACTTTTAAACTTAACATGAAATTCAGTGGCATTATGATCACTATTTCCCAGTGGATCTTTTACAATGACTTTACTTACTGACCCTGCTTCATTACACAATACGAGATCTAAATTAGCTTTATCCCTAATCAGTCTACAATGTATTGTTCCAAGAAACGGTCATAAAAACATTCTACAAACTCATCTTCTAGACCACTATTTCCAATTTGATTATTCTAGTCTATATGCAGATTCAAGCCCCCCAGAATTAATACATTACCTTTTTCACATGATCCAATAATTTCTCGTTTATTGTTCTATACAGTAATATAACTACTGTTGGGGAACCTGTAAACTACTCCCACCATTGTTTTCTGACTCCTGCTATTCCTAATTTCCACCCAAACTGATTTTACTTTGTGATCTTCTGAGGCCAGATCCCTTCTTATTAATGTCCGTTTGTCATCCTTTACTATCAGGCCTACTCCTCCTCCTTTGCCATTCTGTCTGTCTCTCCAAAATATTGTGTACCCTGGAATATTCATTTCCCAACCTTGATCTCCTTGTAACCATGTCTCGGTAATGGCAATTAAATCTAGATCATTTACCTCTATTCGTGCCACTAGTTCATCTATCTTATTACAGATGCTTCATGCATTCAGATAAAGGAACTTTAATTTCATTCTTTTACCTATATTCCCTGTAATGACCTTATTTGCCGATGTACAATTTTTGTTAAACTCTCTGTCCTGTTCTGTGCCATTCTGTTGGCATTTTCCCACTATCACTATCCTACTCCGATGCCCTGACCTCTCTCTTTGGATTTCTAAAATTCCCTTTACCCAAAGCTTCCTCCCCCCGCATCCCCCAACTCTGTTAGTTTAAAGCCCTGTCCACAGCCCCAGTTATTGAACTGGCTAGGACACTGGTCCCAGCCTGATTCAAGTGAAGCCCATCCCAACGGAACAGCTCCCTCTTCCCTGAGTACTGATGCCAGTGCCCCAAGAATCGAAACCCATTCTTTCCACACCACTCTTTGAGCCATGTGTTTAGTTCTCTAATCTGCTTGACCCTGTACCAGTTTGCACGTGGCTCAGGTAACAATCCGGATTATGATTACCTTTGATGATCTGTGTTTTAATTTGGACCCGAACTCCTCAAATTCTCTAAGCAGAACATCATTTCTGGTTCTACCGATATCATTGGTTCCCACATAGACCATGACAACTGGATCCTCCCCTTCCCACTCCAGGTACCTCTCCAACCGCAAGGAGATGTCTTTAACCTTGGCACCGGGCAGGCAAACACAGCCTTCGGAGCTCCCAGTCATGGCTACAGAGAACAGTATCTATCCCCCCCCCCACTATACTGTCTCCTATCGCTACCACATTCCTCTTCAATCCCCCCACTGGAATGGCATGGTGCCATGGTCAGTCCGCTCATCCACCTTGCAGTCCTTCTCTTCATCCACACAGGTAGCAAGGACCTCGTATCTGTTGGACAAGGTCAGAGGCTGAGGCTCCTTCATCACTACATGCTGATTCCTCCAACCTGCCTCACTCGCAGTCACATCCTGCTGTCGCTGACCATTGGCCATCTCTAATGTTCTCCCTGCTCTGGGGGGTGTGACTGCCTCCTAGAGCAAAGTATCCAGGTAACTCTCCCCCTCCCTGATGCTCTGCACTGTCTGCAACTCAGTCTCCAGCTCAGCAATTCTGAGCTGAAGTTGTGCAAGCTGCAGACACTTACTGCAGACATGGTTATCCAGGATTGCAGTGCATTCCACAGATTCCCACATGCTGCAGTTGCAGCACACCACCAGCCCTGCCATCTCCGTACACCCTTATTTTTTTAAATTAGTCAATTAGTAAATAATCCACCCAACTGAAGTAATGGAAAGTTGCAGTCACCTACCTTGGAGCCAAAGGAAGAAGATTCACCAGCTGCTGGAGGCTATAAAAGATAGAAAAAGGAGCCCATCTTCCCCCCCCCCACCCCGCACTGAATTCCCACATGCACCAAATTTCCAACTTCACTTTGACAATGTCTCACTCTTGCAGATGTCTCCCCTCACTGCATCCCCTCACTGTGTTAGGCTAAGAAACTAGTCTGCTTTATATAGAGATTCTGATGACTCACTAGCTCAGTTTTCTGCTACAATAATTAACACCTATTAAACATAACTATTTTCAACTGATTGACAGATAACTGGCACTGCTGGCTACTTTTTGTTTAACAAGGCTATTTACCTAACCAGGAGATTTAAAGCCTGATTCTTAATCTAAAATTTAAACTGGACATAAACATACCAGAACTTACCACGTGAACCAAATTTCCAACTTCACTCTGGCAATGTCTCACTCAGGCAGATGTCTCCTCTCACTGCATCCCCTCACAGACTATGTCTGGATCCGAGAAGGCTGAACAAGGCACTCAAGAGGTGTCCACACAAAATGCCTACACTTGAAGAGCTCAAGCCGATGTTTGCCGAAGCCAAGTTTTTCTTTAAACTTGATGCGAAACATGGGACTGGTCAGTTCCCCTGCCTGCAGCGTCATAGGGATTGACATCTTTCAGAACCCCATTCGGAAGATATTGTTTTCTACGTCTGCCGTTTGGCTTGTCGGTAAGCCAGGACATCTTCCAGCAGCACATGGACCACATTACTAAGTGCGTTCCCGGTTGTGTCTGCATTGCAGATGATACTGCTGTTGTTGGGCATACTAAAGCTGAACACAATAGGAACATCTTATGGAGACTGCCAGATGAGAGGGTCTAGTGTTTAACAGCAAAAAGTGTGCCGTCAATGTGAGCTACATCAACCTTTTTGGGTCTATCTACTCGGATATGGGTATCTGCCGGGATCCAAGCAAAATTGAAGACATTCAGTCCATGCCAATGCCACAGGACAAAGAGGACCTGCAGAGATGCTTAGGCTTATTTACTTTTCTGTCGACATACATTCCAAACTTCTCAGAGAGAAAAGAAATTTCTCCTCATCTCTGCCCTATGTGGCTTCCCCCTAATTTTGAAATTGTGTCTCCTGGTTCTAGACTCCCCAACCAGTGGAAACATCTTAGCTGTATCTACCCTGTCTATTCCTTTAAATATTTTGTAGGTTTCAATGATATCACCTCTCATTCTTCAAAACTCCAGAGAATACAGGCCCAGTTTCCCCAATCTCTCTTCATAGGACAGTCCTGACATCCCGGGAACAAGTCTGGTTCCATTGCACTCCGTCTATGGCAATAATATCCTTCCTAAGGTAAGGGGACCAAATCTGCACACAGTACTCCAAGTGCAGTCTAACCAAGGTTCTATACAATTGAAGAAAGACTTCACTACTCCTGTATTCAAATCCTTTTGCGATAAAGGCTAATATTCCAATAGCCTTCCTAATTGCTTGCTGCACCTGCATGTTAACTTTCAGTGACTTATTGACGAGGACACCCAGGTCCCTTTGTACATCTACACTTTCTAATCTCTTACCATTTAAGAAATACTTTGCATATCTGTTCCTCCTGCCAAAGTGGATAACCTCACATTTTTCCACATTATATTCCATCTGCCATGTTCTTGCCCACTCACTAAGTCTGTCCAAATCCCCTTGAAGCCACTTTACATCTTCCTCGCAACACACATTCCCACCTTGTTTTGTGTCATCCACAAACTTGGAAATAGTGCATTTGGTCCCCACATCCAAATCATTGATACATATTGCAATGATTGCACAATTTTCAGCACCATTTGCGACTCCTCAGATACTGAAGCAGCTCATGTCCATATGCAGCAAGACCTGGACAATGTCCAGGCTTGGACTGAAAGTGGCAAGTAACATTTGTGCTACACTAGTGCCAGGCAACGTCCATCTCAAACAAGAGAGAATCTAATCATCTCCCCTTGAAGCTCAATGGCATTACCATAGCTGAATCCCCCACTATCAACGACCTGGGCGTTACCACTGACCAGAAACTGAACTGGACCAGCCATATAAATGCTGTGGTTACAAGAGCAGATCAGAGGCTGGGAATTCTGTGGTAAGTAACTCACCTCCTGTCTTCCCAATGCCTGTCCACCATTTACAAGGCACAAATCAGGAGTGTGATGGAATACTCTCCACTTGCTTGGATGGGTGCAGCCCCAACAACACTCAAGAAGCTCAACATCATCCAGAACAAAGCAGTCCGCTTGATTGGCACCCCATCTACAATCCTCAATATTCACTCCCTCTACCACCGACGCACTGCAGCAACTCACCAAAGCTCCTTCGACGGCATCTTCCAAACCTGCAACCTCTACCACCTAGAAGGATAAGGCAGCAGATGCATGGGAACACCACCAACTGCAAGTTCCCCTCCAAGCCACACACTATCCTGACTTGGAACTATACCGCCGGTCCTTCACTGTCACTGGGTCAACATCCTGGAACTCCCTTTCAAACAGCACTGTTGGTGTACCTACACCCCAAGGACTGCCGTGGTTCAAGAAGGCATTCACCACCACCTTCTCAAGGGCAATTAGAGATGGGCAATAAATGCTGGCCTTTCCAGCGATGCCTGCATCCCAGGAATGAATGAAAACAAAAGTTGGCATATTCACTGAAGCCTACAAGAGCATGGGGCACCAGGAAGACCAAAATTCTCTATCTACCCATGCCAAATGTATCAAATCCAATGCCTTCAATTGAGATTCATGGTGAAGTACTGGCAAAAGTCCCTCACTTCCCATATCTTGGAAGCTGTCTATCCCAAAAAGCTGACATCGATGAAGAGGTACACCACCGAATCCAATGTGCTTGCTCAGCCGATGGTAAGTTTTTGAGAATCGTGATATCAGACCTGACACTAAACTCAAAGTCTATCAGTCACTGGTTCTCCCCACGCTTCCCTGTGCTTGGACAACTTATAGACGCCATATCAAGGCCTGAGAGCATCATCATCAATGCTGTCTTAGAAGGATCTTGCTAATCAAGTGGAGGACAAAAGAACAAACATGAGAGTCCTCCAAATCACAGATATGCCAAGTATCAAGCAATGTGGTTGACTCTTACATGCCCTCTGAAATGGCCTAGCAAACCACTCAGTTGTACCTAACCGCTATGAAGTCAATAAAAAGGAATGAAACCGGACGGACCACCTGGCACGACCTAGGCACTGGAAATGACAATGGCAAACCCAGCCTTGTCGATCCTGCAAAGTCCTCCTTACTAACATCTGGGGGCTTGTGCCAAAGTTGGGAGAGCTGTCCCACAGACTAGTCAAGCAACAGCCTGACATAGTCATACTCACGGAATCATACCTTACAGACAATGTTCCAGACACTGCCATCACCATCCCCGGGTATGTCCTGTCCCACCGGCAGGACAGACCCACCAGAGGTGGAGGCACAGTGGTATATAGTAGGAAGGGAGTTGCCCTGGGAGTCCTCAACATCGACTCTAGACCCCATGAAGTCTCATGGCATCAGATCAAACATGGACAAGGAAACTTCCTGCTGATTACCACCTATCGCCCTCCCTCAGCTGATGAATCAGTACTCCTCCATGTTGAACAGCACTTGGGGGAAGGACTGAGGAAGCGAGGGCACAGAATGTACTCTGGGTGGGGGACTTCAATTGTAGCACCACTACTGACTGAGCTGGCCGAGTCCTAAAGGACATATCTGCTGGACTGGGTATGCGGCAGGTGGTGAGGGAACCAACAAGAGGGGAAAACATACTTGACCTCGTCCTCATCAATCTGCCTGCCGCAGGTGCATCTGTCCATGACAGTATTGGTAGGAGTGACCACCACACAGTCCTTGAGGAGACGAGGTGCCGCCTTCACATTGAGGATACCCTCCATCGTGTTGTGTGGCACTATCACCGTGCTAAATGAGACAGATTTTGAACAGATCTAGCAATGCAAAACTGGGCATCCATGAGGCGCTGTGGGCCATCAGCAGCAGCAGAATTGTACTCAACCACAATCTGTAACCTCATGGCCCAGCATATCCCCCACTCTACCATTACCATCAAGCCAGGAGACCAACCCTGGTTCAATGAAGAGTGCAGGAGGGCATGCCAGGAGCAGCACCAGGCATACCTCAAAATGTGGTGTCAACCTGGTGAAGCTACAACACAGGACTATCTGCATGCCAAACTGCGTAAGCAGCATGCAATAGACAGAGCTAAGCGATCCCATAACCAACGTATCAGATCTAAGCTCTGCAGTCCTGCCACATCCAGCTGTGAATGGTGGTGAACAATTAAACAACGAGCTGGAGGAGGTGGCTCCACAAATATCCCCATCCTCAATGATGGGGGAGCCCAGCACATCAGTGCGAAAGATAAGGCTGAAGCATTTGCAACAATCTTCAGCCAGAAGTGCCGAGTTGATGATCCATCTCGGCCTCCTCCTGATGTCCCCAGCATCACAAATGCCAGACTTCAGCCAATTCGATTCACTCCACGTGATATCAAGAAACGACTGAAGGCATTGGATACTGCAAAGGCTATGGGCCCTGACAATATTCCGGCAATAGTACTGAAGACCTGTGCTCCAGAACTTGCCGCTCCCCAAGCCAAGCTGTTCCAGTACAGCTACAACACTGGCATTTACCCTGCAGTGTGGAAAATTGCCCAGGTATGTCCTGTACACAAAAAGCAGGACAAGTCCAACCCGGCCAAATACCGCCCCATCAGCCTACTCTCAATCATCAGTAAAGTGATGGAAGGCGTCATCAACAGTGCTATCAAGCGGCATTTGCTTAGCAATAACCTGTTCAGCGACGCACAGTTTGGGTTCGCCAGGGCCACTCAGCTCCTGACCTCATTACAGCCTTGGTACAAAAATGGACAAAAGAGCTGAACTCAAGAGGTGAGGTGAGAATGACTGCCCTTGACATCAAGGCAGCATTTGACCAAGTATGGCATCAAGGAGCCCTAGCAAAACTGAGGTCAATGGGAATCAGGGGGAAAACCCTCTGCTGGCTGGAGTCATACCTAGCACAAAGGAAGATGGTTGTGGTTGTTGGAAGTCAATCATCTGAGCTCCAGGACATCACTGCAGGAGTTCCTCAAGGTAGTGTTCTAGGCCCAACCATCTTCAGCTGCTTCATCAATGACCTTCCTTCAATCATAAAGTCAGAAGTGGGGATGTTCGCTGATGATTGCACAATGTTCAGCACCATTCGTGACTCCTCAGATACTGAAGCAGTCTATGTAGAAATGCAGCAAGACCTAGACAATATCCAGGCTAGGGCTGATAAGTGGCAAGTAACATTCAAGTGCCAGGCAATGACCATCTCCAACAAGAGAGAATCTAACCATCTCCCCTTGACATTCAATGGCATTACCATCGCTGAATCCCCCATTATCAACATCCTAAGGGCTACTATTGACCAGAAACTGAACTGGAGTAGCCATATAAATACTGTGGCTACAAGAGTAGGTCAGAGGCTAGGAATCCTGAGGCGAGTAACTCATCTCCTGACACCCCAAAGCCTGTCCACCATATACAAGGCACAAATCAGGAGTGTGATGGAATACTCTCCACTTGCCTGGATGGGTGCAGCTCCAACAACACTCAAGAAGCTCGACACCATCCAGGACAAAGCAGCCCGCTTGATTGGCACCCCATCTACAAACATTCAATCCCTCCACCACCGACACACAGTGGCAGCAGTGTGTACCATCTACAAGATGCACTGCAGCAATGCACCAAGGCTGCTTAGACAGCACCTTCCAAACCCGCAACCTCTACCAACTAGAAGGACAAGGGCAGCAAATCACCACCACCTGCAAGTTCCCCTCCAAGTCACGCACCATCCTGACTTGGAACTATATTGCCGTTCCTTCACTGTCGCTGGGTCAAAATCCTGGAACTCCCTTCCTAACAGCACCCCGTGTGTATCTACCACAAATGGACTGCAGCGGTTCAAGAAGGCAGCTCACCACCACCTTCTCAAGGGCAATTAGGGATGGGCAATAAATGCTGGCCTAGCCAGCGATGCCCACGTCCCATGAATGAATTAAAAAAAAGTATCAAGGCCATGATAATCTCACCTCAGCTGAGATGGACGGGACTTTTCGTCAGAATGCCCGACTCAAGAGCGCCCAAACAGGTGCTCTACTCAGAGCTACGGCAGGGAGCCCATTCACACGAGGGCCAAAGTAAACATTTCAAAGACAATCTCAAAGTCTCCTTGAAGGTCTGCTCTATTAACATCAATACATGGAAGCAGATGCCCAATCGCGACCATCATCAAAAATGGTGTCAAGACTTTCCAATCAATAAGAGCAGGCACTGAGAGAGAACGGCGAGAGAGATAGATAGAGAGGGCAGCTGCTCTAGCCAACAATCCACCATCTCTAGCAACCGGCAACCCATGCCCTCCCTGTGGGAGAGCATGTAAGGCTATGATAGGGCTCATAAGCCATCTGCGTACCCACAGCTGACGCTCTCATCTCACTTCCACCCAGCTATCCGCATGGAAGAATCATCCTTGACACGAGGCATTGCCGATGATGATGAGTAAGCTGCAGGAGATGGTGGAGCCCAGAGGCAGCTTGGCCTCTGTGTATGCATCCTTGACAGATGCTACCACAGCTGCTTGAGACTGGTCAGTGGGCCCAAGTGCAGTATGCGTAGAAGTCACCATGGTACACAGATGACTCCAGGCCTTGTGTGAGCATCACACAGAATGTGGAAATAGACTCCTGCATATTCCCCAACATGTTGTCTGAGCTGTGACATTTGAAATATGACAGACATGCACTAAACGCAAAAGGTCTTTTTTAATATGCAAAGAACAAGTTCATGGCTGTCTCTTGTAATGAGACGACCTGCTGGGAACCGATTTCTTGTAAATCCTTTCTACAGATTGACCCACTGGTTTAGCAGGATGTTGTTCTGCATAAGTAGGATCATTAAGAGCTTTCAGGACTGAATGATTGCTTTGTTCTGTTGTATTTGTCAGCTAAGTACCGAATCAATTCCTGTGGCCGAGGTGTGCAAACTGTTCATAGTCTGAAATAGGCACTAATCTTTTGATCAGGCTGAAAAGTACTCATTTGTGTTTATTAAGAAGTAATAATAGACCAGACTTGAAGTACTGTATACACTTCAGGTCTCTTTATTGTAAATAGGTTATGGAGGTACCAGAGAAGGTGCAGAAAAGATTTACAAGGATGATACAAGAGCTGACAGGTTATAACTATCAGGAAAGATTGAACGGGTTGACGTTCTTTTCTCTAGAGGGGTGACATAATAGCAGTCTTTCAAATTATGACAAGCTGGATAGGGTAAACATAAAAAAGATATTTCCACTGATGGGGAGTCCAAAATTAGGGGCTATAAATATAATATAGTCAGTATTAAATCCAATAGGAAATTTTGAAGAAACTTCTTTATCCAAAGAGTGGTTTGAATGCAGAACTCACTACCACATAGAATAGTTGAGGTGAATAGCATAAATGCATTTGAGGGAAGCTTGATAAACACATGAGGGAAAGGTTGGGGTGGGAGGAGGCTTATATGGAGCATAAACACTGGCATGGACTAGTTTACTGTGGGGCCTGTTTCTATGTTGTAAATTTATTTTTTATTTAGAGATACAGCACTGAAACAGGCCCTTCGGCCCACCGAGTCTGTGCCAACCATCAACCACCCATTTATACTAATCCTACACTAATTCCATATTCCTACCACATCCCCACCTGTCCCTATATTTCCCTACCACCTACCTATGTGTTGTTACGACCAGGTGAGGAGGGGGTCTCAGAATCCCTTTTTGTCCCTTCTCTGGTTTGACCACATCAGGGTTTATCTTTTAAACACAGTGATTTAACTTACCAATTCAGTGAGCACTTGCTCCTGTTACTCGAATATAATTACAAATGAACCAATAAGACGGGTTTTCTTGAGTTTAAATACGAAAGATGTAAGTTTATTAATCTTATCATGCTAAAGTGGTTAACATGTCTAAAATACACAATGCATCCACACTCACATTCATAGGAGAGGAAAATACACAGACAAATAGATATGGGGGGAAAGTTCGGATGTTCAAGTAAACTCTGTAGTAAATAGAATTTAAATACTGAATTTCAGTGTCCTTGAAGTTGAAGTTAAAGTCTTGAAGTCCTCCCTGGGCCACATGCACACAATTCGGGCTTGCTTCTCTGGTTCTAGAAGCTTGAAGACAGGCTTTGACTATCCTCTTGGTTGTTGCCTGTGAGGGTCTGTAGATTTGAGGTTGAGCTGCAGCCAAGGCTCCCCTGGAACTTTGCTGGAGAGAGAGACAGGAGAGAGAGAGATCTACCTTCCTTGGGGTTCAGTTACTGCCTTTCTTCTGAGGCACAATTCACAAACGCAGTGTTACACAGGCAGGTATGTTATGTGACCACCTCTTTGTTTGAAACCAGAGGTTTCTGGAAGGATTTTTGAAATTCAAAGTTCTTCAGACATACTTGGTGGGGAGGGGGGATTTGGCTCTTTCAAAGTCAATGGGTGTCGATGGTTTTTGATGACCACTATTGACAAAAACCATTCTAGGTAATTGAATCAGAGCACACCCCTAATGTTCTGGCTAGACTGGGTAATCACCACTGTCTACGGTCAGCCTTTGGCTTCTCATATGCAAATTGTGTGTGGCCATCTTTAGCTGTTCTGTTTTGCTTTTTCATAGAATCACAGAATAATACAGTGCAGAAGAGGCCCTTCGGCCCATCGAGTCTGCACCGATGCATTAAAACACCTGACCTGTCTACCTAATCCCATTTGCCAGCACTTGGCCCATAGCCTTGAATATTATGACGTGCCAAGTGCTCATCCAAGTACTTTTTAAAGGATGTGAGGCAACCTGCCTCTACCACCCTCCCAGACAGGGCATTCCAGACCATCACCACCCTCTGGGTAAAAAGGTTCTTCCTCAAATCCCCCTTAAACCTCCCGCCCCTCACCTTAAACTTGTGACCCCTCGTAACTGACCCTTCAACTAAGGGGAACAGCTGCTCCCTATCCACCCTATCCATGCCCCTCATAATCTTGTTCACCTCAATCAGGTCACCCCTCAGTCTTCTCTGCTCCAGTGAAAACAACCCAAGCCTATCCAACCTCTCTTCATAGCCTAAATGTTCCAACCCAGGCAACATCCTGGTGAATCACTTCTGCACCCCCTCCAATGCAATCACATCCTTCCTATAATGTGGCGACCAAAATTGCACACAGTACTCCAGCTGTGGCCTTACCAAAGTTCTGTACAACTCCAACATGAGCTCCCTGCTTTTGTAATCTATGCCTCGATTGATAAAGGCAAGTGTCCCATAAGCCTTTTTCACCACCCTATTAACCTGCCCTTCTGCCTTCAGAGATCTATGGACAAACACGCCAAGGTCCCTTTGTTCCTCAGAACTCAGAATAATTTTTAAAAATTATTTGTAATAATGTCCAGTAAAAAATCTCAGGCAATGTTTCAGACGACAAAATTAATATTTTCCATTTGGCATGTGGGATTTCTGTCACAGTGTATATGATTATATAAAAGCAGAATAGAACAGTAGATAATAATAGTGCTTAATTTTAATTCTTCTGCATCCATCATAACACGCATTTCATAGTTCTTAGATGCTATGTATTACACATGGTTTTCCAAGCAGCATGGAGTTCCAAATCCTCCATAATCATTCCCATTCAGCACTCAGATTGCACCAACACAGAACTTTGATCCTAAGCACTTTATCAGCCTTAAATTGTTCAGTTTAGACATTTATCCTTACCCTTAATACATGTTTGAGGAGTAGAACATACTGAGATCTCTGATTAATATCTTTTATTTGTTAAAGCAATGATACAACCCATTACGTGCAGTGCATGAGACTGGTACCAAAGGTATCTCATATGCAACGGAGACATTGGGTGTTGTGTTTCATCTTGACTGCTCATGTTAGCCTACACAAGACTAGGTAAAAATCCCTGAGAGGCTCAGGTGTGTTGTATCTTTATAAGGTTCATTATGTCTTTCTAACACAATGCTATTACATCCTTTCTTTCTTTCTTTCTTTTAATACATGAGTATATTTGCTTAATATTTAGCTGCATTGAGTGATATTTCCCTTAATTACATCTGTGAAATAACATCAATCTCTACATTGTTCTCTCTTCATACATGGCCTTCATTCTTATCTAGTTTTGATACAATACATATCTAACTCTATTCATTTTTTGTACTCAACATTCTGAAGCCAGACTCTTTGCCATCCTCCCTAGTAATTAATGTTCTTTCTCATAATTTCTCACAGATTCTTTCTGGGTTCAGCCTCTGATGGTATTTTGCCACTGATCTTGTCTTGCTTAACTATTACAGCTGCTACAGTGTTAGTGTAGTAAGTATTTTTATATGGCTATTCTCCCTAGTATGACTACTTTTACATATGTGAGCTTTGTATATTAACTTATCCGACTTACAAAATGAGTTTAGTTAAGCATAGGATGCTTACACTGGAAAGAGCAATGTAGCGGGGATTATTTTGGGGGAAAGGTAAAAGCAGGTGCTGAGTGGGTGCTGTGCTGATGCGATATGCCTGTTTGAAAGTCTGGCTTTAGCCCACAATTTTGGAGCTAATTGCTGATTACCATGATTTACACATGCCTGGAGGTGCTAAAATGAACCCACCTGCAGGTTTAGCACTGATTGGGAGCAATTTTCTTGGAGCAGTGAATGTAGCCTCCGCTCATGCACTTCCACTGAAGGTATGGAGTGCGCTAGTTGACACACAACAGAACATTTCAGGATGGCTCAGGAATTGAGGGGGAGGGAGCACAGATTCTCCGAGACAGCGCAGGAGGTCCTGGTGGAGGAGGTCCTGGTGGAGGAGGGATGTCCTGTACCCGCAGGAGGGAAAGAGGCCACAGACACAGCTAATGTGGCAAATGTGGGGGGAGATCGTTAAAGAGATTACAGGCAGGAGTGCTGCCCCTTGGACATGGCTTCAGGGCTGCATGAAATTTAGCAGTTTGGCATGAGTGGTCAAGGTAAATTTGGCATGAGTGGTCAAACACACTGCTCAATAACAGCACCACCAGCAGCATCACAACCTCAACACACTGCATCCACCATCTAACTATACACTGACATCCACACACCTCACACTATTGCATCCTTCACAGACACTTCAGACACATCCCACAGCAATTCAACCATGGGAGGCATCTCACACACACACACACACACGCACACACACACACACACACACACACACACCTGAGTTTAGTGAGCCCATCGCAGGTCCTGATGGCGGACCCGGCAGTGTGTGCCATGCAGCTGGCTCACCACAATCATGCAGTAGGCAGCCAATTATAATAATGGAGGCACAGGGCCTGTCCAATTACATGACAGGAATAGGATTTGAGGCACTGAATACAGCGTCAGATGACTCTAGAGCATCTGCTGACGCCTTGTTTAAAGGCCTGCCAGCCATGCTTGCATTGCTGACTTATACCCATTTGCTGTTTCATGGTCTCTGCTGAAGCCATTGTTGGAGTAACTAGAGTAACTCCTGGACCACCCCCTCCATTCCCCCCCTCCAGAGAATGATGCCGCAGTATGGCAGAGACAGGACACAGGGTGGCTTCATGGTTTAGCAATGTCTCCCTGGAAAGTCTCCTCCAGGCTGCAAGGGAAAGGTCCTATTCACTAGTGATGGCAAGAAGAGGTCCTGCCCCTTGACCAAGCAAGCCTGGATGGAGATCACAGAGGAGGTCAGCAGCCATGGGGTCACCCCCCCAAACATGGGTCAAGTGCCGCAAGGAGGTCAATGACCTCCTTCGTCCTGCCAAGGTGACTGCTCCATACCTCTCTCCCTTTTAGGGATTGCATGTGGCAATGCAGGAGGAAGTGGGATGTGGGGAGGGAGGCATCACAAAGGCACTGGCAAAGGGGGTTAGGCATCACCACATCCTGACCAATCGACTGAAAGTAATCGGTTTGATTTGTCCAATAGAAAGCACCTTCTGATAATCTTTGTCAGGTTTCTTGTTGTCTTCTTTTCAAAACTGCTCTTCTTGTAACTGAAATTCAAACTTCTGAAGCATTCGCTTCCAGAGTTAAGATAATAATGAAAGTGCACATTTGCTTTGATCTCACGTTGATTTAAGCAGAAATACGTAGAGCTCTTAATAAAATAGTCTATTGGTGGACAGCTGGCCGAGGGTGTCACTTATGCTCTTTCATCTTCAATTTGACATCATATACTAGGAAATAAACAATGCCATGTGACAATTTGATCTCTAATAATAGGTACATATGGGACCAACAGCACATTGTAGGTTAATGGAAGAGCTGAATCAAAAATTAAGTACAACCATTTGAGTCCAGACCATTTTATTGCTCTATTACAACGATTATACTGACTAACTCCTAAAACATGTTGCACAGTCATTTATTTAATTACTGCCTGCAGAAGCTTGCTCTGTGCAAATTGGTTACTGGGTTTCCTACTTTGCAACAATGCCTACACTTCAGAAGTATTTCATTGGCTGTAAAGCACTTTGGAATGTCATGAGGTTGTGAAAGGCATTATATAAATGCAAATTCTTACTTTCTATTCATGATGTGCATCATGGAGAATGGATTATGTTGCAAGGGGACTACAGTTCAGGTGTTGGAACAGTCAAGTCTCACAGCCATTGAAATACCAGGATATTGCCAAGTCAGTGAACAGGTAGTCAACTGTGAGCTTGGCACTGCTTGGTTTGTACATGTGTACAACAGCTGAGTCTTCTCCTCATTGAAATGTCTGGAAATTGGTATGATGGGAGATTGCAGAGTTGGGAGCTGGCCTCCCTGCTCACTCTCTGTCCTCTACCCCCCCCCACCCCAACCCTGTTCCCCAGCCCCGCCCCCCAGCGCAAGTCTGATTTTCCAGCATTTCTACCAACACACAGAATTGAGTCTCATTGGTTATAGTCCCAATTCTGAGAGCTCTGGCTTTTTAATAAACTCAGGGGGGCCTATTTTTCCCAGCTGCTTTAGGCACTAAAGAGCCTCTGAGGTGGCGTCTTGAGCTGCAACGGCGGTTGAGCCCTCCTTTAGTGCAAAATGCCATCTTGGTCAAGGAGTTGAAGTGCACACTGGAAATGGCTGTCTCAAGGATCATTAAGGCTCTGATTGAAAATGTGATTGCCCACTACCACACTCATTAAAGAGGCTGCATGCCATTTTGTTGGTTAGCACTGCAAGTAACAACCTCTCCTAACAGAACAATATCGGGATAAGGCACATTGCTCAATAATCAATCTTCTGTTTTAAACCTAAAAGAAAACCTGTCACTGTCATTTATTTGACAAATAAAACACAAAGGGGTTAAACCCTAATAACAAAAACACTTGCTGCAGTCAGGTGGGAGGTGAACACTGGGAACCACCCACATCCCTCATGTGGCCAGAACGCTGATCTGTATTAACTCCATTTTCCCACTTTGGTTCCATATCCTGTAATTCCCCTTACCTAACATAAATCTATCAACCTCTGTTTCAATGTTTTGACTTGACCTAGTCTCAACAGCTTTTCATCTCCCTTTTTGTGAGGGATCCAGATCTTCAATTGTTTCAGGATTTCAGGTGCAGATAAAAAAATGACATCATCAGTAATTTGCCCTAGGAATTGCAAGGTTCATGGGATTCCTTGGATCTGGGGAATCTCCTTGCAAAGTTCTGTCTGACATTTGGATGAATCCACAAAGAATGCTCTTTGTCCCTGGTGAAGCTGGAATCAGTCCTTTCACACTTTGTTCTACCCTCAAACCCTGGAGCTTGTTTGGGAAGCTGCAGGAATCATTGATGGCTGGAAACACCTAACATGAGACATTTGTAAAATAATATAAAAGATTTGTATTTATATAGCGTCTTTCACATTGTCAGGATGTCCTAAAGTGCTTTACAGCCAATGAAGTGTAGTCACCTGTAATGTAAAATCTGTGGCAGCCAATTTGCGCACAGCAAAGTCCCACGAACAACAATGTGATAATAACCAAATAATTTGTTTTAGTGATGTTGGTTGAAGGATAAATATTGACAGGACACTGGGAGAACTCCCTTGTTCTTCTTTCAGATAGTACCATGGGACCTTTTGTGTCCACTTGAGAGGGTCGACGGGGCTTTGGTTTAACTTATCCTCTGACAGTGCAGCACACCCTCAGTACTGCACTCGAGTGTCAGCCTAGATTTTATTCTTAAATCTCTTGATCTTCAAGAGTAGCTATTACAATTTTAGGATCTTGTGCAGATATCAAGAGAAGTTCTCACATGCCAAGAATGCAAAACCACATTGCTGACCTGTAGAGGCAATCTCAGAGCAGAGCCAACCCACAGCCAGAGCACAGTAACTATCATTGACATCTAGGGCCACCAGAGGAATATGTTTATGTCACAAACATAATTCCTGCGTGTATGGGCACTCGGACTAGCTTATTTGTATTACCTAATGCTGTCTCCAGAGTTATATGGGTGTCAGGCAATGAGTTGGAGGTGGTGGGACTTGAGAGTCTCCGAACTCATGATTGAAACTATTGCAGAATGTCTCGAGCACAGCAGGATTATTTCACCAGCAAAATGCAGTGAGTTGAGGATAATTACATAATACAAGTTCTGTGCGTTAAATAAATACCAGTCACTTACAGCAGTGACTCCAGGCATGATCGAAGAGGGAATTACCCAATCATCTCCATTATGGGAATATGATGTAGTGGCAATAACAGAACGTGGCTTAAAAATAGTGAGGACTGGGCGCTTAATATTCAAGGATACAAAGTGTTCAGAAAAGATAGGGAAGGAAAAAAGGGAGTTGAGTGACAGTACTGATTAGGGAAGACGTTCTTGAAGGGGCAAGGACAGAATCCATTTGGTTAGAGTTGAGAAGCAAGAAAGGTATGATCACACTCATGGGGGTATTCTATAGGCCTCCAAAAAGTGAAAGAGATAGAGGAGCAAATCTGCAAGGAAATCAGAGAAATGCAGGAGCTGTAGAGTGGTGATATTGGGGGACTTTAATTACCCAAATATCGATTGGGATAATGTTAGAGTAAAGGGGAAAGGAGGGGGAGAAATTTCTGAAATGTGTTCAGGAGAACTTCCTTGACCAGTATGTTGTTGGTCCAACTAGGAAGGAGGCATTTGGTGCAGGGGAATGAGGTGGAACAAGTGACTGTTGAGGAACACTTGGGTAAGAGCAATCATTGTATCATAAGGTTCAGATCAGAAATGGAGAAGAGTAAGGAACAATCTAAAGCAGTACTTCTAAATTGGAAGAGGGTTAACTTCAATGGGATGAGAGGGGATCTAACCAGGGTAAAATGGAGCCAACGATTGACAGGAAAGCTAATGGAAGAATGGATGATCTTTAAGGTGATGTTTCAGGTACAGGCTAGGTAGGGGAACCAAAGCCAGGGCTCCTTGGATGACAAGGGAGATAGATTACATAGGATTACATTACATAGGATATATGGCACAGAAACAGGCCATTTGACCCAACCAGTCCATGCCAGCGTTTATGCTCCACTCAAGCCTCCTCCCATTTTTCCTCATCTTTCAGTGTAACCCTCTATTCCCTTCTCCCTCATATGCTTATCTAGCTTCCCCTTAAAGTGCATCGAAACGTATAAGATTCTGAGGGGGCTTGACAGGATAAATGCTGAGAGGATGTTTCCCCTTGTGGGGAATCTAGAACTAGGGGGCACAGTTTCAAAATAAGGGGTCTCCCATTTAAGACAGAGATGAGGAGGAATTTCTTCTCTCAGAGAATCGTTAGTGTTTGGAATTCTCTTCCTCAGAGAGCAGTGGAGGCTGGGTCATTGAATATATTTAAGGCTGAGTAAGACAGATTTTTGATTGATAAGGGAGTCAAGGGTTATGGGCAGTAGGTAGGAAAGTGAAGTTATGGCCACAATCAGATCAGCCATGATCTTATTGAATGGCGGACTAGGCTCATGGGGCCGAATGGCCTACTCCTGCTCCCATTTCTTATGTTCTTATCTTCTTACACTATTCGCTTCAACCACTCCCTGTAGTAGAAATTTCCACATTCTTACCACTCTTCTGAATTCCCTATTGGATTTCTTGGTGACTATCTTATATTGATGGCCTCAAGTTATGCTCTTCCCCACAAGAGGAAACATTCTCTCTGTATCCACTCTATCAAAATCTTTCATAATTTTTAAGACATCTATTAGGTAACTCCTCAGCCCTTTTTCAAGAGAAAAGAGACCCAGCCTGTCAATCCTTTCCTGATATATATACCCACACATTTATGGTATCATCCTTGTAAATCTTCACAGCACCCTCACTTGTGCCTGTTTATCTTTTTGAGAATATGGCAATCTGAATTGCATGCAGTACTCTAAGTGTGGTCTAACCAAGGTGTGATGCAGGTTTAGCATAACTTCCCTACTTTTCAATGCTATCCCTCTAGAAATAAAGCCTCGTGCTTGGTTTGCTTTTTTATGGCCTTGCTAACCTGCAGTACAACTTTTAGTGATTGGTGTGTCTGTACTCCGAGATCCCATTGTTCCTCTACCCCACCTAGACTCGCACCTTCCAAATGATAAATGGCCTCTCTATTCTTCCTACCAAAATGTACTAACCTCACATTTATATGTGTTGAACTTCATTTGCCAATTATTTGCCTATTCTGTAAATTTATTAATATCCTCCTGTCTTTTGTTGCAGCCCTCCCCAGAGAATGTGATGAATTAAAAAAGATTTTTTTTTAATTCATTCATGGGATGTGGGCATCGCTGGCCAGGCCAGCATTTATTACCCATCCCTGATTGCCCTTGACAAGGTGGTGGTGAGCTGCCTTCTTGAACCGCTGCAGTCCATGTGAGGTTGGTCACCCACAGTACTGTTAGGAAGGGAGTTCCAGGATTTTGACCCAGCAACAGTGAAGGAACGGTGATACTGTTCCTAGTCAGGATGGTGTGTGACTTGGAGGGGGACTTGCAGGTGGTGGTGTTCCCATGCATTTTCTGCCCTTGTACTTCGAGGTGGTAGAGGTCGTGCTGCTGTATATAGGTGCTGTATAAGCAGCCTTGGTGCGTTGCTGCAGTGCATCTTGTAGATGGTACACACTGCTGCCACTGTGCATCGGTGGTGGACGGAGTGAATGTTTGTGGATGGGGTGCCAATCAAGCGGGCTGCTTTGTCCTGGATGGTGTCGAGCTTCTTGAGTGTTGTTGGAGCTGCACCCATCCAGGCAAGTGGAGAGTATTCCATCACACTCCTGACTTGTGCCTTGTAGATGGTGGACAGGCTTTGGGGAGTCAGGAAGTGAGTTACTCACTGCAGGATTCCTAGCCTCTGCCCTGCTCTTGTAGCCACGGTATTTATATGGCTACTTCAGTTCAGTTTCTGGTCAATGGTAACCCCTAGGATATTGATAGTGGGGGATTCAGCGATGGTAATGCCATTGAATGTCAAGGGGAGATGGTTAGATTCTCTCTTGTTGGAGATGGTCATTGCCTGGCACTTGTGTGGCACCAGTGTTACTTGCCACTTATCAGCCCAAGCCTGGATATTGTCCAGGTCTTGCTGCATTTCTACATGGACTGCTTCAGTATCTGAGGAGTCGCGAATGGTGCTGAACATTGTGCAATCATCAGCGAACATCCCCACTTCTGACCTAATGATTGAAGGAAGGTCATTGATGAAGCAGCTGAAGATGGTTGGGCCTAGGACACTACCCTGGGGAACTCCTGCAGTGACTTAGATGATTGACCTCCAACAGGTATGACTCCAGCCAGCAGAGAGTTTTCCCCCAATTCCTATTGACTCCAGTTTTGCTGAGGCTCCTTGATGCCATACACGGTCAAATACTGCCTTGATGTCAAGGGCAGTCAATCTCACCTCACCTCTTGAGTTCAGCTCTTTTGTCTATGCTTGAGCCAGGGCTGTAATGAGGTCAGGAGCTGAGTGGCCTTGGCTGAACCCAAACTGAGCGTCACTGCTAAGCAAGTGCCGCTTGATGGCGCTATCGATGACACCTTCCATCACTTTATTGATGATTGAGAGTAGACTGATGGGGCGGTAATTGGCCAGGTTGGACTTGTCCTGCTTTTTGTGTACAGGACATACCTGGGCAATTTTCCACATTGCCGGGTAGATGCCAGTGTTGTATACTGGAACGGCTTGGCTAGAGGCACCGCAAACTCTGGAGCACAGGTCTTCAGTACTATTGCCGGAATATTGTCAGGGCCCATCGCCTTTGCAGTATCCAGTGCCTTCAGTCATTCTTGATATCATGCAGAGTGAATTGAATTGGCTGAAGACTGGCATCTGTGATGCTGGGGACTTCAAGAAGAGGCCGAGATGGATCATCAACTCGGCACTTCTGGCTGAAGATTGTTGCAAATGCTTCAGCCTTCTCTTTTGCACTCATGTGCTGGGCTTCCCCATCATTGAGGATGGGGATATTTGTGGAGCCACCTCCTCCAGTTAGTTGTTTAATTGTTCACCACCATTCACAGCTGGATGTGGCAGGACTGCAGAGCTTAGATCTGAACCGTTGGTTATGGGATCGCTTAGCTCTGTCTCTCACAAGCTGCTTACACAGTTTGGCATGCAGATAGTCCTGTGTTGTAGCTTCACCAGGTTGACACCTCATTTTGAGGTATGCCTGGTGCTTCTCCTGGCATGCCCTCCTGCACTCTTCATTGAACCAGGGTTGGTCTCCTGGCAATGGTAGAGTGGGTGATATGCCAGGCCATGAGGTTACACATTGTAGTTGAGTACAATTCAACTGATGGCCCACAGCGCCTCATGGATGCCCAGTTTTGCATTGCTAGGTCTGTTCAAAATCTATTTCATTTAGCACAGTGGTAGTGCCACACAATGTGATAGAGGGTATCTTCAATGTGAAGGCAGGACTTCATCTCCACAAGGACTGTGCGGTGGTCACTCCAACCAATACTGTCATGGACAGATGTATCTGTGGCAGACAGATTGATGAGGATGAGGTCAAGTATGTTTTTCCCTCAGCACCTGCCGCATACCCAGTCTAGCGGCTATGTTCTTTAGTACTCGGCCAGTAGTGGTGCTACTGTGCCATTCTTGGTAATGGACATTGAAGTCCTCCACCCAGAGCACATTCTGTGGTGGGATTTGAACCCATGTCCCCAGAGCAATACCCTAGGTCTCTGGGTTACTAGTCCAGTGACAATACCACTACACCAGCACCCCTCCCCCCCCGTATGATGCATGTCAGGTGAATTCTTCAAGCAAGAACCAGACCAAATACAGTTAGTTGAGAACAGAAGTGAAGAGGAAAATAAAACTGGCAAAGAGAGAATCTGAGAATAGAATAGCATTTAACATAAAAGGGAACCCAAAAATCTTCTCCCGGCATGTAAATAGTAAGCAGGTGGTAAGAGGTGAGGTGATACACGTTTAGAGGTGCAGGGCGAGGCTAGAATGCTCAATGAGTACTTTGTCATAGAGTCATATATGGCAGAGATGAGTTCCATCAAGTCCATGCTGGCTCTCTGCGGAGCAATCCATTCAGCCCCACTCCCCCCCTCAATCTCTGTAGCCCTGCAAGTTTATTTCCGTCAAGTGCCCATCCAATTTCCTTTTGAAATGATTGATTGTTTCCACTTCCACCTGGGCAGCGAGTTCCAGGTCATTACCACTCACTGCGTAAAAATGTTCTTCTTCACATTCCCACTATAGAGTCATTTACAGCACAGGAGGAGGCCATTTGGCCCGTCGAGTCCATGCCAGCTCGCCATGGAATTATCCAGTCAGTCCCACAGCCCCGCTCGATCCACGTAGCCCTGCAAGTTTATTCCCTTCAAGTGGCCATCCCCTGCATCTGTTGCCCTAAACCTCCAATCTGTGTCCTCTGGTCCTTGTACCATCAATTAATGGGAACAGGTTTTCCTTGTCTAACTTATCTAAGTCTGTCATAATCTTGTACACCTCTATCAAATCTCCCCTCAATCCCCTTTACTTCAGGGAGAACAACCCCAGCTATTCCAACCTAACCTTGTAACAAAAATTCCCCCATCCTGGGAACCATTCTGGTAAATCTCTTCTGCACCCTCTCAAGGACCATCACATCCTTATCAGTGTTTACAAAGGAAGAGGATGCTGACAAAATGTCAGTAGAAGCGGAGATGGTAGAGGTAATGGATGGGTTGAAAATTGAGAGGCACAATGTACTGGAAAGACTGGCTATGCTTAGAGTGGATAAGTTACTTAGTCCAGATGACGTGCATCCCAGGTTATAAAGGAAGTGGGGATGGAGATAGTGGAAGGGCTTTCCATAATCTTCCAGTCTTCCCTGGATATGGAGGAGGTGCCAGAGGATTGTAGAGTGGCAAATGTGACACCCTTATTCAAGAAAGGTTGTAAGGACAGTCCTCACAACTACAGGCCAGTTAGTTTAACATCAGTGGTGGGTAAGGTTTTAGAAACAATAATCAGGGGAAAAATCAACAGGTGCTTGGAGAGGTTTGAGTCAATTAAGGATAGCCAGCATGGATTTGTAAAAGAAAAGAAAAAAAAAGAAAAAAAAAGACTTGCATTTATATGGCTGACGTCTCAAAGTGCTTTACAGCTAATGAAGTACTTTTGAAGTGTAGTCACTGTTGTTATGTAGGAAACGCAGCAGCCAATTTGTGCACAGCAAACACCCAAAACAGCAAGGTGAAAATGACCAGATGATCTGTTTTTGTGATGTTGATTGAGGGGTAAACATTGGCCAGGACACTGTGGATGACTCCCCTACTGTTCTTCGATTGGGCCTTAGGACTTTTTACATCCACCCAAGCAAGCAGAAGGGGCCTTGGTTTGACTTCTTATCCGAAAGGCAAATTGTGCTTGACGAATCTATAATACCTAGTTTTTATCTGTCCGGACTGCTTTGCTTGGTCAGTCTAAGGTGCACGTCTGTTGGTGAGTTTATTTGCTGGGCGCTGCCTAGTGCACGCAGAGTTATGTAAGGCGTGCAGAGGACTGGAGCGCGTGATGCACATGTGGCTGCCAATGACTGGTGATGGCGGCGCGGTGGGGAGGGTTGGTGGAGAACGGAAACAGTGCAAAGTAAAGGGAGCTCAACAACAAAGTTACCCTGGCTGGAGAGATTGTTTTCGTGAAGGATGGGATGTGATTGATGGGAGGGATGGGGATGGCAAGAGCGGGAAGGGGATGGCACAGGAGAGATAGAAGGAATGGGATGGGGATGCCATGAGAGGGATGGCATGGGATGGGGATGGCATGGGAGGAGTGGATGAGATGATGGAATTGGTTAAGTGTTGCAAAATGGTGGAGACAATTATTTGATACAACTGATTATTCAAAAGCTATTCTTTGTGCTAAAAATGAAGATTCACTAGGTTTGAATGAAAGAGTTTTAGAAAAGCTATCATTATCGACAAAGAAGATGATAACAGTCCATACCCTGCTGAGTTTCTACACAGTCTAATTCCAATAGGCATGCCACTGCACAAACTTAGACTCAAGGAAGGAGCGATGTTGCTATGTAACTTGAATCCTAAACAACAACTGCATAATGGAACAAGATTAGTATTTAGGAACCTGTTTTCTTAGATGATAGATGCTGAAATTATAACAGACAGATTTCAAGGAAATAGAGTGTTTATTTCTCAAACAATATTGAGCCCATCAGAGGTAAACCTGCCTTTTCAACTCAGGAGAACACTGTTCCCAATTAGAATTTCATATTCTATGACTATAAACAAGTCAGAACGTCAGACTTTTGACAAAATCTGTATTTATATTCCTTGACCAGTTTTTACATATGGGCACCTTCATATAGCTCTTTCCAGAATTAGTTTTGATTCTGTTAAAGTTCTTGGTGAAAGAATAACCAGAAATCCTGTATTTATAGAAGTACTGTTGCAGTAAAGATACTAATTTCACCGCAAATGTTTTGCAACTCTCTGCTAATCTAATTAAATTTTCCGGTGAAGTAACAGAGAAGGTTGATGAAGGGAATGCAGTGGACATTGTCTATATTAATTTTAAGAAAGCATTGACAAAGTACCACATAAAAGGCTGGTTAACAAAATTGAGGCTCATGGAACAGGAGCTTGTCTCAGCTTGGATAAAAAATTGGCTACGGGACATAAAACAGTGAGTCCACTTAAAAGGTCACAGACCTAAAACGTTAACTCTGTTTCTTTCTCCACAGATGCTGCCAGACCTGCTAAGTATTTCCAGCACTTTCTACTTTTATTTGAGTTGTGGTAAGTGGTTGTTTTTCAAACTGGAGGACAGTAGACAGTGGTGTATCCCAGGGGTCAGTACTGAGACCGGAGCTTTTTTATATATATAAATGCTTGGATATTGGACTACAGAGTAAAATTTCAAAATCTGCCGATGATATCAAACTTGGAGGTCTGGCAAACAGTGAGATGATACCATTCAACTGCAACAGGACATAGATAGGCTAGCAGAATGGGCAGACAAGTGGCAGATGAAATTTATTGCTGACAGGTGTGAGGTGATGCATTTTGGCAGTAGGTATAGAAAGAGGTAATATATACTTCATGGCACAGTTCTAAAGAGTGTGCAGGGACAGAGGGACCTGGGGGTTCGTGTACATCGATCTTTGAAGGTGGCAGAACATAGTGCGAGATTAATTACCAAAGCATATGGGATCTTGGGCTTCATAAATAGAGGTATTGAGTACAAAAGCAGGGAAGTTCTGCTGAACCATTATAGAGCTCTGGTTAGGCCCTAGCTAGAGATTTGCATCCAGTTCTGGTCACCACACTTCAGGAAGGATGTGAGGGTCCTTGAGAGGGTGCAGAGGAGATTTACCAGAATGGTTCCAGGGATAAGGGATTTTAGCTACTAGGTTAGGTTGGAGAAGAATGTTCTCCTCGGAGCAAAGGAGATTGACAAGAGATATGATCGATGTGTACAAGATTATGACAGATTTAGATAAGGTAGAAAAAGAAAAGCGGTAACAATTAGCTGATCATGCAATGACCAGGGAACACAAATTTAAGGTTTGGGTAAGACATGCAGGTGGTTGGGGAGGTGGGGGGATGTGGGGAAGAACTTTTTTACACAATGAGTGGTAAGGACCTGGAAATCGCTGCCCCCCAAGGGTGATGGAAGTGGAGGCAATCAATGATTTCAAAAGGAAATTGGATGGGCAGTTGAAGGAAATAAACTTGCAGGGCAACAGGGATCGAGTGGGGAAGTGAAACTGACTGGATTGCTGTACAGAGAGCGGCATGGACTTGATGGGCCGAATGGCCTCCCTGTGTGCTGTTATGACTCCATGACTCTATGACTTGTGGTGTCACAATATGCAGCCATTGCAATACAAATACAGTACGAGGATGGCGGGGGGGGGGGGGCGGGGGAGGGGGGGGGGAGGTGGCGATGGTGAAAGGGTGTTGGAGATTGAAGTGTCGACAACAGACTCTGGAGGGCTGCTGCGGTAGAACAGCAGGAAGCATCTGCTGGATGGAAACACTGAGTAACTGGGCTCTGTGCCACTATTTTATGTTAGGTGACAATGTGTTGGACAATGCTAGAATAAAACATTGATAGGCTATAAATAAACATATCTTTATTTATAAAGTGAATGTATTAATTTATATCACACAGATTCATTTATTTGGGCACCACTAAACATGTAGCACAATTTATTGGACCCTGACATCTACAAGTGGCATCCATATGCCAGGATCATGGACTCCAAACCTGGGTGATGTAAACTGAGACTTAACATTCACAAAGAAAGAAAAAACAATGGCACTTTATAGGTGAAGAAAGTTCAAGGAGAGTACTTCCTGTTTTAACTGCTCCTTCTTTCTACGGGGTAAGTCTTGATTTTGGCTGCTCATTTTACACCTCCTCCAATTTTTATTTACATTGAAGATTGAAATCAGGAGAGTTTCAAAATAGGCAGCTGACTCGCCATCACTTGTTTTACACTGTCCCACGTGATCTACCCCTATATACTTATTACCAGTACTGGAATACCACTAAACTTTGTGCCTGTTAGGGACCTGCCATTTCATGTTCCTTTCCTTACACCATGCTCTGATGGTGTCAGAGTTAGAGTAGCTCCATTCACTGTATTGTGGCTGGAAACTTCAGACCAGCCTGGTGTCCTATCTAGAGCCACTTGACCCTACAGAAAGGGAGGGGCTTAATGAGATCCTACAGGATCAGGTAGCACCAGAGTTGCTCCTAGCCTGGCCCAAGTTTCCACTGAACCATATTACATAATAGATACATATGAGGAAGGCTATTCAGCCCATCTAAAGTCATCCATCAAGAAAGAGCCTATAATTCACCCATAATATTTAAACGACTCCATGAGGCGTCTCCCCAGAACTGACATTAATACAGTGATTGACAGAGACCAAAAACACGGCAGGGTAGGTCTTGACTTTGTGCAGTAGTGTAAAATGGGTGTTAGCGAGTCAGCATCCTGTTTTACATCCCTCCTGATGGCAATGGAAATATATATTTTTTTGATATATATATAAATGACTTGGATCTTGGAATACAGAGTAGAATCTCAAAATTTGCTGATGACACCAAACTTGGAGGTGCGGCAAACTGTGAAGATGATATGAACTGCCTGCAACAGAACATAGATAGGCTAGCAGAATGGACAGAGATGTGGCAAATAGAATTTAATACTGTCAAGTGTGAGGTAATGCATTTTGGCAAAAGGAATAGGGAGAGGCAATATATACTCAATGACACAGTTTTGAAGTGTGCAGGAACAGAGGGACCTAGGGATGCATGTGCATTGATCTTTGAAGGTGGCAGGACATATTGAGAGAATGCTAAGTAAAGCGTTTGGGGTCTTGGGCTTCATAAATAGAGGCATTGAGTAAAAAAGCAGGGAAGTTATGGCGAACCTTTATAAAGCTCTGGTTAGGCCTCAACTGGAGTATTGTGTCAGTTCTGGTCACCATGCTTTAGGATGTCTGAGAAACTCAGTGTTGTAATTTATGTAATTACTCGTTGACCTCTCATGAAGCTGCAAATGGAGGGTCAAGAACAAGTCTTAAGGAGAAGTGGGGTTAGAGGCTGGGGGAACAATTGGACAGGACACCCAATGTAATTCTGATCCCATTAAAGTGATACCTTCTACCTTATTTTTATATTCCCTTTGTTAATTCCTAAGTCCACATTAATGGAAATGTTCAATGTAAACCTGTCACACTGTAATTACACCCTTCTACCAGTGGTGGCACTGCAGCACCTCTACTGTTGAGAGTGTGTAAACGAGGTATGGTGAGATTTATATAGATAGTTTCCATTACAATGCATTGTAATTCATAATGGAAAAAGTTGATAGAGTATGTTGATTTTTAATCTATTACTAGTCGTTCTCATGTGATATGGCACATAGAGAGTCAAGATCACCTGTAGTCTTCAGGTGAAGTGGAATTAGAGGATGGAGGATAGTTGGGCCATATGTAATTCAATCCTCAATTTAAAGTCTTATTTTCTGTTCCTATTTTATCTCTAGTTATTACTAAAAATCAAATATCTGTGTGCACTTCCAGTCTGTACTTAAGTTCTTGCTGTCATGTCTTTGTAATATGTTGGTGTCAACTTTTTTCTCATTATAAATTACTATGTCCACGTTTATAATTGGTTTTGACTATGTAAATATGTCACTCTGATTGTACAATCTGACCATCATATTTCCACAAATCACTCAAAATGTTTTCGGAATTTTTTCACTGCCATTTTCTTCTCAGTAACTGAAATTTCTAATGTCCAAAACAAGGGTTTAAACAATTTATAAAAAATCAAATATTGCATATTAAATTTATCAATGTAATTGTTTTATGTGTCTTTAAATGCCTTGATTAACTTTTTTACTTCATTATAGATATAATAGATTGTTTTATTGTATGACATGCACTGTTATTACATAGAATATCTATAAATACAGTTATGTTTATCCTTTACATTGATATATATACCAATAGTATATATTTTTTACAAATTGAAAAAAGTTTAAAACAATGTGTGAATCATTCTTTCTTCTTCACCTCCTCCTCTGATGACTGTACTGACACAGGCTGGGATATTGTTTCACAAATACTGACAGCCCTCTGCTACTTCCTCAGGATCCATGTGAAATCCAAGACAGTAAAGGACAGTTTTTTATCCCCACCTCCACACCTGGGCACTAGTTAGGCACCCAAATGTGTGGAGCCAGGTTTACACTTTCAGCTTATGAGCCCCTGAGATCCAGACATTGATGTGGGCCTGAGAGTCAGCAGCCAGGCTTCACTGATCAGAATAGATTGGAGCCCTGAAGGAAAAAAGGTTTTATTTACATTTTGAGGTCTTCAGTATTGGGGGAGGGATGTGAGGCTGGTGTGAGGTGAAGCACTGGGGCTACTGTCCTCTTTGGATGCCCCTCCAGCTGGGCACATGCTAGGTGCATCTAAGGCGGGGAGGCGAGTGGTTTAAACCCAGTTAGGCTCCTCCCATCTCATGATTGCCCATCGCTGCAATATGTACAAGCACTCCATCACCCCCTCCCACTGGAAAGCCCCTTTTTCCTGGAGCAAACCCAAAGGGGACCAAGACCCAGCAGATCCATGTTTCTTCTAATGTACATCCCTACTGTAGACACACTTAGGGCAATCTTCCTTTGCTGTAATCTCTATCAACAGGCTACTCGACCATGCTCAGAAGCACCTTCTCAAGGGCAATGAGGGATGGGCAATAATTCCCAGCCTTTCTAACAACTCCCAACAATTAATGCATATATATAAAAACACAGCCAAAGAAGCCTCATCCTGCTCATGTACAACATCCAGGTGTGTACAATTCCCAGCAAGGTGGGGTGGGGAATGTGGGGGGGTGGATGGGGGAGGTGAATTGCAGCTCACTGGGTTGTGAATAGGTGCTGAAAAGCCTAACTAATTTCTACCCTCCTCGTCCCAAGTGCAGAGGCCAACGGGAATCCCTTACCTACTGCTCCGACTGACAACAGCAAAGTCAAGATGGATTGGACCCTTCACACGATGACTTTCCTAGTTTGGGCAATTCTGGGCATCGGAATTGATGGAGCTTGAGTTAATGATTGTGTTTTTGTTGCTGGTGGATTTTAAATGCATCACAGAGAAAAGTAAAACTATGGGGTTCCTGGGAGTCTATAAAATAATAATGTGCATTTCAATGCCACATTATCACCCTTCTCAAAATCCTCCAGGTACAATAAAAGATAATGAAGGGCAGCGATTGTTTTGTGAAGGCTGCAGCCAATTTGGCAACTTTGAGATCCCACATACAGCAATGAGATATTTGAGTGATTAACCAGCTTTTTTGCTGGTGTCGATTGAGGAAGATGCATCAGTTCGAACAACAGAAGAACGCCCTTGTTCTTCTAAATAATGTCATGGGACCTTCTCCCCATCCCCATTCACCAAGTTATTGGAAAAGGCAGGCGGGGCCTCAGTTTAAGGTCATCCACCGAAGGACATTCAAGGATGGAGATCAGAGAATGGCACAGTGGCACTTGCTGGGATAGTCTGGAGCGTAGACATTCTTTTCTGTGCCATATACAAAGTAGCTGTGCTCTCGTCCTTTCCACTGGAAGTGCACCTTGGTCACAGGAATCAGTTCAATTGTCTGCCGCTGCAATAAAGGAGTGATGGATTAGATATGGTGCTCTGCATAGGGGAGGGATGAATAAGTCAAACTCTTCCCAATAAAGCACAATACACACACTGGCCTGGATTTTGTTGTACCAGCGGGGCTCCAGGCCGAAAAAGTGAGAACCCCACCTTGGTTTTTTGGAGCCCCCCGGCACGATCTACCGGCACTCAGGCACTTAAAGACGGGGATCTCACCTCCAAGAGCTGCCGGCCAATCAGAGGGCCAGCAGCTCAGTATTATCAGAAGATCTGGACCCAAAGTGAGTGAGGCCCGTTTGCCAGGGCCAGACCGGCAGGCTCTGGCAGGCGGGGTAAGGGGTGGGCGTGTAGTGCAGGAGCTAGTGGGTTAACAGAGGTGAAGTTTTTCCAGGCAGAGGCCCTCCGTGGGCCACAGGTTATCCACGGAGGAGGGCATCCCCGCAAGCCCACAGGGAGGTTGTCATGTTTTACTGGTTAAATCCCAGCAGCGGTGGAAAGAGGCCCTTATGAGGCCTGTAATAAGCCACTTAAGGGCCAGCGTGGCCTCTGGGTGGGAAGGCCATCTTTGGTCTAACCTGTTCCCAACAAAATTGCATTGCGACAGGGAGGCGACGTGCCCTCCGCCCCCTGCCTCCTGTTGCAATTCTATGGGACCCCTGCCTCTCAACCCGTCTCCAGGGGATTCATAAATTCAGCCATATGTCTTGCAGAATTACAAACAGTGAATTCCCTCCCAACACCTCTCTCCCTCTCTCTCATAGAAACATATAAAGATTCGTAGCACAGAAGGAGGCCATTCAGCCCTTCATATCTGTGCTGGCCAAAAAACAGCTATCCAGCCCATCCCAGCTTCCAGCTCTTGGTCCACAGTCCTGTTGGTTATAACACTTCAAGTGCATATCCATGTGTTTTTTTAAATGTGATATAGGTTTCTGCCTCTAGCACTCTTTCAGGCAGTGTGTTCCAGACCCCCGCCACCCTCTGGGTGAAATTATTACTCTTCATCTCCCCTCTAATCTTCTTCCAATTACATAAATTATACCCCCTGGTTATTGACCTCTCTGCTAACGGAAATAGGTCTTCCTATCCACTCTATCTAGGCCCTTCATAATTTTATTCACCTCAATTAAATCACCCCTCAGCCTCCTCTATTCCACAGAAAACAATCCCAGTCTATCCAATCTTTCTACACAGCTAAAATTCTCCATTCCTGGCAACATCCTCGTAAATCTCCTCCATACCCTCTCTAGTGCGATCACATCCTTCCTGTAATGCAGTGATCAGACTGGATGCAGTACTCTAGCTGCAATCTAACCAGTGTTTTATACAGTTCTAGAGTAACCTCCCTGATTTTACACTCTAGGAATCGATCAATAAAATATCTCATATGCCTCCTTGACCACCTTATCTACCTGTCCTGCTACGTTCTGGAATCTGTGGACATTCACTCTAAGGTCCCTCTGTTCCTCTACACTTCTCAGTATCCTACCATTTATCCCCTTGCCTTGTTTACCTTCCCCAAATGCATTACCTCATACTTCTCCGGATTGAATTCCATTTGCCGCTTTTCTGCCATCTGATTAGTCCATTGATATCTTCCTGCAGTCTACAGTTTTCTTCTTCACTATCAACCACATGGCCAATTTTCATATCATCTGCAAACTTCTTAATCATGGCCCCTACATTTAAGCATTTAAGTCTAAATCACTGATATATACCTGAAGTAGCAAGGGACCTAGTACTGAGCCCTGTGGAACCCCACTGGAAAGAACCTTCCAGTCACAAAAAACACCCGTCAACCATAATCCTTTGCTTCCTGCCACTGAGCCAATTCTAGATTTAACTTTTTTAAAATTCATTCATGGGATGTGGGCGTCACTGGCTATGCCAGCATTTATTGCCCTTGAGAAGGTGGTGATGAGCTGCCTTCTTGAACCGCTGCAGTCCATGTGAGGTAGGTACACCCACACTGCTGTTAGGAAGGTAGTTCCAGGATTTTGACCCAGTGACAGTGAAGGAACGGCGATATAGTTCCAAGTCAGGATGGTGTGTGTCTTGGAGGGGAACTTGCAGGTGGTGATGTTCCCATGCATCTGCTGCTCTTGTCCTTCGAGGTGGTAGAGGTCGCGGGTTTGGAAGGTGCTGTCTAAGGAGCCTTGGTGCGTTGCTGCAATGCATCTTGTAGATGGTACACACTGCTGCCACTGTGCGTCGGTGGTGGAGGGAGTGAATGTTTGTGGATGGGGTGCCAGTCAAGTGGGCTGCTTTGTTCTGGATGGTGTCGAGCTTCTTGAGTGTTGTTGGAGCTGCACCCATCCAGGCAAGTGCAGAGTATTCCATCACACTCCTGACTTGTGCCTTGTAGATGGTGCACAGGCTTTGGGGAGTCAGGAGGTGAGTTACTCGCCGCAGGATTCCTAGCCTCTGACCTGCTCTTGTAGCCATGGTATTTATATGGCTACTCCAGTTCAGTTTCTGGTCAATGGTAACCCCCAGGATGTTGATAATGGGGGATTCAGCGATGGTAATGCCATTGAATGTCAAGGGGAGATGGTTAGATTCTCTCTTGTTGGAGAGGGTCATTGCCTGGCACTTGTGTGGCGCAAATGTTACTTGCCACATATCAGCCCTAGCCTGGATATCGTCCAATTCTTGCTGCATTTCTACACGGACTGCTTCAGTATTTGAGGAGTCGCAAATGGTGCTGAACATTGTGCAATCATCAGCGAACATCCCCACTTCTGACCTTATGATTGAAGGAAGGTCATTGATGAAGCAGCTGAAGATGGTTGGGCCTTGGACACTACCCTGAGGAACTCCTGCAGTGATGTCCTGGAGATCAGATGTTTGACCTCCAACAACCATACAACCATCTTCCTTTGTGCTAGGTATGACTCCAACCAGCGGAGACGTTTCCCCCTGATTCCCATTGACTCCAGTTTTGCTAGGGCTCCTTGATGCCATACTCGGTCAAATGCTGCCTTGATGTCAAGGGCAGTCACTTTCACCTCACCTCTTGAGTTCAGCTCTTTTGTCCGTGTTTGAACCAAGGCTGTAATGAGGTCAGGAGCTGATTGGCCCTGGCGAACCCAAACTGAGCATCACTGAGCAGGTTATTGCTAAGCAAATGCTGCTTGATGGCACTGTTGATGACACCTTCCATCACTTTACTGATGATTGAGAGTAGACTGATGGGGCAGTAATTGGCCGGGTTGGACTTGTCCTGCTTTTTGTGTACAGGACAAACCTGGGCAATTTTCCACATTGCCGGGTAGATGCCAGTGTTGTAGCTATACTGGAACAGCTTGGCTCGGGGTGCGGCAAGTTCTGGAGCACAGGTCTTCAGTACTATTGCCGGAATATTGTCAGGACCCATAGCCATTGCAGTATCAAGTGCCTTCAGTCGTTGCTTGATATCACGTGGGGTAAATCGAATTGGCTGAAGTCTGGCATCTGTAATGCTGGGGACTTCAGGAGGGGGCCGAGATGGATCATCAACTCGGCACTTCTGGCTGAAGATTGTTGCAAATGCTTCTGCCTTATCTTTCGCACTGATGTGCTGGGCCCTCCCATCGTTGAGGATGGGGATATTTGTGGAGCCACCTCCTCCAGTTAGTTGTTTAATTGTCCACCACCATTCACAACTGGATGTGGCTTAACTGCAGAGCTTAGATCTGATCCATTGGTTATGGGATTGCTGAGCTCTGTCTATTGCATGCTGCTTATGCAGTTTGGCATGCAAGTAGTCCTGGGTAGAAGCTTCACCAGGTTGACACCTCATTTTGAGGTATGCCTGGTGCTGCTCCTGGCATGCCCTCCTGCACTCTTCATTGAACCAGGGTTGGTCTCCTGGCTTGATGGTAATGGTAGAGTAGGGGATATGCTGGGCCATGAGGTTACAGATTGTGGTTGAGTACAATTCTGCTGCTGCTGATGGCCCACAGCGCCTCATGGATGCCCAGTTTTGCATTGCTAGATCTGTTCGAAACCTATCCCATTTAGCACGGTGATAGTGCCACACAACACGATAGATGGTATCCTCAATGTGAAGGCGGGACGTCGTCTCCACAAGGACTGTGTGGTGGTCACTCCTACCAATACTGTCGTGGACAGATGCATCTGCAGCAGGCAGATTGGTGAGGACAAGGTCAAGTATGTTTTTCCCTCGTGTTGGTTCCCCCACCACCTGCCGCAGACCCAGTCTAGCAGCTATATCCTTTAGTACTCGGCCAGCTCGGTCAGTAGTGGTGCTACCAAGCCACTCTTGGTGATAGGCATTGAAGTCCCCCACCCGGAGTACAATTTGTGCCCTTGCCACCCTCAGTGCTTCCTCCAAATGGTGTTCAACATGGAGGAGTACTGATTCATCAGCTGAGGGAGGGTGGTAGATGGTAATGAGTAGGAGGTTACCTTGTCCATGTTTGACCTGATGCCATGAGACTTCATGGGGTCCGGAGTTGATGTTGAGGACTCCCAGGGCAACTCCCTCCCTACTGTAAACCACTGTTCCACCACCTCTGGTGGGTCTGTCCTGCCAGTGGGACAGGACATACCCAGGGATAGTGATTGCAGTGTCTGGGACATTGTCTGTCAGGTATGATTCCGTGAGTATGACTATGTCAGGCTGTTGCTTGACTAGTCTGTGGGACAGCTCTCCCAACTTTGGCACAAGCCCCCAGATGTTAGTAAGGAGGACTTTGCAGGGTTGACAGGGCTGGGTTTGCTGTTGTCGTTTCCGGTGTCTAGGTTGATGCCGAGTGGTCTGTCCGGTTTCATTCCTTTTTATTGACTTTGTAGCGGTTAGGTACAACTGAGTGGCTTGCTAGGCCATTTCAGAGGGCATGTAAGAGTTAACCACATTGCTGTGGGCCTGGAGTCACATGTAGGCCAGACCAGGTAAGGACAGCAGATTTCCTTCCCTAAAGGACATTAGTTAACTTGCCACTTTCCCTTCTATCCCATGAGCTTTTAATTTTCTGACCAGTCCAGACCATGTGGAACCTTGTCAAAACCCTTACTTAGATCTATGTAGACTACGTCAAATGCACTACCCTCATCAACCATCCTTGCTACCTCCTGAATAAATTCGAACAAGTTAACCAGACATGACCTACCCTTAACAAATTCATGCTGATTGTGCTTGATTAATCCGTGCTCTCTAAATGACGATTTATACTGTCAGAATTCTTTTCAGTGATTTGCCCATCACTGAGGTTGGGCTAACTGGCCTGTAATTACTCGGGCTATCCCTTCCTCCCTTTTTAAACAATGCTACAACATTAGCAGTTCTCCAGTCCTCCGGCACCACACCTGTAGCCAAAGAGGATTGGAAAATGCTGGCTCGAGCCTCTGCTATATCTTCCCTTGCTTTCCTTAACAGCCTGGGATACATTTTATCTGGGCCTGGTGATTTATCCATTTTCAAGGACGCTAAACACCTTAATATTTCCCCTCTCACTTTGTTTATCCCATCCAATATTTCACACTCCTCCTCCTTAACTACAACGTCTGCTTCGTCCCTCTCTTTTGTGAAAACAGACACAAAGTATACATTAAGAAGCTTGCCCATGTCTTCTGCCTTCACACACAAGTTACCTTTTCAGTCACTAAGTGGCCCTATTCTTTCCTCTTGCTCTTTAAGCATTTCTAAAACATCTTTGGGTTATCCTTGATTTTACTTGCCAATATTTTTTCATGCCCTCTCTTTGCTTTCCTATTTTCCTTTTTAATTTCACCCCTGCACTTATACTATACGGTACTAGGCTTTCAGCAGTATCAAACTTTGGGGTCTGATATAAGGTTTCCTTTTTTTGCCTTTCCTATTCTGCCTGTTCTGACATCCAGGGTGGGGCTTAGATTTGTGAATCCCACCCTTTTTCTTTGTGGGAAAATATTTGTTCTGAACTCTCTTTAGCTCCACCTTGAATACCTCCCACTGCTGTGGTACGGATTTGCCTTTAAGTAGCTATTTCGAGTACTCTTTTGCCAAATCTAATCTCAGTTTAGTAACATTGGCCTTACCCAATTTAAAACTTTTACACTTGGTCTGTCTTTAACCTTTTCCATAACGACTCTAAATCTAACTGAATTATGATCACTACCACTAAAATGCTTTCCCACTGATACCCCTTCCACCTGCCCATTCATTCCCTAAAACTAAGACCTGAACTGCCCCTTCTCTTGTTTGGCTTGCTATATACTGGCTAAAAAAGTTTTCCTGAATGCATTTTAAGAACTCTGCACCCTATGTATGGTTTACACTGAATTTATCCCAGATACTATTAGGATCATTGAATTCCCCTTGTTACTGCCATATTGTTTCTGCACTTCTCAGCAATTTGCTGACATATTTGCTCTTCCATCTCCCTGATTGTTTGTGACTCTGTAGTATACTCCCAGCAGTGTGATTGCCCTTTTTTGTTCCTCCTATCAACCCATATGGTCTCATTTGATGCTCCTTCTAGTACATCATCCCTCCTCACATCTGTGATTGTTTCTCCTCCTTGAAGATGCTCCTTAAAACCTACCTCTTTGACCAAGCTTTTGGTGATCTGCCCCAATCATCTCCTAATGTGGTTCAGTATCAAATTTTATTTGGTAACCTCTCCTGTGAAGCAGCTTGGGAAGTTTTATAAATACAAGTTGTCATTTTTGTGAGGGCAAAGCAGTAGCAAGTGATGCTTTATTTTATGACTTTGTTTTGTACTCATCCCCATGGAATGGAAAATTTTCTCATTTCAGACATCCAACAGCAGGACCAAACACTGTACAAGCAGCTGCAGACTAAAGCTCCCTTTATCCTCAGCTTCAGAAGCGGGATATTTTCAGTTTCCTGTACCCCTTTCTGGGAGGGCAGCTCTGTGCTGTTGAGGCCACCCAAATTCATTTCACATGGGTCCTTACAATCTGTAGACTTCCATCCCATTGGTCAAGGCTGGGTTTGAACCGTGAGGCCCAAAATGTGAAGTCCAATTGCTCCATTCAATCCCCAGTGACCATGCAACACGTCCTTTATTGCCATCTGGATTATACACTAGGGATGTCTGTTAAATTGTCAGAATAATAATTAAGTAGAGTAAAAAAGCAAGTATTAGCAATTAACAATGAACAATTGACCCAGCATCAACTACGGAAGAGAGTTCCCAATTTCTACCACCCTTTCTGTGTAGAAGTGTTTCCTAGTTTCATTCCTGAAAGGTCTGGCTCCAATTTCTAGACTATGCCTTCAGTCCTAGACTCCCCAACTGATGGAAATGGTTTCTCCCAATCTATGCTATCTGTTCCCCTGAATATCTTGAAAACCTTGATCAAATCAGCCCATAACCTTCTAAATTCCAGGGAATACACCCCTATTTTGTGTAATCTCTCCTTGTAATTTAAGCCTTGGAGTCCAGGTATCATCTAATAAATCTAGAATTGCCTTGTGGTGCCTAGAATTTCTGGTATAAGGCCACAGATGCTATATTGGGTTGTATAGCCAACAGTTTCCTGGCCCATTCTTACCTGTTGAAGTATACATGCTGTTCTTCCAAACTTCTCCTGGTGTTCTTGAACCCCTTGTTGGGAGATCTGATCAATCAGGGAATCTGGAAAACCAACTATAGTATAGACCTGAGGGAAGAAAACAACACAGGGATAAAGGAGTTATTAAATTTGAAATATCAATTCAACCCTTTTCTTCCATTTGTATTTGTAAACGTGTATTTAAGAGAGTAAATGTTCTCATGAAGGTGAAAGGGGTGAGTACTGGGCGGTGGCTTTTGCCAATATTGTTACCTAGAGTCAACATCCAGAATCTCCAAACCAAGGGTCATTGTTGCATTGTGCATGACACATTCAGAGTTAAATGGAGTTAGACAGGGGATTAGATAAATCAGGATTTAGTGGTTAGAAGACATACATGGCAACCATCAACATTTTAAGCTGGCATGTGTTTTAACTCATGTCAGTTTGTTAGCATTTTAATAAAAACATTTCTCATTGAGATTGAAAGCCATCAGTGTCAACCAATCAGATCAGGCTGATTTGAAGCCTGTCAGAACCAACCAGATTAGTCAGAGGGTTGATAGGAAGAAAGAAAGACTTGCATTTATATCGCGCCTTTCACAACCACATGATGTCCTAAAGTGTTTTACGGCCAATGAATTACTTCTGAAGTGTGGTCGCTGTTGTAATCTAGGAAACACGGCAGCCAAGTTGTACAGAGCAAGTTCCCATAAACAACAATGAGAGAATAACCAGATAATCTTATTGAATGATGTTGATTGAGGGCTAAATACTGACCAGGATGCCAGGGAAAACTCCCTTACTCTTCTTCAAAATAGTGCCATGGGAACTTTTATGTCCACTGGAGAGGGAAGACAGGGCCTCAGTTTTTAACATCTTACCCAACAGACGGCACCTCCAACAGTGCAGCACTCCCTCAGCACTGCACTGGGAGTATCAGTCTAGATATTGTGCTTAGGTCTCTGGTGTGGGACTCAAACCCACAACCTTCTGACTCAGAGACAAGAGTGCTACCAACTGCTGACAGAGAGACTGCCAATATACATTAACAAATCACTCACAATCTCTCTGTAAGGAATGAGGTGAAATCTCCGTAATTTTTGCCACAATCTTCCACTATGTAGGGAACTTCGGCCGCTTATGTTATATTGTGTAATGAAGATTGTGCCTCACAGCACATGGTATAACCACACGTTATGGACCTACATTCAGGACCCTTTTGATAGCTAGTTTCCAGGGTCAGTTTGTACAAACCTGCGCAAGGCCGATACAGCTGACAAGAGACCCTCAACCTCAACAGATAGCATTGTAACAGTGAGCAAGCTCTCCAGAAACACCCCTCTCTTACCTGATAGCTTTCATCAGCGAAGACATTCTGTCCGGTCACTTCTCTGAAGAGTGTCACAGGAAGCCCGATTTGCTGGTCAGCCACTTGCTCGAAGACATTATTGGTCCTGGTCAAACACAACAACAGACTCATTGATGGTTGACACCGGACTGGAGGTGTCCACTGAGTGACACTACTGAGTGGCCTGCTCCTGCTCCTAATTCATATGTTCATACACTTTGTTACGACCGAGGCAGGAGTAATGCACTGTTAATTGCAGAGTGTAAATGGGGGACATTCAATCATGGGTTGTAAATGGGGAACAGCAAATTGTGGCGTGTAACCGGGGAACAGTGAATCGCAGAGTGTAAACGGGGACATTGAATCGTGGGGTGTAAACAGGGGACAGTGAATTGTGGCGTGTAACTGGGGAACAGTGAATCGCGGGGTGTAAAAAGGGGACAGTGAATTGCAGGGTGTAAACAGGGACAGTGAATCGTGGGGTGTAAACAGGGGACAGTGAATTGTGGCGTGTAACTGGGGAACAGTGAATCGCAGAGTGTAAACGGGGACATTGAATCGTGGGGTGTAAACATGGGACAGTGAATTGTGGCATGTAACTGGGGAACAGTGAATCACGGGGTGTAAACAGGGGACAGTGAATCGCTGGGTGTAAACGGGGGAAGTGAACCTTGGGGTGTAAACAGGGACAGTGAATTGCAGAGTGTAAACGGGGGAAATGAACCTTGGGGTGTAAACAGGGACAGTAAATTGCAGAGTGTAAACGGGGGAAATGAACCTTGGGGTGTAAACGGGGGACAGTGAATCGCTGGGTGTAAACGGGGGAAGTGAACCTTGGGGTGTAAACAGGGACAGTGAATTGCAGAGTGTAAACGGGGGAAATGAACCTTGGGGTGTAAACAGGGACAGTGAATTGCAGAGTGTAAACGGGGGACAGTGAATTGCAGAGCGTAAATGGGGAAAAGTGAATCGCTGGGTGTAAACGGGGGAAGTGAACCTTGGGGTGTAAACAGGGACAGTGAATTGCAGAGTGTAAACGGGGGACAGTGAATTTCAGAGTGTAAACGGGGGACAGTGAATCGCAGAGTGTAAACGGGGGACTGTGAATTGCAGAGTGTAAACGGGGGACAGTGAATCGCAGAGTGTAAACGGGGGACAGTGAATCGCAGAGTGTAAACGGGGGACAGTGAATCGCAGAGTGTAAACGGGGGACAGTGAATCGCAGAGTGTAAACAGGGGACTGTGAATCGCAGAGTGTAAACGGGGGACAGTGAATCGCAGAGTGTAAATGGGGGACAGTGAATCGCAGAGTGTAAACGGGGGACTGTGAATCGCAGAGTGTAAACAGGGACAGTGAATTGTGGGATGTAAACAGGCAGCTGTTTAACTATCACGTATTTTTCATGGTAACATTTGAATATCAGTAGCCACGTAAGGGCCTTTTCCCACTGCTGCTGAAATTAAACCAGCGGTGGGGTGGGGGCTTCCGACAAGCGGGGAGGCCTCCCAGTGAAACGAGGGCTCCCGGTGGAAAAGGCTGCCTCTCTCGTAACTCCCTACCCCTACACTTATTGTCACCGTACCGCACGCCCCCCCATCCCCGGGGTCTGCCTGATTGGCCCCAATGATCCCGTCTCACTTACTTCTGGTCTGGGGCTCCAGCGCTGGGCCGGGGCCCAGGCCTCTGTAGTATCGGAAGTGGCTACCGCTCCTGGTGGCGCTACCAATACTACTGAGCTGCTGGCCCTCTGATTGGCTGGCATCTTTTGGTGGTAGGATCCCTGTCTTTAAAGGGACTGGGATCCTGCTGCCAGACGCTTAAATTGAATTGCGCTGGGGTTGCTCTAATAGGACAAGGCCGGGTTCCCCTCGCCTTTTCGGCCCACCAGCACGATTAAATGCAGCCACACAGGCTGAATTTTACGGGCCCCCGCACATTGCATTGTAATGCAATGTTGTCAGTGCTGGGATAGGCCTTCCCGCCCAGAGGTCAATTGAGGCCCTTTTAACAGCCACTAGTCCAGGAAAACCTGCACCTCCTTGAACTACCCTACCCCTGTACGAAACGCACAGCCCCTCCCTGCCCTCGCCGGGGCTTGCTGGTCTGGCCCCGGCAACCCCACTTCACCTACCTTGGATCTGGGCTCCAACTCTGGGCCATGGACACTGCTCCCGGTGGCACTGCCAATACTGCTGAGCTGCTGGTCCCCTGATTGGTCAGCAGCTCTTGGAGGCGGGATCCCCATCTTTAAAGGGACGGAGATCCCGGCACCACAGAATGGCCCTGGGGGTTGGGGGGAAGGAGGGGGAAGGAGGGGGGGAGGGGGCTCCAGCTGACCGAGGCAGGATTCCCCCAGCCTTTTTGACCTGGGGCTGGGAGCCCTGCTGTGGGCACAAGATGCAGCCCCATCTGTGCAGCTGATTTATAAGCCGTGTTTTTTTTATATGATTTCATTTTCAGTGAATGATGAATATATAACAGAAACGCTTTACATCATGAAACTCGAGAGTGGAGCGTGTCTGCAGTGGAGGAAGCCAGTCGGGTCAAGAAATAGTGTTTAGATAACACAAAGCTTGGATTTTAAATGCCTGCATATTGTAGGTGGTTGCGCTATCAACGGATATGGAGCAAAGCCAGGTAAATGGAGTTGAGGTACAGATTAGCCATGATCTAATTGAATGGTGGAATAGGCTCGAGGGGTTGAATGACCACCTCCTGTTCCTTGAAGATTGACAGAGATGAGGAATCACCAAGTGTGATGAGCGGCGTTAGGGCAGGAGACAGCACGATGACTCCTGATTGGACGTGACGAGAATGCTGGGAGGAGGATGAACAGGTGGGACTATATTTGTTTGGGGGGTATGGGGATTTTCTGCAGCAGTTTACACGGTTTCTCCAGGGTTTCCACTGGAGTTATATTGGGGAAACTGGGAGAACTCACATGGAAATGCTAACCCTAGGAGTTCAGGAACGCCACGAGGGACAAGTTTTCAGAGGTGATGATCATCTGTAAATGTAACTGGTGTGGGATACAACCCTACTGGGACTAGGTGTTAACTATCTTCTACAGAATACAACTTAGAGCAGCTGTTCTTAGAGACCATGGGACTGGACTTGCCTACCTTGTGGTGGGGAGAGTTGGGTGGGACTTCCCTGACCCTTTCACCCCTACATTGACCCCCAGGTTTCCTTGTCATTGATTAAAGGTGTTCTCCTGGCAGGGTTTGTGACCGGACCCTTTAGCAGGATGGGGATTGGGCTGAAATGGAGGGAGTTGAGGGCCTAATAGTCCCCTTCACTCCAGTTAAAAAATTCACCACTTCACAGCTACACAACCACATACTGCCCTGGGCCTATTGCCATCTTTAAGCAGGTCATCCTGCAGAGAGGCAGATGGGAGGGCCAGAGTGGTCAGAGGTGGTCCTGGCAGGGACGAGTTAAGGGAAATGGAGCTCAGGCTGGGCAGGCAATGATAGGCCTTGCTCCCCACTTTCGCCCCCATTCCCACCACTGTCCTGCCTGATTTCAGCCTCTTCCTTCCTTTAGTGTGGGCTGGATTCAAAGCTGGCTAGACATAAAAAGTGCTTCAAGAAGAGTCCTAGTAACCCTTGAGAGAGAGTCAGCCTTCAGAATTCTGCACATTCCAACATTGACCTCATGCAGTGGATTCCTCTTTTGAGTGTTGGCTGGCTGTGGTGGGAGGGAGAGGGCTGATTAACAAGCCTGATCCACACTTTGCAGAAAGGCCCCCACTGAATAAAGGCATGGGTAATAAAGTGGGACCCCTGACTGATTTGCTTCCTCGCCATAGTCCAGGGCACCAAAGTCAAGCTGAGACGCCAACTATCTCAGTAGAGATTTGGGGGTGGGGGATGTGTCAGGTCTTCCTGACCTGTACCATACAGGTTGGGGTGGGGGTGAGGGTGAGATGCCCACAGATAGGTATTTTCCAGCAGGTGTCACTAGGGCTCAGTTGCTGGAATGGCCACACTGGTTCACAAACACAGGCATGCTGAGGTCAATTGTATTGTGACCTCTCCCCAGTCCCGCCCTCCAGTTATAGGTAACCAATCCCAACTATAAAAATATCACACTTACTGTAACTGTAGGTGTACCAAGTAGAATAGCCTTAGTAAGCTTTTGTAACATAAAATATATGATTTTGCAGTGGTTATACTGGCTACACAAGGTCAGGTGCAAATGCTCGAGAGCTAGTGAGTACTTATATGTGGCATGTCCAGAGTGTAATACAAAGAAGGATCTGCTGATAGGGCGAGGTGAAGTAGGGTGGGAGGAGGTTCAGGTGGAACTTAAAACACCGGTATTGACCTGTTGGGCCGAATGGCCTGTTTCTGTGCTGTAAATTTTGTATAAAACAACCTAAGACATCAACGGTAGCAGCTAACCTTAGCACTAAATAAGCTCACCTGCCAACAGCATACACACAGAATGTGATGACATAAGGGAAGCATACTTATCCTATGTAACTGAACCTATTAAAGCTATAACACACTGGAGAGCTCCTGGGGAATTTCAATGCAATCTTGTTGAGTCTAACAGTCAAGGTGATATGCTTGCAACCTCCAAAAGGAGCCCTTGGGATTTGAGCCTTGGCACCTATATCTGATATGCACCACATGTGAGAGATTGCATTTTATTATTGGCCACATACAGTGGTTATCTGGGGGGGTGGGGTGGGGGGAGAGAGGGAGCGATACAATCAGTCTCAGTAACCCTGGGTTAGAGAGCCAAGGCGGCCACTACAGAGATCACAACTCAGTGACACCTGCTGAAGACTACAATGCTGTAGTAACTTAGGACTGACTTTATGCACATCATTTGTATTATGTAGTCACTCAATGCATGTTGCAGGAGAAATAATCTTGCTGGACTCAGGAGACTCACCATAATTCCTGCCTGCCTCCAACTCGTTAGCTGATACAATGGTGTCAATATGCACTCTCTAAAACTTGCATCAGAGGTAAAGGACAATATCCTATAATACCTCTACATAAGGACAATGGGGATAGTCATAGAGCTTTATAGCACAGGAACAGGCCCTTTGGCCCATCGTGTCTGTGCCGGCCATCCAGCACCCAACTATTCTAATCCCATATTCCTGCACTTGGCCTGTAGCCTTGTATGCTATGGATATATGACAGTATCCTATATAAACCGACACTTACCATTTTACTGTCAGCTGAATGTAGAATAGCAACTGGCCACTGGTTTTGCAGACATGGCAGGTCCGAGTGCCTCGGCCTAGACAAGGGCCGCACCTGAGCAAGGAAACTGGTGTTACCTGGAGCAAACTCAATTCCTTTTACAAACACTTTGTAAGGCAGGGCATTGTCTATTGAATGACCTGTGCTGCATTTAGAGAGTGAGGAACACTTTTATTGGACATGGTACTTGATGTGTTTTGGTCCCATAGGCCTGCTTTGCTTCCTTGGGCTACATTTTGGAGAAGCCAGCAGCAAAAGTCCAACAACAGTCACACAAAACTTGTTCAAAAATCCAACTGGCGACTTTAAAGAGTAAAATTTCCCTAAGAGTCTGTGCCACTGGTGAGGCCTCATTCATATAAGGCAAATTCATGGAGTCATGCCAAGAAGGAGACCGTTTGGCCCATTGCTCCTGTGTTTGCCCTTTGAAAGAGTTGTCCAATTAGTCCCACTCCCCTGCGCTTTTCCCATTGCCCTGTAAATGTAGCCTTTTAGGAATACAGGAACAGCAGTAAGCCATTTAGTCCCTCAAGCCTGTTCCACCATTCTTTCAGATCATAGTTGATCTGTACCTTAATTCCATTTAACCACCTTAGTTCCATAAACTCTTAATACTCTTGCTTAGTTTTGCAATTTTCAATTGACCTCAGCATTCACTGCTTTTTTGGGGGGAGAGAGTTCCCGATTTGCATTATCATTTGGATTAATTAAGGTAAGATCTTGTCTAATATAAAAGCAAAATACTGCGGATGCTGGAAATCTGAAATAAAAACAAGAAATGCTGGAACCACTCAGCAGGTCTGGCAGCATCTGTGGAAAGAGAAGCAGAGTTAACGTTTCGGGTCAGTGACCCTTCATCGGAACTTGTCTAACTTGATTCAACTTTTTGAACAAATAACATGAAGGATTGATGAGGGTGGTGCAGTTGATGTGGTCTACATGGATTTTAGCAAGGTTTTTGACAAGGTACCGCGTAGCAGACTGGTTAAAAAAAATAAAAGCCAATGGGATCCAGGGAAATGCAGCAGGATGGATACAATTGGCTCAGTGGCAGGAAACAAAGGGTAATTGTTGACAGGTGTTTTTGTGACTGGAGGTCTGTTTCCACTGGCGTCCCACAGGCTCAGTACTGGGTCCCCTGCTTTTTGTGGTTTATATTAATGATTTGGGCGTAAATGTAGGAGGCATGATCAAGAAGTTTGTAGACAACACAAAGATTGACCATGTGGTAGATAGCAAGGAGGATAGCTGTAGGCTGCAGGAAGATATTGATGGTCCGGTCAAACGGGCAGAAAAGTGGCAAATGGAATTCAACCTGGAGAAGTGTGAGGTGATGCATTTGGGGAGGTCAAACAAGGCAAAGGAATAACTGAGAAGTGTAGAGGAAGTGAGGGACCTTGGAGTGAATGTCCACAGATCCCTGTAGGTAGCAGGGCAGGTCGATAAGGTGGTTAAAAAGGCATATGGAATCCTTTTCTTTATTAGCCGAGGTATAGAATATAGGAGCAGGGAGGTTATGCTGGAACTGTATAAATCATTAGTTAGGCCAGAACTTGAGTACTGTGTGCAGTTCTGGTCACCTCATTACAGAAAGGATGTAATTGCACTGGAGAGGATACAGAGGAGATTTACGAGGATGTTGCCAAGACTGGAAAAATGCAGCGATGAGGAAAGATTGGATAAGTTGGGGTTGTTCTCCTTGGAACAGAGAAGGCTGAGGGGAGATCAGATTGAAATGTACAAATTGTGAGGGGTCTGGATAGAGTGGATGTGAAGGGCCTATTTACCTTAGCAGAGAGGTCAGTGACTAGGGGGCGTAGATTTAAAGTGATTGGTAGAATAGAGGGGAGATGAGGAAACATTTTTTCACCCAGAGGATGGTGGGGATCTGGAACTCACTGCCTGAAAGACTTGCAGGTTGGTAGGTAAATTGGCCATTATAAATTGCCCCTAGTATAGGTAGGTGGTAGGGAAATATAGGGACAGGTGGGGATGTGGTAGGAATATGGGATTAGTGTAAGATTAGTATAAAATGGGTGGTTGATGGTCGGCACAGACTCGGTGGGCCGAAGGGCCTATTTCAGTGCTGTATTTCTAAAATAAAAAAATAAAAAAAATAATAGGGGCAGAAACCCTGAACTCATTTCAAAGGTGTCTGGATATGCACCTCAAGTGTTGTAACCTGCAGGGCGACAGACCAAATGCTGGAAGGTGGGATTAGGCTGGGTGACGTGTTTTTCGGTGGGCACAGACACAATAGGCCAAATGGCCTCTTTCTGTGCCATAAACTTTCTCTGATTTTAATTCTATGATTTGTGTGATGATGTGCTTCCCGACAGCACCTCTGAATGGCCGAGCTCGAATTTTAAGATTTTGACCCAGCTGACTGGTAATGTGCAGGATTTGAGGTAATATATCGAGTAACGGATAAGCAGGCTGAAATGATACAATTACAAGCAACCACCTGATGTGTAGCGAGAAGCGATCGACAACGTTAGAGATTGACAAGGTTAGAGGAATGCATGAAGACGTGTAGCGATTGACTAGGACTATTGTGGAGGAGCAGGATTGGTTAAGGGTTGGAGGAGGGCGTAAATGGTAAATTATAAAAGTGGCGTATTGTCAACAAAAGATACAGGGAAGATGACTCAAGAGTTGTGTACCTATCATAACCTCTGCATCACCAACTCGTTCTTTCACACTAAACCCTGTCACCAGGTTTCATGGAGGCACCCAAGATCACGTCGTTGGCACCAGCTAGACCTCATTGTCACAAGGTGAGCCGCCTTAAACAGTGTTCAAATCACACGCAGCTTCCACAGTGCGGACTGCGACACCGACCACTCCCTGGTGTGCAGCAAGGTTAGACTCAGACCAAAGAAGTTGCATCATTCCAAGCAGAAGGGCCACCCGCGCATCAACACGAGCAGAATTTCTCACCCACAGCTGTTACAAAAATTTCTAAATTCACTTGTAACAGCCCTTCAAAACACTCCCACAGGGGATGCTGAGACCAAGTGGGCCCACATCAGAGACGCCATCTATGAGTCAGCTTTGACCACCTACGGCAAAAGTGCGAAGAGAAATGCAGACTGGTTTCAATCTCATAATGAAGAGCTGGAACCTGTCATAGCCGCTAAGCGCATTGCACTTTTGAACTACAAGAAAGCCCCCAGCGATTTAACATCCGCAGCACTTAAAGCAGCCAGAAGTACTGCACAAAGAACAGCTAGGCGTTGCGCAAACGACTACTGGCAACACCTATGCAGCCATATTCAGCTGGCCTCAGACACCGGAAACATCAGAGGAATGTATGATGGCATGAAGAGAGCTCTTGGGCCAACCATCAAGAAGATCACCCCCCTCAAATCTAAATCGGGGGACATAATCACTGACCAACGCAAACAGATGGACCGCTGGGTTGAGCACTACCTAGAACTGTACTCCAGGGAGAATGCTGTCACTGAGACTGCCCTCAATGCAGCCCAGCCTCTACCAGTCATGGATGAGCTGGACATACAGCCAACCAAATCGGAACTCAGTGATGCCATTGATTCCCTAGCCAGCGGAAAAGCCCCTGGGAAGGACAGCATTACCCCTGAAATAATCAAGAGTGCCAAGCCTGCTATACTCTCAGCACTACATGAACTGCTATGCCTGTGCTGGGACGAGGGAGCAGTACCCCAGGACATGCGCGATGCCAACATCATCACCCTCTATAAAAACAAAGGTGACCGCGGTGACTGCAACAACTACCGTGGAATCTCCCTGCTCAGCATAGTGGGGAAAGTCTTTGCTCGAGTCGCTCTGAACAGGCTCCAGAAGCTGGCCGAGCGCGTCTACCCTGAGGCACAGTGTGGCTTTCGTGCAGAGAGATCGACTATTGACATGCTGTTCTCCCTTCGTCAGATACAGGAGAAATGCCGTGAACAACAGATGCCCCTCTACATTGCTTTCATTGATCTCACCAAAGCCTTTGACCTCGTCAGCAGACGTGGTCTCTTCAGACTACTAGAAAAGATCGGATGTCCACCAAAGCTACTAAGTATCATCACCTCATTCCATGACAATATGAAAGGCACAATTCAACATGGTGGCTCCTCATCAGAGCCCTTTCCTATCCTGAGTGGTGTGAAACAGGGCTGTGTTCTCGCACCCACACTTTTTGGGATTTTCTTCTCCCTGCTGCTTTCACATGCGTTCAAATCCTCTGAAGAAGGAATTTTCCTCCACACAAGATCAGGGGGCAGGTTGTTCAACCTTGCCCGTCTAAGAGCGAAGTCCAAAGTACGGAAAGTCCTCATCAGAGAACTCCTCTTTGCTGACGATGCTGCTTTAACATCTCACACTGAAGAATGCCTGCAGAGTCTCATCGACAGGTTTGCGTCTGCCTGCAATGAATTTGGCCTAACCATCAGCCTCAAGAAAACGAACATCATGGGGCAGGATGTCAGAAATGCTCCATCCATCAATATTGGCGACCACGCTCTGGAAGTGGTTCAAGAGTTCACCTACCTAGGCTCAACTATCACCAGTAACCTGTCTCTAGATGCAGAAATCAACAAGCGCATGGGTAAGGCTTCCACTGCTATGTTCAGACTGGCCAAGAGAGTGTGGGAAAATGGCGCACTGACACGGAACACAAAAGTCCGAGTGTATCAGGCCTGTGTCCTCAGTACCTTGCTCTACGGCAGCGAGGCCTGGACAACGTATGCCAGCCAAGAGCGACGTCTCAATTCATTCCATCTTCGCTGCCTTCGGAGAATACTTGGCATCAGGTGGCAGGACTATATCTCCAACACAGAAGTCCTTGAAGCGGCCAACATCCCCAGCTTATACACACTACTGAGTCAGCGGCGCTTGAGATGGCTTGGCCATGTGAGCCGCATGGAAGATGGCAGGATCCCCAAAGACACATTGTACAGCGAGCTCGCCACTGGTATCAGACCCACTGGCCGTCCATGTCTCCGTTATAAAGACGTCTGCAAACGCGACATGAAATCGTGTGACATTGATCACAAGTCGTGGGAGTCAGTTGCCAGCATTCGCCAGAGCTGGCGGGCAGCCATAAAGACAGGGCTAAATTGTGGCGAGTCGAAGAGACTTAGTAGTTGGCAGGAAAAAAGACAGAGGCGCAAGGGGAGAGCCAACTGTGCAACAGCCCCAACAAACAAATTTCTCTGCAGCACCTGTGGAAGAGCCTGTCACTCCAGAATTGGCCTTTATAGCCACTCCAGGCGCTGCTTCACAAACCACTGACCACCTCCAGGCGCGTATCCATTGTCTCTCGAGATAAGGAGGCCCAAAAGAATTGTGGAGGAGCAGGATTGGTTAAGGGTTGGAGGAGGGCGTAAATGGTAAATTATAAAAGTGGCGTATTGTCAACAAAAGATACAGGGAAGATGACTCAAGAGGAAGAGAGAAAAGAAAATGACTTTGAGACTCGTGGTCACGCGCTTCTCTGTCTAACCTCGAAACAGTAAGCATATGATCAGTATGAAAGTGTATCGCTGCCTAGACATTAGAATATGTTCATTTCTGCTGGATAACAATAATGTATTACTGTCCACAGCCTTTGGTTGTCATGATCAATCCCTTACCAAGATCAAAAGGAGTGAAATTTTACACAAGCGGGCTGAGCACTCAGCCACTCCTTGAATACGAGCCCAGAGCAGTGTGATTCAATGAACTGTTCAACCGTGAGTGCCATCGCACACATGTCCGATTCCCCCCCCCCCCCCCCCCCCCCAGCTCACACATAAGTATTTTCCACCTGGGTCAGAAACCTAACACCGAATAAGAATTGTTTGCCACACTGTTTAAACAAAGGGACTTTTTATTTACCTTTTCATTCCTCTCCCTCCACACTGCAGGCACCTCTTATTTCTGTGTACGACCCCGCGGCTTCCACACAGCAAGCATTTTAGCTGCATTAAAAAAAAACATGTACTTGATGCGTTCATCAAAATCATTTGTCTGACAGAGTCCGCTCAATTATCCGCAGAATCCACGCGGCTCCGAAACACCCCCCGCCCAGCACAAGAACTCACTCTCACACTACACACAGCAGTAAAACAGACCCGAGCTCGAATCAGTAACCTCAGTCTGCAACGGAGGAATTGGCACAAGAGATAATGGGAGGTGGGTGAGGGAGGGCGAGGGGGGGGGGGCAGGAGGGAGGGCGAGGGGGGGCAGGGTGATCATTTTAACCTAACCCATCTGTCGGGAAACTGAAACTGAAGAATTGAAGTCAGTGAAGAGTAACATTGAGTGGGGCGTGAAACAACATTCCCCCGACCCCATGGGTTTCCAGCCTGGCGGGTTCAGTTCCGTGATGCAGGAATTTGACTGAATTTATCATACACACGAGTTGAAAGCAAGGGTGTACTCAACAGTGCAGCGCGAGAGTGACATTCAACCTATTTTAAAGCTGCAAACTCCTTTTTCACAACCCTTATCCCTCATAATGACTGTTAACTTTGCTCAGTGGCTAGCACTTTTTGCCTCTGAGCCAACAGGTTGTGAGTTCATGCCCCACTCCAGAGATTAGAGTACAGAGTCTAGGCTGACATTCTCAGTGCAGTGCTAAGTGCTACACTAAGAATGTCAGCCTGGACTCAAATCTCTGGAGTGGGGTTTGAACTCACTACCTTCCAGATGTGACATATTCCAAGGCCCTTTCTGCCCTCTTCAGTGGATGTAAAAGATCCCATGGCACTATTTCAGAAGAGCAGGGAAGTACTCTCAGGTATCCTGAGCAGGGGATTACTCTCAGGTATCCTGAGCAGGGGAGTACTCTCAGGTATCCTGAGCAGGGGAGTACTCTCAGGTATCCTGAGCAGGGGATTACTCTCAGGTATCCTGAGCAGGGGATTACTCTCAGGTATCCTGAGCAGGGGAGTACTCTCAGGTATCCTGAGCAGAGGAGTACTCTCAGGTATCCTGAGCAGGGGATTACTCTCAGGTATCCTGAGCAGGGGAGTACTCTCAGGTATCCTGAGCAGGGGATTACTCTCAGGTATCCTGAGCAGGGGATTACTCTCAGGTATCCTGAGCAGGGGAGTACTCTCAGGTATCCTGAGCAGAGGAGTACTCTCAGGTATCCTGAGCAGGGGATTACTCTCAGGTATCCTGAGCAGGGGAGTACTCTCAGGTATCCTGAGCAGGGGAGTACTCTCAGGTATCCTGAGCAGGGGAGTACTCTCAGGTATCCTGAGCAGGGGATTACTCTCAGGTATCCTGAGCAGGGGAGTACTCTCAGGTATCCTGAGCAGAGGAGTACTCTCAGGTATCCTGAGCAGGGGAGTACTCTCAGGTATCCTGAGCAGGGGATTACTCTCAGGTATCCTGAGCAGGGGATTACTCTCAGGTATCCTGAGCAGGGGAGTACTCTCAGGTATCCTGAGCAGGGGATTACTCTCAGGTATCCTGAGCAGGGGATTACTCTCAGGTATCCTGAGCAGGGGAGTACTCTCAGGTATCCTGAGCAGGGGATTACTCTCAGGTATCCTGAGCAGGGGAGTACTCTCAGGTATCCTGAGCAGGGGAGTACTCTCAGGTATCCTGAGCAATATTTATCCCTCAGCCAACACCATTAAAATCACATTGCTGTTTGTGGAGTCTTCTTGTGCGCAAACTTGCTGTTTGTTTCTGACATAACAGCACTTCAAAGATTGGCTGTAAAGTGCTTTGAGGTCTTGAACGATGTCATATAAAATTCAAGTGTGAGATGTTTTTAAAGTCCAGTTCTATCCAAATCCTAAATTCTGCTCTCATATCTTTTATATCTCCAGAGTCAGGAGATTGGCGCTAAATATTGGCCCCACTCCCCTCCCACCCCACCCCTGCCAGTTTGTACCCTCACTCCACCATATGTCAAACACTGTTAAATATATCGTTTAAAAACTGTTACAATAGAAAGTAATTTTTAAAACATTATTTTTAATTCTTGCTCTTTACCAGCAATGAAATTCTGCACAGATCATTGTTTTCATTCCCAGGATGTGGCCTTGTTGGCAAGGCCAGCATTTATTGCCCATCACAGTACAACTGAGTGTCATGCTAGGCCACACGGGCAGTTCAGAGTTACCCACTTTGCTGCAGGATTGGAGTCACATATAGGCCGGATCAGGCAAGGACAGCAGATTTCTTTCCCTGAAGGACATTAGTGAACCAGTTGGGTCCTTTATGACAGTTCAACAGTTTCATGGTCATTTTCACTGACACCAGCTTTTTATTTCCAGAATTATTAAATTGAATTCAAATTCTCAAACTGCCAGAGTGAGACTTGAACTGATTTTTTGACTGGATTATTAGCTCAAGCCTCCGGATTTCAAATCCAGTCATGTAACCACTACAGTATCAGGTAGAAGACATGTGCTGGGCTGTATCAATGGCCAGGAAAAACCTGCAACAGAGAACACTTAGTCCCCACACAAAGGCTGAAATGCCTTTCCCAGTGAGGTGTTGAGATCGGAATTGCTCCAGATTCAATCCCCAGTCTGTTCAACCTAGCTGGCCTGGCCGTCACAACTGGCATCTCTGGGCTACAGAGGGTGGTGGGGGGGGACTGTAATCTCCAAGGAATCCTGCCCTTCATTACCATCCATTACCTCGTTGCTGATAGGGGAACAGAATCGAGATAGGCCGTGATGGCCACTACAGTCAAGTCACCTGCCAACAGTTTTACTGGTAAACTGCAAAGTACTGGTGGGTGGGGATGGCATAGTGGTATTGTCACTGAGCTAATAACCCAGAGGCCCAGGGTATTGCTCTGGGGACATGGGTTTGAATCCCACCACGATAGAATTTGAATTCAATTAATAAAATATCTGGAATTAAAAAGCTAGGCTAATATCCCGTCTTCACATTAAGGATACCATCTTAATAGTGTTGTGTGGCACTATTCCTGCACTAAATGGGATAGATTTTGAACAGATCTATCAATGCAAAACTGGGCATCCATGAGGTGCTGTGGGCCATCAGCAACAGAATTGTACTCAACCACAATCTGTAACCTCATGGCCTGGCATATCCCCACTCTACCATTACCATCAAGCTGGGGGACCAACCCTGGTTCAATGAAGAGTGCAGGAGCTCAAGGAATATCTCAAAGTGAGGTGTCAACCTGGTGAAGCTACAAGACAGAACTACTTGCATACCAAGCAGCATGCAATAGACAGAGCTGAGCGATCCGACAACCTACAGATCAGATCTAAGCTCTGCAGTCCTACCACATCCAGTTGTGAATGGTGGTGGACAATTAAACAACTAACTGGAGGAGGTGGCTCCACAAATATCCCCATCCCCAATGATGGGGGAGCCCAGCACATCAGTGCTAAGGCTGAAGCATTTGCAAATATTTTCAGCCAGAATGGTGATTGGTCCATCTCAGCCTCCTCTTGAAGTCCCCAGTGTCACAGATGCCAGTTTTCAGCCAATTCGATTCACTCTGAAATGACTGAAGGCACTGGATACTGCAAAAACTATGGGCCATGACAACATTCCAGCAATAGTACTGAAGACCTGTGCTCCAGAACCTGCCGCGCCCCTAGCCAAGCTGTTCCAGTACAGCTACAACACTGGCATCCACCCGGCAATGTGGAAAATTGCCCAGATATGTCCTGTACACACAAAGCAGGACAAGTCCAACCCGACCAATTACCACCTCATCAGTCTAGTCCACTCAGTAAAGTGATGGAAGGTGTCGTCAACTGTGCTATCAAGCGGCACTTACTTAGCAATAACCTACTCAGTGATGCTCAGTTTGGGTTCCGCCAGGGCCACTCAGCTCCTGACCTCATTACAGCCTTGGTTCAAACATGGACAAAAGAGGTGAGATGAGAGTGACTGCCCTTGACATCAAAGCAGCATTTGACTGAGTATGGCATCAAGGAGCCCTAGCAAAACTGGAGTCAATGGAAATCAGGAGGAAAACTCTCTGCTGGTTGGAGTCTTACCTAGTGCAAAGGAAGATGGTTGTGGTTGTTGGAGGTCAATCATCTCAGCTCCAGATTATCACTGCAGGAGTTCCTCAGGGTAGTGTCCTAGGCTCAACCCTCTTCAGCTGCTTCATCAATAACCTTCCTTCAATCATAAGGTCAGAAATGGGGATGTTCGCTGATGATTGCACAATGTTCAGCACCATTCGCGACTCCTCATATACTGAAGCAGTCCGTATAGAAATGCAGCAAGACCTGGACAATATCCAGGTTTGGGCTGAAAAGTGGCAGCAACATTTGTGCCACACATGTGCCAGGCAATGACCATCTCTAACAAGAGACAACCTAACCATCTCCCCTTGACATTCAATGGCATTACGATCGCTGAATCCCCCACTATCAACATCCTGGGGGTTACCATTGACCAGAAACTGAACTGGACCAGCCATATAAAGACTGTGATACAACAGTAGGTCAGAGGCTAGGAATCCTGCGGCGAGTAACTCACCTCCTGACTCCCCAAAGCCTGTCTACCATCTACAAGGCTGTTGTGGTCAGTTGGATCATACTAGGCTACCTTAGTCTAGGGATAATCTTAATACAATACATATTGTATAGGGGTTCTCTACAGTAAAGTTGCCTATATAAATTAGGAGCGTGATGGAATACCCTCTACTTGCCTGGATGGGTGCAACTCCAACAACACTCAAGAAGCTCGACACCATCCAGAACAAAGCAGCCCACTTGACTGGCACACCATCCACAAACATTCACTCTCTCCACCGCCGACGCACAGTGGCAGCAGTGTGTATCACCTTCCAAACCCGCGACCTCTACCAACTAGAAGGACAAGGTCAGCAGATGCATGGGAACACTCCCACCTGCAAATTCCCCTCCAAGCCACACACCATCCTGACGTGAAACTATATCGCCGTTCCTTCACTGTCGCTGGGTTAAAATCCAGGAACTCCCTTCCTAACAGCACTGTGGGTGTACCTACCCCACATGGACTACAGCGATTCAAGAAGGCAGCTCACCACCACCTTCTCAAGAGCAATTAGGGATGGGCAATAAATTCTGGCCCAGCCAGTGACGCCCACATCCCAGGAACGAATGATAAAAAAGGTTGCTGACATCCAAGGAACTGTACCCCAGCAAGAGTTAGCAACTTCAGTTGTGGATCGGGACAAAGAGCCATGGAGGAAAGGATTTTGAAGATAGTCATATCAGAGACATGCTCTAGGTAAATAACTGGGAGATGTGAAGACTAGATTGTACAATTCATTACCCACCTTTCCTTTTCCACCACACTGTGAACACCGGTATTTCCCCCTGCCCTTGCACTTGTGACAACGCTGAAAAAAAACACACAATTAAGCCAATGAACCTGTTCTTATAGGCATCCAATCTCTAGTAGACCAACTGCAGCATCATTCTTACTATTTGATCAGTAGGTTCCCCTATTCAGGCTGGATTAGAACAGTATGGGCCGGGCTAGAACAGGACAGGTTGGAAAGGTTTGGGGTCAGTTGGATCATACTAGGCTACCTTAGTATAGGGATAATCTTAATACAATACAGATTGTATAGGGATTCTCTACAGTAAAGTTGCCTATATAAATTAGGGATAGGTTAGAACAGAGCCAGATACATCAGGACAGGATAGATTCAGTCAGGCTAGAGCAAGATTAGGCTAGATTAGGTTAAAATAGGCCAAACTAGAGCAGATAGGTTAGACAGGGTTGGGAGTTGGTGGGATTAGGATAGAACAGATTGGGATAAAGAGATCCTGAGTGCATAAAGTTGCTTTTTAATGCCAATTCTTTTTTTTAGTGGTTCACATTTATCACTGTATTCCTACTGTTTGCTTCAATCTCACAATGAGAAAACTGATCAGCCTAGACGGACTGAAGGTTTCCAGCTGTCATGACAATTACCTTGACAGCTGCAGTGTGAGGAACTGGGACTTTCTTTGTAGAATCCTGAAACATTGGTGGGATCTCAACAACGACATCCCATGGAAGGGGAGGAGATCCACAGGCAATACTGTCGACAGACTGACCTGGAAACAAAACATTTTACAACTCTTAATCACACATCAAAACTAGAGCAAGAGCCTGAGGGGTAAATCATTCATAATACGGTTAGGGGGCTATTTGCAGCACACAAACTGCCACCTGCTCCGTGTTGTTTGGGCCTATAGTGTCAGCCCGGGCTCACTGGCAACATGGTTGCCTCAGGGTCAGAAGGTCATAGGTTCCAAACATTACAGAGGCTTGTGCATGTAATCTAGTCCAACACTCCAGTGCAGTACTGAGGGAGTTCTGCATTGTCAGAGGTGCTGTCTTTTGAATGAGGCATTAAACTGAGGCTCTCTTAGGTGCAGCTTAACTTTCCTGCCCAGGGCATCCCTCCCTGTCCCCCAACTGCGATGCCCTGGGCATCCTCCCTCCCTATCTTTTACGAATGGGATGAAATCTCCAGGTCCCCATTGGCGGCCTCCAGTGAATCGTAATCCCACTCCCCGTTGCCGGCCAGATAGCATTTCCCAGCAGGTTGAGGCAGGGGACTGGCAGCCAGCATGCTGGTGAGGTCTGGAAGTTAAAATCTCCCAGGCCTCAAAGAGCGATGGGCCTGACTGTTTCCAAGTTACCTTAGCCTCTGGCCTCACTGACCCCATAAAAATCGCCCCTGATCACATGGTCATTCATTTGCTGATGAATAGTTTGTTATTAATAACTGATTGTATTTTTAGATCTGATTCCAGACTATACTATGACACATAAAAGCAACATAAAAATGCAAATTTAAAACAACAACAGCAACAATTTGCAATTACATAGCACCTTTATCGTCCCAAGGGACTTCACAGGAGCATTATCAGACAAAATTTAACTTAAGCACATAAGGTTATTGAGCAGGTAAGGTAGGTTTTAAGGAGCGTCTTATAAGGAGGGGAGAGAAGGACAGATGGAGAGAGATTTAGGGAGGGAGTTCCAGAGTGCTGAAGTGCTAGACAGCTGAAGGCATGGCTGCCAATGGTGGAGTGAAGAAAGTAAGGATGCACAAGAGGCCAGAATTGGATGAACACTCAAATGGTGCAAACCGTGTAGTTGCTGTCGAACTGTTCACTGATGAACCAAAGCAGTGTCACAGAGGCCTTGGGGTCAAATGAACAGCGAGCCACAGATAGTATGGCACAAATTAGCCTATTGCTAATTTGGTTATCACTGATTTAGGGTGAAATGGTACTCTCAGGAATCCTGCAGATGTGTATCTTCAGATGGATATCTGATGCCAGTTTCCCATATCTCAGTAACATGTTGCAGGTAATCACTGTGAATCTGCTTTAATTGAAGGTTTCTCTAAATACACTCTCACCGGTAAATGGCACATGTCTCCATTCAGTTAGCCGGGATTCAGTAAAGGTCTCAAGTCGATACTGAAAGAAATAGAAAAAACTTCAGTTTTAGGAGAACACATTGTCTCTAGAACCACATGAAAATCTCACGAGATCCATGTAATGGCTCTGAGGTCCATCATCAGGGGCTAATCACAGTCCCCTCACTAACCCCAGGTCACAGCCTCAGTCTCCATTGTCAGGGTCCAATCACAGCCCACTGTCCATCACTAGGGGCCAATCATAATTCACCACCGCATCCCCAGGGGTCAATCACAGTCCCTGCTCCATCACTGTGAGCCAATCACCATCCACCTCCCCATCACCAATGGCCAGTCACATCTCAGCTCTCCGCCACCTGGATCTAATCACAGTCCACCTGCCCATCACTAAGGCCTAATCATAGCCCCTTGCCCCAACGCCAGGGGCCAATCACAATCCATCTCTCCTTCATCAGTGCCCATGGACAGACTATCTGCTTCCTGGGTCTGGGTCTGTATTTGCATCTCATGTGATCAGTGATCCTCTGAACTTTCCTTTTCTTGTTAGACAGGAACATACATAAGGAAGGATGAGAAAAGACTGGGCACAAAAGGTGGGTCTGAGGGTCAATTTAGGGAGCCAACACACCATGGCCTGAATAGTGCTGGAAACATTAAAATAAAAGCAAAATACTGCAGATGCTGGAAATCTGAAATAAAAACAAGAAATGCTGAAAATACTAAGCAGGTCTGGCAGCATCTGTGGAGAGAGAAGCAAAGTTAACATTTCAGGTCAGTGACCCTTCATCAGAATGGTCACTGACCTGAAACGTTAACTTTGCTTCTCTCTCCACAGATGCTGCCAGACCTGCTGAATATCTCCAGCACTTTTTGTTTTTATTAGTGCTGGAAACATGTCTGGCACTGTGAGGTGGTCCCTGGCACAAGCCTGAAACAGGCGTCCGGCCTCTTGAATATGCTAATGCCTGTAGTAGGACCCCGCTCTGAAATTGGTCTAAAACTTGGAGGAGCTTGCCCCAGGCAAATAAAAGCAAAATACTGCAGATGCTGGAAATCTGAAATAAAAACAAGAAATGCTGAAAATACTAAGCAGGTCTGGCAGCATCTGTGGAGAGAGAAGCAAAGTTAACATTTCAGGTCAGTGACCCTTCATCAGAACGGTCACTGACCTGAAACGTTAACTTTGCTTCTCTCTCCACAGATGCTTGCCCCAGGCAAGCTCTGATTGGTTTACACAGGGGGCAGAAGAAGAGTAAAAAATAAAATGGAAGCTGGAGTGGGTGGGTTAGGGGTGGGGATGGAGTGGGAGGTGAAAGGAAGATGTGAACTTTAAAACCAGTGTCTTACCCTGTACATGTTGAATGGTGTGAGGTCCTGAAAGACCATGTCTCTGGCAGGGCTGCTGCTGTAACAACAGTGAGCAGCAGCAAACTGTATTAATGCTTCTCTGGCTGCATCTTCAGTGATGGATGGAATTCTGCAGGGAAATAGACAGAGTGTCAAGTCTGCATCCCAGGATTTGTGATAAATGCTGTATTCCCATCTTCACTCCGTTTGGATGGGTGACAGGGGAGTTCTCCCCGTGTCCTGGCCAATATCTATCCCTCAATTAACATCACGGCACAGTGGCGCAGTGGTTAGCACTGCAGCCTCACAGCTCCAGTGACCCGGGTTCAATTCTGGGTACTGCCTGTGTGGAGTTTGCAAGTTCTCCCTGTGACCGTGTGGGTTTCTGCTGGGTACTCTGGTTTCCTCCCACAGTCAAAGACTTGCAGGTTGATAGGTAAATTGGCCATTGTAAATTGCCCCTAGTGTAGGTAGGTGGTGGGAGAATTGAGGGAAGGTGGGGATGTGGTAGGGAAAATGGGATTAATGTCAGATTAGTATAAATGGGTGGTTGATGGTCGGCAGACTTGGTGGGCTGAAGGGCCTGTTTCAGTGCTGTATCTCTCTATGATTCCAAACAGATGATCTGGTCATTATCTCATTATCCATTTCCACAATCATGGTGTGTGAGCTGAGAACATGCAAAACCGAGGAGACTGGAGTTTCCCAGTGTTTTAAATAGGTTTATTTGTGTAGCAGTAGGATTATCCCTGTATCACAGTGTGTGAGCTGTTAACAAACAACACCGATCAGCCAGAGAGAGGCTGGAGTTTCAGGATTTGAAGAGTCGAAGTAGCCCAAGGGAAGAATTTGTTGATTCTCATTGTCTAATGTAGCTTTGAAGTGTCATAGTCATTAAGCAATGAATCAGTCAAATACTGCAGATCCTGGAAATCTGAAATAAAATTAGAAAGTGCTGGAAATATTCAGCTGGTCTGGCAGCATCTATGGAGAGGGAAACAGAGTTGGCGTATCAGGTCAGTGACCTTTCATAAGAAATCTGATGAAAGGCCATTGTCCTGAAACGTTAACTCTGCTTCTCTCTCCACAGATGTTGCCAGACCTGCTGAGTATTTCCAGCACTTTCTGTTTTTACTTTAATGTTGATGTTGACTGAGCCTCCAACACCGGAAAATATTAGGAGTGATATTTGTGATCAAAGAATATTTTTAAGAGAGATATAGATTGAAATAGGTGATATTTTTAAACCAAATCAAGTCTCCCTCGAGTGTGTTAACAGTGTAACTGAGGGCTGGCAGTTTGTGACCCTTGAGAGGACAGTGTACCTCCACTCTAGTTGGGGCTGTGCCCGTTCCCTCTTGTCGGATGGTGGTGGAAATATGTAGTTTCCATCTGTAACCAAGAAGAAAGATTTAATTCTCAAAGCCCCATCATTTACATCCAACTAAATATCCAGAATGAGGGGAGTGTTGCTGGAGTTATCTCAATAAGACAGCAGACTCTTTCACCGCGAGGGGCGTTGCAGGCAATCCTGTCCTCACCTGGAATTTCCAGTGGGTGTTAATGGATAGTGATCAGGAGCAGGGATCCTCCACAGCCCAGGGGCACAGCAGACTGTGCGCTTAGTGACTGAGGAGACCTGGGCAGCTGTCTCTGGGATAAGCTACTACTCCAGCTCTTAAAAATTCTCCTTTATCTGGAGTATTAATGGAAAGGTTATGATCTGAGAATCTGCGAGAGTCTAAACACACTAGCGCTCTCACCTCACTATACCTATGCGAATATTTCACTCCATACCTACCACCACCCGCGACAGTTCCCTCGTAGCCTCTCACATTGTCCAGCACTTCTATCGGAGGCGCTGTTGGGCCTTCCTCATCCTCTAAGTCCTCTGGTCCATCTGCATGAGATCAGGCCAGATAGCAGTGTGTCAGTTATTGTAACATCTCTGACTGACTACAGTGAGCTGGACCTGTCCAGTAATTTATAGAAAGACACTATTTCTACATGTGGGAGTGGACAATCAGTCTGGGCCCTATGACTAAACGGGGAGTATATGGGCCTCCTATTTATACAGAATTAAACCCACACCTTCTGACTCAGACGTGAGAGTGGTACCCGCTGAGTCACAGCGGACACCTTTGAATGGAAGTGAATACTGGGCAAGGAGTATTATATATGTACACACCAGATGGCCAAGTGGATACCACCCACTTTACAGGAGTGCCTAAGGCGAATTTCTACCTCATTGTAGTTAAATATTTGCAAAGGATGCTGGGAAATATTGTATGTGCGTGTATGTTTTCGTCTCTCTCAGCAGATCACATGGCTTCTGCTGGGGTGTGGAGTGTCTATATTAGAATGCACAATGGAGGTGGTTTCTGGTCTGTTACAGCTTGCTTTCTGACCTACTTGGGTCCAGTCCAGCCTAAGTGAACCCCCCTTCACTGGCTTACATTCTGTGTAGAGAGATCCATGAATCGCTATCCGGATTCAGAATGTCTCTCAATCAGATTTTATATCCTGCCAAGGATGTGTGAGGGCAGGGCAATTTCCACAGTACGTCCAGAATTCAGGGTCCCTACCTTCTACCGTTAAAAGAGCAGCCAATGAGGGGGCTCTGTTACAGGGTGAGGGGATTCTCATGTAAACAACTCATTGCTGAGCATGGTGGGAAACCAGTTGGTCACACTACACTTGGCGTCTGAGCCCCCAGAGGCACCTAACCACACACTGCCATGACACACTGAGTAAGGTACATATTTGGAAGGAGTGTCAGTGGGAGAGCGTTTTAGTGGTAGTGATCATAATTCAGTTAGATTTAGAGTAGCTATGGAAGGGGATAAAGATAGTCCAAGAGTAAAAGTTTTAAATTGGGGAAGACCAATTTTACTGAGCTGAAATGTGATTTGGCAAAAGTGGACTGGAAGCAGCTACCTGAAGGTAAATCAGTGTCAGAGCAGTGGGAGGTATTCAAGGAGGAGATAAGGAGAGTTCAGAATAAATATGTTCCCACAAAGAAAAAGGGTGGGGTTCCCAAATGTAGACTCCGCCTCACCCCCTGGAAAGAGCATACAAAGTAGGATAATGCAAAAAAGAAAGGTTTTGTCAGACACCAAAAGCTCAATACTGCTGAAAGCCTAGAGGAGTGTAGAAAGTGGAGAGGTGAAATTAAAAAGGAAATTAGGAAAGAAAAGAGAGGGCATGGAAAAATATTGGCAAAGATGATTCCTAAATACTTAAAGCACAAGAGGATAACTAAGGAAAGTGTAGGGCAAATTGGAGACCACAAAGGTAACTAGTGTGAAGGCGGAAGACTTGGGCAAGTTTTTTAATGAATACTTTGCGTCTGTTTTCACAAAAGAGAGAGTCGAAGCAGACATTATAGTTTAGGAGGAGGAGTGTGATATATTGGATAGGATAAACATAATGAGGGAGCAAATATTCAGGTGTTTAGTATCCTTGAAAGTGGATAAGGAAGCAAAGACGAACGGTCAACGGGTGTTTTTGTGACTGGAAAGCTGTTTCCAGTGGGGTTCCACAGGGCTCAGTACTGGGTCCCTTGCTGTTCAAGGTATATATCAATGATTTAGTCTTGAATGTAGGGGGCGTTAAGTTTGCAGATGGTATGAAAATAGGCCCTGTGGTTGATGGTGAGGAAGAAAGCTGTAAACTGCAGGAAAATATCAATGGACTGGTCAGGTGGGCAGAAAAATGGCAAATGGATTTCAATCTGGATAAGTGTGAGGTAATGTATTTGGAGAGGACAAACAAGGCAAGGGAATACACAATAAGTGGTGGAATTCTGAGAAGTGTAGAGGGACCTTGGAGTGCATGTCTACAGATCCCTGAAGTTGGCAGGACAGGTAGATAAGGTGGTTATGGAGGTATACAGGATACTTTCCTTTATTGGCCAAGGCTTAGATTATAAGAGCAGGGAGGTTATGATCTTCCCTTGACCAAATTCATGCTGACGGTCCTTGATTAATCTGTGCCTTTTTAAATGACAATTTATACCGACTCTCAGAATTTTTTCTACTAATCTTCCCATCATTGAGGTTAGGCTACTGGCCTGTAATTAATCGGGCTAAGCCTTCCTCCCATTTTAAACAAAGCTAAGATGTTACAAGTGCTCCAGTCCTCTGGCACTACACATAAGAAACCACTCATAAAACACTGGTTAGACTGCAACTAGAGTACTGCATATAGTTCTGGTCACCACATTACAGGAAGGAAGTGATTGCACTAGAGAGGATGCAGAGGATGCTGCCAGGAATGGAGAATTCTAGCTATGAGGAAAGATTGGATAGACAAGTGTTGTATTCTTTGGAACAAAGGAGGCTGAAGGGAGATTTAATTGAGGTGTATAAAATTATGAAGGGCCGAGATAGAGTGGATAGGAAAGACCCATTTTTGTCAGCAGAGAGGTCATTAAGCAGGGGGTAGAGATTTAAAGAATTGGTAGGAGGATTAGAGGGGAGGTGAGGAGTAATTCTTTCACCCAGAGAGTGGTGGGGGTCTGGAACTCTCTGCCTCAAAGGGTAGCAGAGACAGCAGTGCTCATTAAGTAACATCACTCACAGTGTACACTAACATCACTCACAGTGTACAGTATCATCACTCAGTGTACAGTATCATCACTCAGTGTACAGTATCATCACTCAGTGTACAGTATCATCACTCAGTGTACAGTATCATCACTCACAGTGTACAGTAACATCACTCAGGGTACAGTAACATCACTCAGGGTACAGTAACATCACTCAATGTACACAAACATCATTCACAGTGTACAGTAACATCACTTAGTGTACAGTAACATCACTTAGTGTACAGTAACATCACTTAGTGTACAGTAACATCACTCAGTGTACACGAACATCACTCAATGTACACGAACATCACTCACAGTGTACACTAACATCACTCAATGTACACTAACATCACTCAATGTACACTAACATCACTTAGTGTACAGTAACATCACTCAGTGTACAGTTACATCACTCACAGTCTACACTAACATCACTCACAGTGTACAGTACCATCCCTCCGTGTACACTAGCATCCCTCCGTGTACACTAGCATCCCTCAGTGTACACTAACATCACTCAGTGTACACTAAAATCACTCAGTGTCCAGTAACATCTCTCTGTACACTAATATCACTCAGTGTCCAGTAACATTAATCAGTGTCCAGTAACATTAATCAGTGTACAGTAACATTAATCAGTGTACACTAATATCACTTACAGCGTACAGTAACATCACTCAGTGTACAGTAACATCACTCAGTGTACAGTAGCATCAGTCACTGTACACTAACATCACTCAGTGTACAGTAACAGCAATCACAGTCTACAGTAGCATCACTCCGTGTACAGTAGCATCACTCCGTGTACAGTAGCATCAGTCACTGTACATTAACATCACTCAGTGTGGAGTAACATAACTCGGTCTACAGTAACATCACTCAGTGTACAGTAACATCACTCAGTGTACACTGACATCACTCAGTGTACAGTAGCATCAGTCACTGTACAGTAACAGCAATCACAGTCTACAGTAGCATCCCTCCGTGTACAGTAGCATCCCTCCGTGTACAGTAGCATCCCTCCGTGTACAGTAGCATCCCTCCGTGTACAGTAGCATCCCTCACAGTGTACACTAGCATCGCTCTCAGTGTACACTAACAACTCTCAGTGTACACTAACAACTCTCAGTGTACAGTAACATCACTCACTGTGCAGTACCATCTCTCAGTGTACACTATCATCACTCACTGTGTACAGTAACATCACTCACTGTGTACAGTAGCATTAATTACTGTACAGTAACATCACTGTGTACACTAACATCACTCACTGTGTACACTAACATCACTCACAGTGTACACTAACATCACTCACAGTGTGCAGTACCATCCCTCAGTGTGCAGTACCATCCCTCAGTGTGCAGTACCATCCCTCAGTGTACACTACCATCCCTCAGTGTACACTACCATCCCTCAGTGTACAGAAGCATCACTCACAATGTACAGTAACGTCACTCACTGTACAGTAGCATCATTCAGTGTACACTAACGTCATTCAGTGTACACTAATTTTCAGTGTACAATGACATTCTTTTCAAGTTCCAGTGGCAGTGATGTGAAAACTAGTGAGTGTCTCGGAATATCTGAACTTTCCTCTGTGTCAACAGGCTTGTCGAAATATGTCTGGGGCACCATGAGTTAACCTGCCATGAGCTCAGTCCTCCACAGGGTCCAACAGTCCAATATCTTTCAACCATACTTTTAATAAGCACACAGATGACATATTAAACTGACATATTAAGTGGCGCAGTGGTTAGCACCGCAGCCTCACAGCTCCAGGGACCCGGGTTCGATTCTGGGTACTTCC